>NC_041347.1:7092316-7692316 GCF_004354835.1 Perca flavescens
GGTATGTCGTGATTATATGCAGTGATTGGAACTTTGCCTTCCAGGCCGCCTGCCTGCACCTCACCACCTGTAATCCCATTGGGCTCCTCATAAGGGATATGAAAAAAATTGGGAGGCCCTGTTTAGTGTATTGCTTTTGCAGTGACACTCCAGTTCTCCCTCACTCTCCTGCTACGTTTGTTTCATGGAGATTTGTGACATCGGAAACAGCAATCAGTTTGTTAGTCTAAAAACTAATTCTCAGACGCAGACTTATTGTGCAAAGGAATTTGAATCATAGCCATTTTGAGAGTTGCTGTTTCTGGACCAGGCACTTAAAGTTAAAGGTCCAATATGTAATATTTGTACTGTAATAAATCCAAAAATGACACCAATGCCTCATCAGATATTAAGGAAACATGTTAAACTGAAATACTATCTTTTCTGACAACAATGCTAATTTCAGTATTTTTTCTTTTTGAAATTTACATTCCGTGACGGAATTTATGTTTATGTTTTGGTCTGTGTGTTGTTATCAACGGCCCAGTTTGACAGGCAGGCCGGGTTGCCAGATATACCTGTAAACATGTAAACCCAGCGCGCTACAACTGTAACGGTAGTACAGCCATGAAAGCAGCAAACAAACGAACAGGATCAACGGAGATAGATTCTACATGACATAAAAAAAAGAAAACAGCATGTTTCTAACAGTTGCGTGACCAGAGACGTAACAACCCCCTGGTAAATATTGGAGATGTATTTGAAAGATGGAGACAGCTTAGATCCCAAAAGGACGCAGAGTGGGCTTATTTTCTCCTGAACCGGTAAGCATTAGCTCCACGCTAATTTATCACAGCTACTAGGGATGGGCATTTTTTGTCATTTCAACATTTGTGTACTCACATTGAATTATATAGCTAGAGTAACCGAGTTGGTTACTCGCAAAAACAATTGAGACATAGCCAGTAAAGTGATCCCGACTGGTCCTGGCTAACGCCACCATGCTAACCCTGCTAACTGTTAACGTTACCGGGCAGTCCATGGCTGTTTACAGCGTGTAGCCTCTTCAGCGGCTGGAGCCGACAACGGTGAGTTATTTTAAGCCACGAGAGGGGGGCTATAAATCGGAAAGAGGGGACTATGAGTTTGCAGTGTGTTTAGCGATTGTTGCCGTAATTCTAAGCCAATGAAGTGTGTTCCGTCGGCAAGGTAGTGGTATTTTTAGCGTTTCGTATTGTAATTCTAAGCCGAGGAAGTGTGCCTGACTGGCGTGTGGAGAGGACAGTGAGGTTGTTGTGTTTTTAGCGGTTCATACTGTAATTTTAAGCCGAAAAAGTGTGTCTGTCAGTTGGTTACAGAGCTCCACGTGAGCCCGGGCTTTTATGACTGCAGCATCTAACGTTAGCTACTCTGGCTGTGCTGTGGAGTAATGTCTGGCTATGTGAGAAAAGCGTCCAGCTACATTGTTGTGAATGCTGCGGTCTCAGCCTGGCAACCCCCGTGAACTTTGAGTCTGGGCAGGAGGGGGCGGGGGAGACGACTCTCCAGTATTTTGAATTGGTAGTGCAGTAACTATTTTAACCGCTAGCTGCCAGTATTACACACAATATTACATATTGCACCTTTAAACTGCCAGCACTGCTGCATAGGTGTATAAAACGTTTTTGTAAAATATTTATTCTAAATTGATACAAATAAGATTATATGATTCATATTTGTTTTTGAGCCCCTCTGACCGCTGGGGCAGGGGAAGTCACTTAGCTTTTTAGAGAGGCTTCAATACAATGTGACATTTGTTTGGTGTTATACATGTCCCTCATTCATGAGCGAGTAATTGTATGTTTGTACTTTCTTTTACTATCCAGTTTGACAGTCAATTGTAATGGAAAAAGAACATAAATAAACTACTTTAACGTAGATTTTCTTTAGGGCTTTATTACGTGGTATCGGATCGGTGCATAAACTCCAGTACTTCCCGATACCGATACCAGCGTTTAAGGCAGTATCGGAGCCGATACCGATACCAGTATCGGTATCGGAACATCTCTAATTATAATACCGTTGTTTTGTTTGACTACAATATCTCCTTGTGTGACTTACGCTAGTTATCTTTAAAATGTAATGTAATGTGCTAGCAAAATAAAGTTCTCTGTGCTCAAAACATACAATTACTCACTCAGGAATGAGGCACATATATATAACGCCATAGACTTCCAGTCCAAGATTTCAGCGAGATGAAAAGTCTGCATTGCCTCATCCTTTTAAGGTCTCTTTGATGTCCCCTTCCTGCTGTGTGACCACAGATATTCCTTCTTCTATTCTTCTTTGATCATTTGTGATTTTGACATGGAAGCTAAAGACTACAAGAGCTTAACATGCAAATGCTAGAACACTGCAGATTGTACAGATGTTGCTGAAAAACATGCAAAGACATCTTGAATGGAACAGAATTACTGTGAACATGTGTTGTAAAATCAAACACATACTGGAGTTAGCCAGGCTGCAGATGAGACCTAAAGCACTGAACTTGACTTCGACTGCCCCTGCAGGATCCTCCAACATCTTCTTCAGCATGGGCAACAGCTCCGCCTCCCCAAACAGATCCTTCATAGACTCTGTAGACACACACACACACACACACACACACACACTTTAACTATTTACAGGGTCATAAAATATTATAAATGCAGTTAAATACATATACAAAAACATGGGCCATTTGCAGGTCTTCATAATATTAAGCATATCCGTCCTTTCTCATGCATATAAGTAACAGCCTCTTCGCCATATATGGCGGCTGCCTATGATAGCAGACAGAGCACAGTACTTTGCTAGCTGTTTAGCTCTCTTTTTGGAGATCTCAAGCTGATGAAGCCCTCTTACAACCAGCCTGTGTGTGTGTGTCTTAAACTGCCTAATCTGATCTGAGGCATGAACCCCACAGGCAGCACTATAAATGTACAGCTTTAAAAACTGAACCTAGAGGTGGATCAACAGCTCTCTGACACTGTCTGCACTTAAACTAAACACAATAAGCTACACAGTGATGGGGTTTATTGCTGGACTGTATTGGATTAGATTGTGCAGGTGTTCTTTGTGTCCACCCTCTGCATATATGTATGTCAATGTAAGTACATATGTTTGTGTATGTGGAAACAGACAGTGAAGTTGAGGAATCTTTGATATGCACCCTCGCAGCTCTCTGGGACTGATTAGTAAATTGCTCTCCTGCTTTCTTGTCAAACACACATGGACACATGCACACACACACACACACACACACACACACACACACACACACACACACACACACACACACACACACACACACACACACACACACACACACACACACACACTCTAAATGTAGATGTCATGTCATAATAGCTGAACTAATTTGTCAACTATCTCATGTCATGACATTAACCCATTAAGTAAGCCCTGTGTCTTCCGTGGTGTAGCACATTAATTGCATCTGGCTGCATATGTAGGTCATTTCTCGCTGTAATTCTCTAGAGCGGCCCTCAGGGGGCATGTAGGTTGAGTAGCTTTGCATTCCCTTGCAATGTTTTTGTGTTTTCTTGATAATATACAAGCCAACATTTGCTGTCAGTTTATTTAGCATGTTGTGTATTGTTTGTTTTTAGCATAGTTGTGTAAAAAAAAAAGAATGTTGATCGTATCTCATGTTATCTTTGTATCGGGTGGTTCTTTGCTTCTGCATAACCCATTACAACAGTGGAACATGCAGGCTGTTGGGCATTATACATGTTTCATAGTGTTTATTTTAAGTCCTGAGCTAATAATAAACCCTTGGTTAGCCCAAGGCGCTGCTTTCCAACCAGTGTGGGGCTGAATATTACACACACACACACACACACACACACACACACACACACACACACACACACACACACACACACACACACACACACACACACACACACACACACACACACACACACACACACACACACACACACACACACACACACACACACACACACACACACACACACACAGCATCATCATTCTTCCTCTCCATGTCCACATTAGCTGGAATCATACAATCAAACAACTGCACATGCCTGACTTCTCTTTTCTTTTTCTTTTAACTTAAACACATAAACAGTTGGTTCAATTGTTTTGTTTAAACTGTTGAAAGCTAAAACATTGTTAACATTGTTAAAAAACTTCATTTAGAATGGTGTTTCTTCCATTTCCATACACACATGGTGTACTTTGCAAAGCATGTAAGTTACATAAAACATAAAATAACAGCTAAAACTTAGCAGGCTTTAAAAAGCAGGATGGCGTGGGAGTACATTGAGATGCAAATAAAGTCAGGAACAACAAAGTCAAGTGTGCTATGATACAAACATAGCACACAGAGTAAAGGTAACAGAGAAGTCCCGCAGCCATAAACGGTGTTTGTTAACGAGCAGAACTAGAACACTACAGAGCAGCTTCACCAGAGAGTTAAGGTTCATGCATCCCACTTGGTGCGTGTATTTGTTGCAGAGAGAAGAGAGAGGTGGCCAAGGCTACATTCAGAGACAAGCAGTGGATCCATGTTTCCCTGTGTGACCAAATACTGTGCAACTATTAACAAACAGTGTCTGAACAAATGAATGCAGATGATCAAATCTTAACATATTATATTATTATATACATATTATCTCATTGTGGTTGGAATTATTTTGTTATGGGTATTAAAAAATGAATTGCAGCATTTCCTATTAAAAAAAACTAAAAGTCTACATTGCATGGGAAAGCAGAAAATTGCAAGTGAATAAAATGTGGCCCATTGGAGGCTTGTGAGCACATTAACAGTTAAAGCTGTGGTCCTAACATAAGGGGCCTGTAATTACCAACAATCTTGGAGTACTATGAGGATCCAGGTTCCAGGCAGGTCAGATATGACAACCTGATCTCACAGAATTCCGTGAAATGAACTCAAAATCTGTGGCATTTTCACAGAATCGGCAAAAATTCCGTAATGGGCCCATGGAAGAATTCCGTGAAATGAACACAGATCACCGAAAGTTCCGTGATGGACCCTAATGTCTCCGGTTTAGGGGCTCGGAAACTCCAGAGCAGGGGGAATGAGAGGGAGGGGGAACGCCAGAGCAGGGGGAATGAGAGGGGAAACATAGCAAAAGATATTTGTTTTTAAACCAAAACGTAGCGATGTAAATGTAGCTAGAAGTTCCAGTCCAACTCTCTGGGGGCTATTCTGACATGCTTGTAACATTTAGGCCCAGAACCTTTAACTTTAAATAGTGTCTAAAATTGCTTTACCAATGTCAATGGCAGACGCTATCGCCAGGGCAACCAGGGCCTCGTTCTGCATGATGACATGTTCACTTGTTGCCATGGAGACAAGGTGCCGAATCCCATCTGCTTTGGCTACAGCATGGACCACTTCCTGTCAGAGAGAGGAAATCAGCCCATTACAGATCAGTTCAGTTACTGTGTGTGTGTGTGTGTGTGTCTATGTGTGTGTGTGTGTGTGTGTGTGTGTCTATGTGTGTATGTGTGTGCATAATATACTGTCAACGCGTTAAACACCACACAAACTGGGTGGGATTAGCAAGAACAAATGAAAAGAAAATGTAAGTTTTAGCTGAAACTTGTGCTGACTCTCAGATCAGAATGAATGGGCTCACGGGGCTGCGGCTGTGTCTGATGAGGGCGGCCAGAAGGCGACTGGCTTCTCCTCGGACTCCTGCGTGGTCTTTGGCTTCACACCACTCCATGATCCGAGCCAGCAGCACAGCGTCTCTCCCCAGCACCAAAGCTGCCTCCTCTGACACACAAAGCATAGCAGAGAAAAGGCCAAATACATTTAATGAACCAAAAACAATTAAGAATCATCACCACGAGTTGCCACAGAATGTGAAAAATACCTAAGGGCCCTATTTTAACGATCTAAGCTCAAGGCATGAAGCGCCTGGCGCAGGTGCGTTTAGGGCGTATCCAAATCCACTTTTGCTAGTTTGACGGCCCCTGGCCATGTACATTCCTCTTACTTCCCAGACCTGCCCTCCGACTCTCTTGCCAGCCCTGCTCACCTGAAATCACCTCCCACTTGCACACCTGTTCCCACTTCCCTCATCAGTGAGTATGTTTACATGCACACCAGTATTCCACTTTTATTCTTAATATTACAATATTCCGAATTTGATACAGGTCATGTAAACAGCATATTCCGTTTGGATATTCAGAATAAGGCCTTTTTCCAAATATAGCATTTTTCGATTAAGACATGTGGGATATTCTGGTATTATTCGGGTTTTAGAGGCATTCCTTGTAATGCTACGCCGACCTTTTTAAGAAGCTGGTTGAAGGAATGAAAGAGAGACGCTGTGTTCACACGCTGCAACAAGTCCTCCACCGCTGGAAAACTTTGGAAAAATTGTATTTTGCACGGCTACATGTAAACGGGAATATTAGTGGAATATTCTCTTTCATTAGCCATGGAAACAGCTTAGTCGGAATATCGTCTTTTTCCGAATAAGGGCAAAAACTGGAATATTATGTGCATGTAAACAGTCAACGGGGACATCCAGGTCGTTATATAGCATCCACGTTTCCTTCACTTGCTTGAGGTCACTAAAGAGGCGTTTTCATCCGAGAGACGCTGTGATTGGTGGATAGGATATGGAGCAGGGTCCTGACAGCGACATAACCAATCTATGACAGACGCTCCACTTAGCACCAACTGCAATGTTACATTTTAAATGAATGGAGCCTACTGGCAGTCTGGCACACGTGGGTGCTCAGTATTTTCCATGGGTGCTCGAGCTCTGGAGCACCCACAGTATCTGCGCCTATGGTTGTGTGAATGTTTGAATTCTGTGTTAACCTCTTTTTTTTTTTGTCCATTGTGGAAATCTGCCTGAGATACCTAAAAAGGCTGGAACTTGGGTTCATCATCTGGGAAGAATGGTAGTCATGGCAGGCATCAATTCTTGATGCCTGATTGGACACAACAGGAATCACATCTCTAGGCTACCAACGGCTGTGCTCACCTTGTCCATCCACCATCATGCGTAGCGTACCCAGCAGTTTGAACTGAACTGGCGGCATGTCAGAGCGCAGCAGGGTCTTTATCCTCTCAGTCACCCCGTCCTCCAGCATCTGCACTTTGTTGGTGCCTGAGAGACACAGAGCATCCATGTCATTTTAAATCAAATTTAAATGATAGAATGAAAGACATTTTAAACCTTTAGCCGTTTACAGATTTTCTTTTCCTGATTGACCCATGTAATGTATCTTTCTGCAATTTGTCCATCTGACTTGTTTTTGAAAATGATTCAGTGAGTCTTTTGTTTCTTGGTCTGAACATGGAAATGAGTATCTTTTAGAAGGTATGTTTCAGTGTTAGGTAATCACTTTGATGTTGGGTCCATGGAACATATGTATATCGCTACATTCATAGCCGCGGGTTCGACTCCGACATGTGGCCCTTTGCTGCATGTCATTCCCCCTCTCTTTCCCCTTTCATGTCTTCATCTGTCCTATGGAAATAAAGGCCTAAAATGCCCTGAATAATAATCTTAAAACTATGGTCTGTTACACCACTAGTATGTCTAATGTTTTTGATCAGTACCAGGAATGGCCAGGTTTCTGAGCGCGCTCAGTCCAGCATGTTGAACAGACACATCTCCTTCCTCGACATGCTGCTCCAACAAGGTCAGGATGTGAGGAACCACACCGAGGTCCAGCATCTTCACACAGTTACTGTCTGACAGAAGCACAGCAGGCCAACCAACATAAACGCATATACCACAAAGTGTAGCACTATAAATAACTCACACAAACTCCATATAATTATCCTATTACAAGTAATTTAATAATAAAATTGTATTACTTTAAAATGACAAAACACTCAATCTGTATTTTGAAGAAGATGTGAATGGTCTTAAGCTTAAGTTCCTCAGCAAGACTTCATTATTACGAAGAAGGACCTGTCCCCAGATTTGCTGTGTTAAAATTAATTAGACACACATTGAATTAGGAAAAATGCACAGTCAGCAGAAAGGTGTATAATACAGAGAATATGTTTTACTATTACATGTTCCCAAACTGTGGTGGTGGCTGCTTGCTTATCATATATCAGCTCCACATAGATGACACTGATGGCAGGGAATGTCTCTTCACGAACCTGTCACACATCTGGGCTCATTTCTGAAAAATATCTTACCGTTCCTGGCGAAGTTGGCGACGGCCAGCGCGCCGGACAGCTGCAACTGGGTGTTGGAGCTCTGCAGCCAGGACAGAACATCCTGGTACACCACACCGGAGCCCTCGCCAAAACACTTCTGCATTGACTCATCTGAGACACACACACACACACACACACACACACACACACACACACACACACACACACACACACACACACACACAGTCCTTTAAACAAGATCATTATAATACTCACAAATGGCACACTATTTCTTCCTACAAGCAGCGCTGTCACACTATTTTAGATATACGTGAGGCTGAAAAGGGGTCACAATACTGTTGGCTGCTTTGTTATGCCGTGGCCAGCCCCTGCCCATCTCCTCTATCTCCTGTTGGGTCTCTTTCTTTTGATGACTGCTAATTGCAGTTGGTCAACACTTTTTGGTGCATACTGTCTGAATGCAATGATAGAGGACAGGACAGGACAACAGTCAGTGTCATTTGAACTGGCCAATCCCAGCTGAATATGCACAGTAAATGACATGCACAAAATTGTCTGATTATCAGGCAAATGAGGTGACAGACAGACGGACAGACAGACAGACTGAGACAGAGTTGCTGCTGTACAACGTTCATAGATGTGATGTGCCACAGGGTTTCACCTGCATCACTCACCTCCTAAAAGCAGGGACACTATTAGGTTGGAGGCGATCTTGATGCTGCAGAGGTCGTGGGGGTCAGATCCTCCCTGCAAAGCCCGAATCATCTCTGATAGAGCCTCTGGTACTCCTGACTCGGCAAACTGCAGCTTCAGTGTATCTGGTGGTCCAGCACAATTTATTTTATCATTATTAACAGCTAACGTTATCTTCCAATAAATGTACAGCAAAACTGAGCATTATTACCCGATTGAAAATCATACAACAAAAAACCCTTGATGCCTCGAGAATCTGGTCATGATTTTTTTTTTCTTTTTCTTATGTGTATGTCGATTTTTTGGAAGTATCACTGTAGGAGCCCAAAAAAAGGGGAAGTTTTTCTTTATTTGGCATTTGGCCATAGTACACTCCCAGCAGGCTTAAGGCTGATTGTAGAGTTACCCTATCCATTCACCTTTTAGTCCCCTCCCAGGGTTTGAGTTACATCCATCTAGTCTTCACTTTAGGGTTCCAGCTATAAGCTGGTTTTGCTGGCAAAAGGCCTGTTAATCTTGTGTTATACTTTTTCTTAACTGGACAATAAAAATGTTTTAGGCTTTGGATGTTACAGAATCTGTTTAGGCTGGTTTGCAGGGAGATTCTTCCCCTGTCCTCCTTAAAGGGTAACTACCGTTTTTTCAACCCTATGTTCCTATGTTTTTGTGTCTAAGTGACTGATGGGAACAACAATCTTTGACATTGATCCAGTATTAAGCAAGATCGCTGCAGTCGGCAGCAGAGAAACAAGCTACAATGTGAGTTAATAAGGCAATTCTGCAGCTTGCCTTCACAAAAGTGCTCGTTTTTCCACCAACAGGCTCAGATTAATATTCTAAGTGTCTGACAACATTATGGAAAGGATTTCTAAGGAAGTCAACCTTTCTGTAAAGAGTAAGATTCTTTTTTAAAATATAAAAACATCTACAAAATTGCGTTCTCTAAACCCACTAGACTCTATGTTAATAAACAGAAATTTTAGCATCATAAAACACACCTCATTCAAAGTCGACAGAAACAAAATAAAACTATGAAAAGCCATTTTGGGTCGTCTTTTCAATTTCCCAACCATCACAACTCTAGTTTTGTTTGAAATAAACACATAGTTTACTGATTTACATGTGAAAATATGTTGGCTCTATACACGCTAAAAGTATTGTTTTTTTAAATGGAGTCTGCTGGGTTTAACGCTAGTGACTTCAGAGCTGTTTCTGGTTAAACAGAAAGGTCTTAAAGAGGTTTTAAAGGTCTATCTCTGAAGGGATCCTTTCTATAATGTTGTCAGACACTTAGAATATTAATCTAAGCCTGTCAGCGGCAAAATAAAGCACTTTTAGAGGACCAAATTGACGATGCACATTTGCCCCATGGTCTGTGGCTGCCGGTTACAGCATCAACGCTTAATACTGGACCAATGTCAAAGATTGTTGTTCCTATCAGTAACTTACACTCAAAAACCTATGCAAATAGGGTCCAGGTTGAAAAAAACGGTAGTTACCCTTTAAGGAAGATGTTATTTGTGCCTGTTATCTTGCCTGTGCTTTACTGTGTTGTGTGATTGACTATTGGTACTGTTTTTGTTTTTAATAGTTTCTTTTTATGACTGGGAAAATAAAGATTGATTGCTTGAATGTTACTACCCACAATGCCCTAACACAATAAGAGATATCAAAGGGGTGTCTACCTTGGTATAAACAATCTCTCAAGTCATAAAGCCTGGCGTTTTTCCGTTACGTGGTACCTGCTCGACTCTACTCGCCTTTTTTGGTTTCCCATTAGGATAACAAGTCCCTGGGACCTGCCAACAGGTACTTTATTTAGTACCACCTCCGTGGAGGTTCCAAGTGAGCTGAGGCGATACCAAAAGGTGACGTGAAAACCTGCAGACTCCTGATTGGTCGGAGAGAATCGTCACTAATCATCATTGCTGTAGCGACAGACGGGGGTGTCCTGAACAAACCCGCCATTTTTAAATAGTTTAGCCAGCGGTGTTTTTTTTGCTGCCTCCAGCTTCTTTAGAAACTAAATGTGTCTTCTGGCAAACAGCCACATGCCGAGAATCAAAACCAACACACCTTCCACATTCTGTGTGTGTGTCGCGTTAGGTCCCCGCAGTTTCCTGCGCCGCCGCTATGACGACCAGCCACGCTTGCCTCATGCTGCAGATCCACTTTTGCGACACGACAAGTGTGGTGTGGATAGTCGCGTCGCGTTCAGTGGATTAATTTGCATTAAAGATGGGCAGCGGCTTTATGCTTGATGTCACCCATAGGAATAAAGTGGAGACGTGGCGCGACAGCAATGTCACACGGCCAAGTAGATCTGCACGGTCACGCATGAGGCGGTACTAAATCTGCACCGCGGCCGAGTCAAGTCAAGTCAAGTCAAGTCAAGTCGAGCCGAGCCGAGCCGAGCCGAGCCGAGTAACTGGTACTAGCATCGGGTAAGCGCCATAGTGAAAATATCAAGGCATGCTTGATGAAACCAGTTTCATCAACAAGCACCCTGCAGGTCTTACCGCTCTCGCCCAGTGAGCCCAGTATTTCCAGGATGACATGTCGGCGTTCGGCATCGGGCGCCCGTTTCAGCTGAAACGTCAGTACGCCTGCCACATCCAGCTCTGCCAGGGCCTCCCTCGCAGAGTCTGCAAACACAGGGGTCTATAACTATAGACAGTGAGGAGGTGACCAATTATCCTGACTACCCGTGATCATACATCTGAGATCTACCGCCAATTTACCACAGCAGTCTTTTGAAATGTGGAATTCCCCGCTCAAATCTTCATTTGAAACATTTTATACATGTTGTCCTCCCTTCTTTTGGGACAAGCTTTGATTCCTTTGTCCTGGTGACATCACTTTATTAGCTGATGAAAGGAGTTGTGGAAGCACTGAAGAAGGACTGAAGTGATCTGTGTTTGTTTGTATGATCTTTCCACTGACTCTCTTGGCACCGTACACAATCGGTGTGTGTGCCAGCATTTACTGTACAGGAAAGCAAGGAGAGTACATAAAGAATATGTAAACACCTCAGCTTCACAGGCTCATTTTGCCGGGGCTAAGCCCCGAACGTTTTAAAGGTGCACTATGAGTTCCTGCATGACGTCACTTCTGTTGACGTTCAAAGTAAATACCGAACAAAACGGAGCTAACTCGCCCCTTCCCCCAGGTTTCTGTAACTGTCATGACTAACTGACTAACTGTCACTAACCCCCACCCCCTCCCCCAACCATCTTGTTGGTGATTGGCTGGAGTGGCTTGTTGTATTTTGGTGCACAGCCTGTGCCCCTAGTGTTTGTTTGACGGTTACAACCCCTGTGTTGTCTCCTCTGACAGGGCTTTTTCACGGCGTGTTCAGGGGACAGGCAGCTAGCGGATCAAGGAGAGATGACTATGATTTGAGACAAAAATGAAATTGCGCTGCACCTTTAAGTGTACTCCAGAATATAATTTTAAATGTAAGCATGTGAGACTCGACAAAAGATGCCATTTGTGTGTAAATAACAATAATTAATTATGGGATCCATCCAGAAATGATTAACTGTTTTCCGACTCTAACTAAATGTTAAATGATAGCAGTTGTGGAGTATTCTGTTTTTATGCAGTACTAATTCTAATTACTAACAACTATTCATGTCTTTCAAATCGCAATCCATAATTAATCTGGAAAGACAGTTTTTGAGGTACACATTTAAATATTTTAATGATTAAGACAATGTTTGAACATAAATAAGGTAGCAGAGTGCATATAAAGCATCAAAATAGATTGTTTCTACCCTGTAGTGTAGGTGTGAGGGACATGTGATTTAAATCACAACAAATTAATAATGAATTACTAAAATAAATACAATTACTAAATATTCACCCATGTCAGCCAGGTTACAGAGGGCCAGCAGGCAGACGTTGACCAGGGGGTCGTTCTCTGGATACTCCCTTATAATGGCTACCAGTCTGGGGATTACACCACTCTGGACCAACTGGTCCTGTTGGAAGGCTGGGTGGGAGGTCAGAGAGAGAGAGAGAGAGAGAGAGAGAGAGAGAGAGAGAGAGAGAGAGAGAGAGAGAGAGAGAGAGAGAGGAGATCAAGGTTAAAAGTGACGGATATGGACACATTGTTTTATTATGCAGTTGTTTACTTTTCACTTCACTTCCACTTCCATGCTATTACTTAATTTCATGGTGTCACAGATTTGTAGTACTCAAGACCAGTGTCAACACCACTTTTTGAAGTTCTCGGTCTCGGAATCGACCGCCTCAGCCTCGGTCTCAAATAAAGATGACTCTGGATTTTATTTCAAGACCAGCCACACCAGTTATCCACAACTGCCTTTTGATTATTTTATCAAGGCATTTGTCATGATACACTTTCAGCAATACAAGAGTTGTTTTCTGTGTATGTTCTGTATGGGAATCTGGATCTTTCAGATCAATTTGAGAAGTGCCTATGGTTAGCATTTTCCACATTTTATCGTGGCATGCAGTGTTGGACTCAATTTGGTCTTGGTCTTGAATCGGTCTCAACTTCTCAAATTCTTGGCCTTGTCTCGGTCTCCATACACTCTGGTCTTGGTGATGACTTGGACTCGGTTTAGGTGGTCTTGACTACAACACTGCTACCTATTTAAACCATTAGAGTGACTTGCTGTCTGCCTGTGTAACCTTCACAGTTTCTGCCTCATACACACACTGTTTTTCATCATGAACCCTGCTGAGTGAGCCAGCAATGTCAGAACAACTCACAGTTGTCAAAGCAGATGCGTCCGATGGCCCTGCCAGTGTTCAGCAGCATCTCCTGGTTGTTGCTGTTCAGATGGGGAACCAGCACCTTCACCAGGCCTGCCTCAATGCACGGCTCCCTGACTGCAGCTGCAACACACACAAGGACACACCACATTTCACCTGTCTGCCTGTGATTGTGATTCTGGTTTCAACCTTGCTTTTCTCTGAGCCATTAGAGCTTGAACATTCCATATCAACTGGGCAAACGGTTGGGGAAGATGGTGTGATGGAAAGTTCTAGACCATAGACTGTATAAAATATGGACAGAGGTTACTGATGAGCCAAAATGAAGCTCAAAGTGGGCGGCTCCTAGTGGCCCTCGCCATCTTGGCAGGCGTGACGTCTGCAAATCCAAAAATGGGTATAGAGGTGGAGCGTGGACGGAGCTGAGGCGGGCTGAATGAAGCCTACAATGTATGCTGGCCTGCTGTGACGGCAGCCCAACTGTCATTCAAAATGGAATGCCCTTAATTATACACAACTATGGCGTACCTTGTCATAATCCTAATTTCTTGATGTTACATTTCACCCCAGGATATGGTGCTACTAAACCAGACTATGGGGTGAATTGTAACATTTTACTCCTTGTGTTTGAGAGTATATCATGAACATTCTGTTTGGGTTTCAGAGATAACAGCTTCACCATTTTATAGCAGAAGCTGTATTTTATTTGCTGCTGAAAAATCTCAAATGTTATCTTGCCTTATATTATCCAACAAAACTGCAGCAGTATCCTACCTTCTCTGGCCATCTCCGCCACCACCAGAGCCACCTGGCAGGAAAGGGGGCTTTTGCTCCGTAGGGTCTGAGCCAGTGTGGGTAGAATCCCACTTCTGGCAATCTCAACAGCAGCATCCTTCTCTGTGGACACAAATTCATTTATTGAAATAAAAACAGATTAAATACTAGAAACTACGTTAGTTTTGACCAGTAGTTTTTAGGGGTTGCATTAAAAAACAAATCCACGGTCACGTTTTGTGGTGGCCTCCTGATCTTTTATTTACTGCCACCATCAGACTTTCACTTTCACCTAATATATGAGACGGTCTAACAGGCAACCTGTGCCACCCTTACACCAAATATACAACTTTCACACAAAATCCAGGGTAATGTAGAGCACCTTTCAGACATGCACATTGTTATGTGACGGCAAGTTTGCATGTGGGTCACATCTGATGAGCAGACCTGCAACATTTCGGGCCCTATCTACGCATGTATCATTCCTATTTTGCACCCGACATTTCCATGAATCATGGATGTGTTAATGACATAAATGAGGAAATATTAGAAGACTTAAGGAGACGTGATGTTTAACTGCATGTGCTGATGTCACTTGACCCAAATGCCCTAGCAGCAGCACGGCAGAGGAGAGGCAGAAGGGCTGCATCGTCTATGGTGAGGTCATCTCGGTCTATTGTTCACCATGAATTCATAACCTCGTGATTCAGTGAGAGTGAGCCCAAAACATCGGAAAGTATGTTTTTGTGACATTTCTTTATTTACATTTTGCCAAAAAGAAAAATCAATAGCAAACGTCGGTCTCCTCGGCTGTGAACCGGTCCTGGCGTGCGCCTAGCAAATCCGCATATTATAATAGCAATCCGCCATGCTTTTAAAGGGAACTTGAGCTCTGATTAGTTTATTGCACATTACGCCCAAACCACACCTATGAGTAATGTAGCTACTTCAGACCAACCCATTTTAGATTTGCTTCGGGCACAAGAGTCATCCGCCCACAAAGCTACTTGCGTTTGGCGTTTGATACTTGCGTTTCAGATCGTTAAAATAGGGCCCTTCATGTGAGCAGCAAGGAATTAAGCGAGGGCCATGTTTTGTCATTTTGAACCCTGCTTGGGTGCTGTCGGACTGTGAACTCTATCTTGGAAATACATTGAGAATTACTAAGGAAACTACAGGGTACATTAAACCACTCAGAAGCATTATCAAGCCACCCGGATCAATCAATACATTGGTCACACGAAATTGTAGAAAATACAATTCCAGTTGAATGTAATCCCATCAGCTCCTTCAACGTTTGCATTATTCATCATAAAGCAGAATGTGGCCCCCAGGTCGACACACAGACTTTTAAATTTTTTCACTTTATATTATTTTCCACAAGCAAATTAGTTCAATGAAATGGTCTTATAATGTCTAAAGAGATGTAGATGTACAATAGATTACATTTATGTTACACAATGCTCTGTTTGAGTGCCATCACTTCAACAAATGACGCCAGCATTGTACTTACATATTCCATATCTGGAAAGGGCTAACTGTAGTAGGCAGATTGCTAAGACATTTTTTGTTCACATTACTATTCCCCTATAAGGATTGGTCGAGTGGTGGAAGGATAACATATGGAGGCTGGAGTAATCTTCACCTGATCTATGTTTTTGTATAATTTAATGGTAATAACACCAAAAAGCCGTTCAGGCTGGTTTTGGGGAGGTTGCAGAACACAAAAACAAAAAAAGATATACACCATTGCCTGTCTAATGTGTTGGCATTTTTACGGTTTCTCAGCGGAGACCGATTAAAAAAAATCATTGAATATTTTTGTCTTTGTTGTCCCAGGCTAAATATTATCTGTATGAATTGAGATGTATTGATAGTATATTTCTATATTTACGGGGGCGAGGTAGGGGGGCGCATTCATGTATGCACGTGTGTACAGTATCCTCTCACCCACCTGGGCTACACAACTCAGCAACACAACTACCGATCTATTGGTCCGGCAGGATGGAATAAATAATAGAACTACACAATCTAGAATGTATCTGGCCAGGGCGCAACCCCATCCATCAGAGGACTCATCGATGTGTGTGTGTGTGTGTGTGTGTGTGTGTGTGTGTGTGTGTGTGTGTGTGTGGTGCGTACATGACTTACTTTTTTCCAAAAGAGCAGCCAGCACTGTGTCCAAATGAGGCTTGAGCTCCTCCTCAATCACCTCTGTGCTCACACTGATAGCCTTTAGAGCCTCGATAAGAGAGTCTGCAACACACAAACATACACCATCAACACCAACAACAACAAAAGTTAGGAATATGCCAACTCAACTTCAAAAGTCTTTCTCATCCCACCTTAATAAACTTGTACATGAACATTAAATCTTAGTCAACAACACCAAAAAGTAAAATACATCGGCGTGGCTCTACAGGCATTACCAGGCACACCTGACTTCCATTTACAATCAAGCTCAGTACAAGAAACCCGGCTCTCCACTCACTCATCGCCAGAATGTTTTCTGCTCTCCATGTGGTAACTCTTCAGGCCTAAAAACCTCCAGTGAAGATTTTTACTTAGACCTGTTGTTGTACATTGTTAAAAATAACCGTACCTGTGTCTCCTCCGTCTCCAACACCTGCCAGAACTGAGCCTGCCTTCCTGCTCATCATCTGCCACAGCCTGCCACTTATTCCTCACCACCAGACACCATCTGCTTTCACCGGGATTGTCTCCTCACCACCTTGATTAACTCTCTCTTACTTGCAAGTACTGAGATAAAATAAACCTTCTAACTACTATCCATTGTACCTGTGTCTGAATCTGCTACTGGGGTCCAAACTGGGAGCAAATCATAACAGGAGGATTAAAAAAACATGATGGACTCTTCAGAAGAGGTTATTATCTTCAATCGAGCGTCTGCGCGCTAAAGTCGTCGGACGCCACATGCTTCTGAAGATAGTCTTTTAAAAAAAAGTTACGCACTAAAGCTTTAAATATAGTACTATTACATACTCTTCTTGGCCTAACCCACAACATTCAGGTTCAATGGGCCTGTGGTTCTGTCCATTCCTCTGGTGGCATCCATTACTGTCCAGTATTTCATTCTAACTGGTGCTGCTGCTGGCTGAAAGTCTTTTATTCCTAAACCCTTAAAACTACAGACTGTATTTAATGTTGGATATATGTTTGCTTAACTTTCCCATATCTTGTGTGTTTTCTTGAGGAAAAAGTGAATCAAAACGTGAAATGTAAAGTTGCAGTGTCTTTTATTTAAATTTTTGGTGACAGTCCCTTAACTATATGTCAGGTTTGCCGTGATTAAACCCAAAAGCAGACCGGACCAGAAGATTTATTGGTAGGTCAGAAATGTGCAAATAGACAGAGTTGGCAGGTACAAGCGGGGGGAAGGAAGAGTCCAGGTGGGTGAACTAGATGGGTGCGGAATGGCAGCGGCGTCTCCAGGACCGAGGTCTGGGATTCCTCGAACAGTACTTCATAACCATCCGGCGGTGACTGGATGTCTGGCTGTACCTTATGCTGCCTTATTAAGGACCCAGTTACAGTTTTTGACGTCACACACACATAAACAACAATGGCGGCCCCTGTTGATGTTGACGCCGGTGGTTAACGGTGAGAAATAGAAATAAAATTTCATATAAATAGGCAACGTAAAGTAATCAAAACATACTACAGATAAACACAAACAAACACAATCACTCACGTACGGCCGGGGATTCGTGACACTATATGTTCACACCAATATGAAGGATCTGTATCAGGGCTAATCAAGGCATTTTTAACAGATTGTAATAGCAAAGTCTGATCTGTTTCCAATCTTCCTTTTATTACAAATCATTTTTGTTCGGTATGCCATCTGTCAACACCATATTGTGTTTTATTTAAATACTGGAACATGTTTATGTTCGTGCTGAAGATGAAGAGAGGTTGCCTAAATCCTGTGCAAACCATTCTTCCATGACAGATACACATTACAACTACTCCAATACTCCTTTTTTATGACCCCATGGCCCATGCTCTTTCCACTAGCGTCACTTTCAGGACATTTTTAGCCCCTCTAGTGGCCTATAGATGAGTTACAGACTTTAACAGTAATATTGTTGCTGAATAAACTCATTTCAGTATGATTGAGTATCCAAGAACTAGCCTTCAGCTCACGATTTATGTCCAACCTCAACATTGAGCGTCAATACTGGAAGTAGAGTGCCGTTTATGTCACAAGGCAGGATCATCTGGCGGAATTTCCTGCGGCACTGGAGCAATCCCGGAAGTGGAACGTCAAGGATATAGACTACCTTTTCATTAACCGTATCAGCAAATGGTAGTGTTTTAGTTGATTTAACCACATTTATGTTATACTGACATGATCTTCCCCTAGCCTTAGCCATACTCTAGTCTCCATGGGCAGAAAAAGATAGCAAGAATAAAGTTATCAATGAATGTAATCCAGGGTTTTGTATAACTAATTGACATTGTTGTGTGGTGATAGGGTTGAATGAACTGATCACAGTGTAGCATGAATAACTAGCGTGATGACCTTTAGTGAGTTCCTGAACTCATCCAGAACTGGATTCTGGTAAGACTCTAGGGCGACAGTAATGGAAAACCCAGAACAGGAAGTCCACTATGACCCCTCTATCATCCCATGCCCTGAGATCTGCTAGTGCTCTTACCTTCCAGAAGAGTAGAAACTGCATCAGTGGACACAAAGAAACTGTCTTTTTGCTTTTAAAGTAACCTGTGTATTCATTAACTGAATGCTGATGAGAGGATGTGAAACACACCTCCAAAAGGATGTGCTGTGAGTAAGCCGGGGGTTGACTCCAACATATGGCCCACTGATCACGTGCTGCTGTGCCCCTTGGAGATAGGGGGAGGTTTGAGTCAGCAGCATCCAAGCCTGGGATCTATCATCAATCATTTGTTTTCATATATGTATAGACACACACATATACATATACATATATATATATATATATATATATATATATATATATATATATATATATATATATATATATATATATATATATATATATATATATATATATATATATATATATATATATATATATATGAGTTCCCCCCGCCTGCCTATGGTCCCCCAGTGGCTAGAAATGGCGATAGGTGTAAAGCGAGCCCTGGGTATCCTGCTCTGCCTTTGAGAAAATGAAAGCTCAGATGGGCCAATCAGGATTCTTCTCTTTATGAGGTCATAAGGGGAAAGGTTACCTCCCCTTTCTCTGCTTTGCCCACCCAGAGAATTTGGCCCACCCATGAGAGAGACATCATGGCTTTCAAACAAGCAAAGTGGCAGTTGGTCAAGGCCACACCCCCAACATCCACCTTGCCCCCCCTCTCTCCTCCTCAATAGCTTAAGACACAGAAATTAGAGGACCACTAAGGTCTATATAAAAGAGATTTCAGATACAGTATTAGGGGACCACTAAGGTCTATATAAAAGAGACTTCAGATACAGTATTAGGGGACCACTAAGGTCTATATAAAAGAGACTTCAGATACAGTATTAGGGGACCACTAAGGTCTATATAAAAGAGACTTCAGATACAGTTTTAGGGGACCACTAAGGTCTATATAAAAGAGACTTCAGATACAGTTTTAGGGGACCACTAAGGTCTATATAAAAGAGACTTCAGATACAGTATTAGGGGACCACTAAGGTCTATATAAAAGAGACTTCAGATACAGTATTAGGGGACCACTAAGGTCTATATAAAAGAGACTTCAGATACAGTATTAGGGGACCACTAAGGTCTATATAAAAGCATCCAAAGAGCACCATGTCATGGGACCTTTAAAAGGCTAACTGAGAAAACACTGGAGAACCCTTTTGCAATTATGTAAGCACATAATGTCATCTGAAAACTGCTGCCCTGGTTAAAAAAACAATGTGTTGTGTCCTGTTAATACTGTTAGTGAACACTAGGGGCGCTAGAGTGCACCGTGAGGTTACAGGTGAAAGGTATGTGCGTAGATGAAGAGAAGAAGAAGAATAAAGTGGAAAGTAGTGTGATACGTCTCTCGCCTCGTACTTAAAATACTTTTGGCGACAAGGATGGCTATTAACATGCCTCTACCTACACCGTTCATGCCTTGCCCAGGCGAACCTGCTATTCCCTTCCCTACATGGCTGAAAATGTTTGAGAACTATATGCTAGTAATCGATGCTAACGGGGGAAAGTGGCCCGAGGCAAGGAAGCGTGCTGTTCTTCTCCATGCACTTGGCACCAAGGGACAAAGGCTGTTTTACGCGCTACCGGATACAGGTACTACATATGCTACTGCAGTGGATGGACTTAGAAATCACTTCGTTCCTAAAGTAAACGTGATTGCGGAACGTCACAAATTTTGCCAGAGGGCACAGCGACCAGATGAGTCAATAAACCAGTATCTAGCCTCATTACGTGAACTGGCTGCACTGTGTGAGTTTGGTGATATGGAGGAGCAAATGCTTCGAGATCAACTGATAGAGCGTGTTGCAAACACACGCGTACGGGACAGACTTTTGTTAGAAGCGGACCTAACCCTGGCTAAAGCTACTTCACTGGCCCTGCAGATGGAGGCTGGGCTACGGAATGCTGGCGTTCTATCCCACACTACTACTACTGCCGCTACCACGACGGCTGCTGCTGCTGCTGCGTCGGTGAGGGCCATACATAAACAGCAAAGGAAGGCCCGCCAAAAAGAACAAAGGATGCCTGCATCATCAATGGCGTCTACAACTAGCCGCCGCTCCTGCTACCGTTGTGGATCCACCAACCACCTAGCAAATAAACCCTCGTGTCCTGCTGCTAAAGTGACGTGCAATTCATGTGGAAAAGTGGGACATTTTTCTAAAATGTGTCGATCTGGACAAAAGGAGGTGCGTGAAATAATGATAAACGAACTGACTGTGCTTTTAATGACTGATGATGTGCAAGATAAAATTCTCTGTACTGTGCAAGTGAATGCAAATGGACACATGACGTTGAGCTCATAGTAGACACCGGTTCATCAGTTTCTATCATTCCAGAGAGCACTTACCAGACTCTCTTTCCTACATGTGAACTTTCGGAGCCTGCAGTGAACCTGTTCACATATTCAAGAGACAAAATACCCGTTAAAGGGTGTATGCGTGCCACAGTTACTCATGATGGGCATTCTACTACAGGCTCATTTGTAGTGGTAAAGTCAGGCACTGCTCTATTAGGGCTAGATCTAGTTGTGGCATTGCACATGCGTATTGAGGGCACAAAGGTTGTTACAGATGACAGCTCTGATGACCCTACTGCACTGAGGGCACCTACCTAAAACCTCCTCCTGTTGCCTTGATATTCTACCATTGTTTGGAATTGTTTGGCTTCTGATCTTCTACAGATTGTAAACACATCTCTGCTCTCAGGTATCTTCCCACAGGCCCTGAAAACTGCAGTCCTAAAAAAGAACAATCTAGACATGACACTAATGAGCAACTATAGGCCAATATCAAACTTTCCATTTTTAAGTAAAATCATAGAAAAATTGGTTTTTCAACAACTCAACCTTTTCTTATCACTAAACAACATTTTTAATGCCTTCCAGTCAGGTTTTCGACCACACCACAGCACTGAGACAGCTCTTGTTAAAGTCTTTAATGACATCCACTTAAACACAGATAGTGGCAAAATTTCAGTCTTAGTATTACTTGATCTCAGTGCTGCATTTGATATGGTAGACCATGACATATTGCTTGACCAATTGGAAAACTGGGTTGGTCTTTCTGGCTCAGTACTAAAGTGGTTTGAATCCTATTTAAAGAATAGGGACTACTTTGTGTCTATAGGTAATTATACATCTGAGCATACAAATATGACGTGCGGAGTTCCCCAAGGCTCAGTTCTGGGGCCTCTTCTGTTCAACATCTACATGCTTCCACTGGCTCAGATTATGGAAAACAACAAAATAAGTTACCATAGTTATGCGGATGACACACAAATTTACATAACCTTATCGCCAGGGAACTATAGCCCAATACAACAATTAAATATGTGCATTGAACAGATTAATGATTGGATGTGCCAGAACTTTCTTAAATTAAATGAAGAAAAAAAGCGGAGGTGTTTGTTTTGGAGCAAAAGAGGAACGATTGAAAGTCAGCGCTCAGCTTCAAACGACAATGTTAAAAACAACAGACAAAGCCAGAAATCTTGGTGTAGTCATGGACTCAGACCTAAATTTTAAAAGCCACATTAACATAATTAAAAAATCAGCCTATTATCACCTTAAAAATATATCAAGGGTTAAAGGGCTTATGTCTCAGCAGGATCTGGAAAAACTTGTCCATGCTTTTATCTTCAGTAGACTTGACTACTGTAACGGTGTCTTTACAGGTCTCCCTAAAAAATCAATCAGACAGCTGCAGCTGATTCAAAACGCTGCTGCTCGAGTCCTCACTAAAACCAAGAAAGTGGATCACATCACTCCAGTACTGAAGTCTCTACACTGGCTTCCAGTGCCTCAAAGAATTGATTTCAAAATACTTTTACTGGTTTATAAATCACTAAACGGTTTAGGGCCAAAATACATTACTGATCTGTTACTACACTATGACCCACCCAGACCTCTCAGGTCGTCTGGGACAGGTCTACTTGTTGTCCCCAGAGTCAGAACTAAACAGGGGGAAGCAGCGTTCAGTTTTTATGCTCCACATATCTGGAACAAACTCCCAGAAACCTGTAGGTCCGCTGCAACTCTCAGTTCTTTTAAATCTAAGCTAAAGACCTATCTTTTTGATGTTGCTTTTCTTTAAATAATCTATTTTATTAACTTTAATTTCTTATACTGCACTGTAACTTTTATTATTATACTGCACTATCAATTTTATTCTTGTCTTTTAATGTTTTTAATTTGTTTATTATTGTTTTTTAATTGTTTTCTAACTGCTCTTTAATGTTTTATGTAAAGCACTTTGAATTGCCCTGTTGCTGAAATGTGCTATATAAATAAAGCTGCCTTGCCTTGCCTTGCCTACCGTACCAAGCACAATACCACAGCTTGCACCCGAGATCCAGGTACAGGAGATTGGCTGTGCAAAGGGATTTGTGCACAAAATTCAACTCAAACCAGAGGCTGTGCCGGTACAACAAAAACTCAGGAGACTTCCCTTCTCGGTGAGGCAGGCAGTGAGTGATGAGCTCAAAGATCTACAGGAAAAAGGCGTTATAGAACGCATTGATGCATCTCCATGGGTCTCTCCAATAGTTGTGATGCAGAGAAAAGATAGAGGAAAACTGCGCATGTGTGTTGACCTCAGGGAACCTAACAAGGCCATTGTCAGTGACTGTCACCCATTACCACACATGGACGAGCTATTCTCTGAGCTGAGAGGGGCCACAGTCTTCTCTACCATCGACCTGGCCTCTGCTTACCATCAAATGTTACTGCATCCAGACAGCCGTGATATAACTGCATTTATCACACATGATGGACTTTTCCGTTTCTGCTGAGTCCCATTTGGCCTGGCTTCGGCTCCATCAGCTTTCCAGAAGATGATGACGATCATACTGGCAGGCATACCAGGAGTACAGGCATATCTGGATGACGTGATTTGCTACGGAACCACTCAACAGCAGCATGATGCCAACCTAAGGAGGGTGCTGCATGCCTTGAACGAGGCAGGACTTAAGCTGAACATGCAGAAGTGTAAGTTCAACCAGACTTCTTTGCGGTTCCTGGGCCACACCATATCCAAGGAGGGGCTCCACCCAGATCAAGATCAGATCACAGCTGTGGCCAATGCACCTGCCCCACATGATACATCCTCCCTGCGATCCTTCTTAGGTCTTGCGTCATGGTACGGTAAATTCATTCCTGATTTTTCTACTGTTGTTGAACCTCTACGTGAAACACTCAGGGAGTCTACAGAACGGCAGTTCAACTGGACTGCTGAGGCTGAGTATAGTTTTACTGACATTAAGAGACTGATTGTTGAGAGCCCTGCCCTAGCACTATACGACCCTGAACTGCCTACATATGTAACTACGGATGCCTCTGATTACGGACTAGGGGGTGTACTGAGCCAACTTCATTCAGACCACACAGAGAGAGTCGTGGCGTTTGCATCCAGAACACTTTCTCCTACTGAAAGGAAATATTCCACTGTGGAACGTGAAGCGCTGGCATGCGTTTGGGCAGTAGAAAGGTGGAGAACCTATCTATGGGGACATCACTTTGTGTTATGCACAGATCATCAAGCACTTGCTACCCTGCTCACATCCAAGGGTACAGGCCGTGCTGGACTGCGAATTGCGAGGTGGTCTGCACGATTACTTTGCTTTACATATGATGTCGCTTACCGCCCTGGGAAACTGAATGTTACTGCTGACTGCCTGTCCAGGCTTCCACTGCCTGACACAGGGGAAGCTGAAGTGGAACCGGACATAGTGGCTACTGTCTTCATGGAGTCTTTGCATGCCATGTCCTTGTCGGAGTTCACTGCTGCATGTGACACTTGTCCTGAACTGACTCAATTGCGACAGCAAATACAGAAAGGCTGGCCAAAATGCAGAAAGAATGTACCTAAAGAGCTGGCTTCATACTTCAATGTGCAAGACGAACTGGCTGTAGACAAGACACTTGTCATGAGAGGTACTGACCGCTTGATTGTGCCTACATCACTGCGATCCAAAGTGGTAGACTTGGCACATGAGGGGCACCAGGGAGTGGTGCGCACTAAACAGAGACTGCAAGAACTGTATTGGTGGCCACAAATGGACAAACATGTACAGAGTAAGATAGAGTCATGTGTGTCATGCCAATACAGTGACAAAACAATGAAGACTGCACCCGCACCGCTTACACCTGTCAAACTGCCAGATGGACCAGGGGAAAAGGTGGCCATTGACATAACCAGCCCTTTCGAACGTGCTACATGGGACTGCCGTTATGCCATCACTCTTACAGACTATTACAGTAAATGGCCAGAAGTAGCAGTCTCTGATAATGGATGTCAGTTTACTTCCTATGAGTTTGCAAAGTTTCTGAGAGAGAGAGAGAGAGATAAAGCATCTGCGCTCCAGCATCTACTACCCAAGAGCCAACGGAGCGATTGAGAGATTTAATAGGGTATTAAAGACGTGTCTCCAGACTGCAGAAAGAACACACAAGCCTTGGAAACAAGCAGTGACAGAGCTCTTACAGATTTACCGTGCTACACCGCATGCTACTACAGGAGCTACTCCATTCGAGTTGCTGAGAAATAGGAAGATGCGTACAAAACTGAACGTCCTTCCTGTCTCACACAAAACTGCATCACACAAGCAAGTCAAAGAAACTGCGAGACAAAACCAACAACACAGTAAGGAGTATACAGACAGAAAGCCAGGAGCAAAAGTGGCCACCTTTCAAGTGAACGATGCTGTGCGAGTCCGGAGACCGGAACATGTCTACAAGGGGTCATCCAAATACACAGAACCTCTGACAGTCATAAAGAAGGTCGGACCGAGTACTTACCTTCTCAGTGATGGTCGGAAATGGAATGCCTCAAAGCTGGTGCGTTTCCCTAAGGAGGCTCTAGCTTGCATGAGCGAGAACAATGAGACTACACTGGATGGACTCACTGTGACCGAGAATGTGCATGTTGGTCAATAACCAGGCCCTAGACGCACCACCAGAGCCAGAAACCCACCTCAGTGGTTAACAGACTTTGAGAGATGAATATGATCCAGGATCAATTTGTGAACTGTGCAAATTGAAAGAAGAAAAGAATATTCATACTGTTCGGTTATGTGAAAAAAAACAAAAAAAATACTCATACTGTTCTGTTATGTGAAAAAATGTCATACTGTTTTCAAGTCTGAGTTATACTAGCTAAAACAAGAATAATCTAATTTCATGTCCAATTTAGGTTTTCAGGAACTATCATTAATGAAAGGGTTATTTTACAGAGGTTGAGGGTACCCTGTTTAAGTGACTGTTAATATTGTTAGTGAACACTAGGGGTGCTAGAGTGCACCGTGAGGTTACAGGTGAAAGGTATGTGCGTAGATGAAGAGAAGAAGAAGAATAAAGTGGAAAGTAGTGTGATACATGTCTCTCGGCTCGTACTTAAAATACTTTTACAAAACACCACACAATGCAACTGATCTCAGCTGGTATTATGTCTGGAATGGAGTGGAATGGAAATTTCTAAGTGACCCCAAACTTTTGACCGGTTGTGTATACAGACATATGTTTTCTTGATAATGGGATTTCTTTCAATGGTGTGATGTTTACAATATATTAGGTTTTCTGCTTAATAATAATGTTAGCATTGTTTGTATATTTTACATGTAGCTGTGACTCCAGATTTAAATGATGGGAGAGTTAAGTGAGTGAAAGATTAGTTCAGGAAAATGAATGTTAAAAAAAAGAAGTTAAAAACGAGGGCCAGGACACTGCCCTCGCACCAGTACTTTTAAGTAGAGACAACACCAGATTTGACTGCTCTTTTAAATGAATCAACTGACCATTTACGCTACAACAGTTACTTTAGCCCCCTTATTTAACCTGAGACATCTACGATATTTATTCTACTGCTGGCATGGATTAAAGTTCAGGCACAAACCTTAGGAGCTACAAATGCTCATACAATACAATGCATAATACACACACACACACACACACACACACACACACACACACACACACACACACACACACACACACACACACACACACACACACAGTGAGGAGACACCTGCAGACGGTAATCACCTAAACTAATCCCTTATAAGTCGAATAAAAATAGCCTCAGTGAAGGGGGCCATCAGGCTGATACACAGCCTGCTATGTCAGCGTCATACTGTGTGTGTGTGTGTGTGTGTGTGTGTGTGTGTGTGTGTGTGTGTGAGAGACCGTGTGCATGTGTCCATGTGTGTTTGACAAGAAAGCAGGAGAGCAATTTACTAATCAGTCCCACAGAGAGCTGCGAGGGTGCATATCAAAGATGCCTGTCTGTTTCCACATACACAAACATATGTACTTACATTGACATACATATATGCAGAGGGTGGACACAAAGAACACCTGCACAATCTAATCCAATACAGTCCAGCAATAAACCCCATCACTGTGGAGCTTATTGTGTTTAGTTTAAGTGCAGACAGTGTCAGAGAGCTGTTGATCCACCTCTAGGTTCAGTTTTTAAAGCTGTACATTTATAGTGCTGCCTGTGGGGTTCATGCCTCAGATCAGCAGTTAGCAAGATAATTAACAGTCAGCAGCAGCAGCAGCAGCAGCAGCAGCAGCAGCAGCAGCAGTAGTAGTAGTAGTGGCTTCAGATGAGGCTTGGGTGGTTGGATGGTGTGTCTGTAGCTTGTAATGCATGACAGTCCCTGGCCACAGAATAGTTTCTATACCTCCAATCTTGAGCTAAACAGTGCACTCGCACTTCAACTTCAACTGAATTATCCCGAAGGAAATTTAATCTGCAGCAGACATCAAATCACAAGGTCGACAAACAAACATTTGACAACAGCAACAAATACAGAAAAATTCCACACCACACATGAAAACAAGGTACACCTACCACACTGAACCAGAAGCTAAAAAACAAGGTTAACAACATTAGAAACAGCACAGTAAATACATACATGTTAAGTTAAGTGCTGTACAGAGACAAGTTAAAATGAATGTAATAAATACATAAATAATCCATCCAGGCTAATTAAAGCTATCTAGGAAGAATACACATAAAAGCAAGCAAGTTAATGAAGTAAATTAAGAGTTTTTCAATGGCCACAGGGATGAAAGAAGCCCTGGCATACCTTGGTTTTGTTCTGAAACGGTGGCACTGGCCAGAGGGCAAGAGACCAGTGAGACAAACAGCCCAATGTCCCCAAAGAGGGGTCATCAATATAGACTGGGTAGGGAACAACTCCATGCTTTGCATCAAAAAAGCTGAACGTATTTTACATTTTATGCAATGCAAAAAAAGGGAGATGAGCCCATGCTTTACTATTTGGAAACAATTATGTGCGATTTGTCTTGGAAGATACCCTAACTAACCCAACACTAAGTCATGTCCCACACAGTGTTCATTGAGTTAGGGTCATACAGGTTGATACATGTTTGAGGTTAAAATATATACTTTAAAATCAACATTTTTAAGCAGTCACAATTTATATGTTGAAAAATGCCATTGAATCAACATTGTATAAGAGAAATGGTGGTAACACTGTCCTTGAAGGTATCTACATAAGAGCGACATGACACTGTCTGTCATAACACAGTCATGACACATGAACCCTAACTCTAACCCTAACCCTAACTTGTCATGACAAAAACCGAATGACACTTATTAAAAGAAACGTTATGTCAAACGATCATGACTTGTTTATAATGTTTCTGACACGTTCATGACAGTGTCATGTCACTCTTATGTAGATACCTTCAAGTAAAGTGTAACCGAAATGTTTTCAATAAAATGAGGACTGGGGGACAACCATTGTAGCAGGTTGTTATAATGCATTTAACAACTAAATAGTGTATGTGTAATGAGTAGAAACATCTAAAAGTTATTTTTGGAGTTAAATGGAAATAGGGGGAGAGTCAATCCTTTCTTTAGAAAAAACACTTTTTCAACTGCTCCAACTGAGGAGAGTTATATTCTTTTATCTAAGGACAATGATAGGTTAACTCACAGCTGCATTATTGCCTTGGCAAATTGTTCCATTGATTATAATAGTATGTGATGGGGTGGGGAGCAAGCAAACAATATGCTTATATGTTTGCTCAGTAAATAAAAATAAAAATAAATAAATGCATGTAAGGAGACCAGAATGTCTTGGTAGGTAGATTTTTTTATAGCCCACATCTAAACCAGTGCCTTATTATTGTCTTCACAGTGTTTTTCATGTTTAAAATAGGTAGCTAAATTCACTATTGCAAAGTGATGCTAAAGAATTACGCCAGCTATCTTCCAGGCAGACTATCACTATTGGGTAAAACCAAAGGTGGTACTGTGGCGTCTATGTAAATAAAGGTTGGTGCACGAACATTTCTGTCGTTGGTAGTCACTGTTCTTTGCTAGTGGAATACTTCGTGCTGATGTGTCATCCGCATTACCTACCAAGGGAATTTACCACCGTTGTCATCACAGCTGTTTACATCCCACCAATGCTAAGGAGGCACTGGGGGAGCTCCGGGATGCTATCAGTCAGCTACAGAACAAACATGCCTGAGGGTTTTTTCATTGTTGCCGGCGATTTCAATCATGTACATTTTGTGAATCAGCATGTCTCTATTCCAACAAGAAGAGAGGTTATACTGGATCCTGGGTACACAAACGCAATTAATGACTAAAAAGCGATTATGTCAGTGCCAGATTGGACCAAAAGAGGTGCCAGTACCCTAACCCGTGTTTTCCAAAGGGGCGTCTGTGCTGCGCCGCGGTTTTGTTCTGTCCTCTACCACGCTCCATACCACACCGGGAGCATCTCAAAAGCGCAGCATCTTGCCTGCCAGACTCGCAGATTTTACTTAAGTACTTGAAAGAACAATCGCATGTTTATTAGCTAGTATCTACCTTCCACTCCAAGCACTCCTGTAATTAAACTCCATGCCTTCTCTTTTCTTCTCTTTTTCTGGTATTGTCTATTATGATTTTCCACCTTCAAGATGAATCTCTTGTCGTCCATGGTGTTGTAGAGGAGACTTGTACAATATTGGGGGGTATTTTTTGGTAAAATGACTGTTTCACTTCCTGCCCGGCTGAATGTCTTGAATAGCCACGATTGCTCACGGGGGTCACAGGTGGAAAATAGGGATAATTCAGCAATTAAATGACATAATCTTTGCATTTGTCTTGAATAGGATATATTTATATTAGGGCTGTCAAATTTCTATTAAAACCCCAAAACATTTTAATGCGTGATTAACGCACGCACATATTGAGATTTCACTCCATTGTTAGGATATCAGGAAGCTGCAGTAGTAACGTTGTGGATAGTGTTGCCAACTTGGCGACTTTCTCACTAGATTTAACGACTTTTCAGACCCTCTTAGTGACTTATACATATATGTTATATTCAAATATATTTCTATTGTAATTTATTCCCATGCATGCAGTCCACGGATTCTCGGTAACACTAAACAGTGCTGCTCTCTCACGGAGGTATTATAGGACTTAGCTCTCTCCCCCTCTGTCTATTGCACAGCAGCATTGCACGGTCAGTCAGTAGGGCTGTGGGGGGTGGTATCGGGGCTGTCTGTGGAGATGAGATGCACGTCTTATTCAGGTCTTATAATACATTCATGAACAGGAGTGGAAGGCTAGTAGAAACAAAGCTCCTTGGTTCCGTGATAGAATTGCCTGCCATGTGGGAGACCCGTGTCCGATCCCCGACCAATGCAAAAAGCTTTGGGGTAGTCCGTCGGGACTTGGCTTGGGAACCCGAGGGTCACTGGTCCATGTCCTTGTACAGACCAAGTACGGACAGTGTGGACTGGTACCTGGAGAGGTGCCAGTTCACCTCCTAGGCACTGCTGAGATGCCCTTGAGGTAAGCCATTATCATTTCCAACTTGTCAAATACTGGCGCATGATCTGTAGCTCTTAGCTTTAGATAGCCAACCTTTTGCGTGTGTATGCAACGCACAGGGCAGAGCGATAGCTTGACCGCGGCGTTGTAAGTTGACGTAGTATTATGAGCGACAACAGTAGCGAGTAGTACGAAAGACCGAAAGTCTGCGTAAGGAGGCAGGTTGGCTGGTGGATGGGTCAAACCACACAGGATTTTCACCCAGGAGACCTGGGGTTCATGTCCCATTCTTGTCCCGCATGTCACTGAAACGTACATTTCGTAACTCCACCCACAATCTTTTCCTAAACCTAACTGTCACTGAGGCACCAAACCCCTGACTGCTCAGGGTGCCCTTCATGGGCAGCCCCCTCACTCTGACATTTCTCCATTAATACATCTATATATGCATACATTTTCTTTTATTAGGTCCTGTTTGTGCATGTGAGTGTATTTCAGGCCTGTGTGTAATGTGTAATATTAACAGAGTGTAAAAATGTATATTCCCCCAATGGGGATCAATACAAAATGATGTCTTCTATGTCTTCTTCAGAGGAGGCGGTACACAATAAGAACTAAGGGTACTCATGTACCACCAGTGACAACTCCCTGTCAGACACACTAAATGCTTTTTACACACGCTATGAAGCCACCAATCAGCTCCCCTAAGGCCGGTTACACACTGGACGCGTCACGCGAGCGTGTCAGCCGCGTGGCGTGTCCGTTTATATTAAATCATTTCATTTTATCAATGGGAAACATCCATGTGTCCAGACAAGGCTAGCAGCAGCAGCGCCGCGTCAGACACGTTTCTGGTGGGTAAAGACAGACAAAATCCACACAGCTGACACGCAGCTGACACGCAACAGAAACGCCACGCTCACGCCACGCCTGCAGTGTGTAACCGGCCTAAGCAACCAGGCAGGTACTGCGATGTGAGGAGAACACTGCTTAGGGTGAACCCACGATAGCATCGATAACATTCCCACTCAAAGAGTGCGCGTACCAAATGACTGAGGTGTTAACAGACCTCTTCAACATCTCCCGGGCTCATGCTGTTGTACCATCATTGTTCAAATCAACCACCATCATCCCAGTACCGACAAAAGTCACCAACAACCTGTTTCAATGACTACCGCCCTGTGGCACTTACTTCAGTTGTCATCATCTTTGAGCAGCTAGTCAAAGGACACATCAATGCCTCCATCCCACACATATTGAACCCACGTCAATATGCCTACCGGCAGCACCACTCCGCAGATGATACCACTGCATGTGCCATCCATCTGCACCATATGCATGGATGCTGTTTATTGACTTCAGCGCCGCCTTCAACCCAATCATTCCCCTGACCCTGGCAGATAAACTGCACTCCCTCAGGCTGAGTACCTCAATATGCAATTGGGTTCTTTGACTTTCTGAGCAACAGAATCCAGACAATCCCGCTGCCACTTTGAACACAAGCAACAAGGGAAATCACATCATCCACTATCTGCATATAGGAAGTAGGACAGCTTGAAGACTGTGCGGGGACACCAATCTCTTGCTTAATGTCAACAAGACAAAGGAGATGATTGTTGGTTACGCTGGTGGTATGGCAGTGGAAGCAGTGCACAGGTTCAAGTTCCTAGTGGTGACAACCTCTCATGAAGCCAAAACACCCCCTCTTTAGAGAAGAAGGCTCAACAGCACCTATACTTCTTAAGGAGGCATTATCAGGGCCTATATCACCAAGTTAAAAAACAGCTTTTCCCCCAAGCAGCACTGCACTAGTCGGACTAGTCATGCTACGACCTATGTGAGCACCTACACACGCACTTAGGAAAAACATTTTACATCCCACCATTGTCTTTTACTACTGCTTTTTAAGATATAAAATTGCTCCTCTTTCTTTTACAGTAACATGTTGTTTGTCTATTGCACTATGGCCCAGGAGGTGCTGCACTTAGTTCTTTTCTCTACATGCCTGTTATGAGAAGTATGACCATAAAAGCACTTTACTTACTTTAAAATTGTATTAGGCTAATGTTTTCCATTAGCATGTGTGATTAAAATAAGGTATAAATAAAACATTTTTTTTTTTTTTTAAAAGATCATCTCACATACAATCAGAGTGGACGCAATACCATTTTTTTGTTACGTTTTTTCTTTTGCACTCATCTTAAAATCTTTTTTTTTCTTTTGCCCTCTTAGGACTGCACTGCAACACAAAAAGATATTGCAGCTGATCTTCAGCAATTCAGAGAAGAAGTGCACTGGAAAGAGAGGCTAAAATAAATGTATTCATTAAATTAGCTACATGTAAGAACAATATTATGATGTACTAATGTTTGTTTCAATGTCAGGCACCAATGTAGATTAAATACTGCCTAACAATACTTCACTGTTGATTCAATCATATTTACCATCATAATCATCATCATCATAAGAATATATATCTACATATACAGTATATCATACGCCATACATATTTAGTCTATCTATCTATCCCTATAATGCCCTCATACACAAATATGCACACGCTCACATTCCTTGGAGTGTGATATCTAAAAGCACATAACCACAGCTGGTATTATACGTCATCACTCATATGAAAGCACACACACACACACACACACACACACACACACACACACACACACACACACACACACACACACACACACACTAGGGGATGTTCGATATGTATCTACAGTACTCACCGGTGTCTGTCATGGCTGCTAGTCGACAGGCTCTCTGCTGGCTGGCTCCCTCCACTGCCTCTGCCTGTTGGCACTGTGTATGGTGTGTGTGTGCGTGTGTTTGTGTGTGTGTAAATATGTAAATGTGTGTGTGCGTGTGTGTGGCTAGCAGAGGAGCTACCCTCCCTTCTTAAGGTCAGGTGTACCCCAACTCTGTCTCTCACTCTGTCTGTTCCTCTCCACTCCTCGCTCTTGCTCCCTCAATCCCATTAGCCAACACTCTCTATCTCTCTGCCCCCCCTCCTGCCTCCACTGCGCTTGCGTTCTCTCTCTCTGCTCATTTGCTGTCTTTTCCCACCTTGCTGTTTTCTCTCTCTCTCTCTCTCTCTGTCTCTCTCTCTCTGTCTCTCTCATGCATATGTCAAAGCATCTACTATAAGAACGTGAGTGATAACCGACAAATAATAATAAAAAATAAATATTTGAAATGTTTTTTGAAATCTAACTCATTAATAATAATAATGCACATATAAAATATCTTACTGGGTGGCACATTTTTTTTTACTTCTTCTATTGGAAATAAACAAGCCTCAAGAAAGATTTACAGAAAGATTTAATGAATAATAAAACGTCTGAAGATAACAACAGAAATGAAACCCATTGGACACCTAGACTAGGACCAAGCTGCCTGATGACCTGAGGTCCATCACAACTGTTTCTCAAAACTTCAGGCATTTGATTACTTACAGTGCATGCGTGCGTGCGTGCGTGTGTGTGTGTGTGAATTTGTATGGTTACACTTGTTTGTTTGTTCTGTATGTAGTTTAATGTAAAGCACAGTTACATGTATGTGTAATTAAAGGTGCTATATAAATACAATTTGCAGCAAGGACTGAGGCTTAGACTACATGGGGCCCACGCTCAACCAGGTGAGCTACCAGAGTACCCCCAAATATATTTTATTGAATAAAAGAATGATAATATCAGGTCGGGAGATTACTTTGTCTAGTTCCGATGCCCTCCCTCCCTCCTTCCCTGTGTCTCCCTCCGCAGCTGGCAACAGCCCACATCAGCACACGTCAGACAGACAGACAGACAGACAGACAGACAGGCAGCAGCAACTCCCAGCTCCTGTCCCAGTTGAGGGAAGTTGTATTGAACAAAAGACTGAGCTACCAGTGCCTCCTCGAGTTAACAGCTAATAAGCCAAAAGACAATAAGAAATATAGTTAACTTGTGTCATGCGTGCGCTAATGTTACTAGCTAATGCAATACGTTAGCTAAGGTTTAGCCAAGGCAATATGTCCATCCAGGCCAGTGTACTGTCCACTACAGGTGACTACAGTACGATTTTATTTTTTTATTTATTTATTTTTTATAACATCACAATTGTGACATTGATATGCAAATTATGCATTAACTAATTAAAATGTGCTAATTTACATACATTTGACAAGCCACTGCAGGTGAACAGGATGAACCAAAAACTAAAGCATATCACCACTGAACTTCCCCAGTTAATGATTTACATCAAGAGTTTTTCCTCCTGAAATGTTATGTTTAAATATGCAGATCAGCTTGTTTGGTTAATTTAGAAGAAATCTACAGATGCAGCCTAAAGCAAACACCATCTTAATGTGTACTTTGGAAGTTTCCCTTCCATTAGAGACAAAGAAGACATGGAAGCAAAATAGAGCAAAAATTCTAATACACTGCACTACCTGTAAAAAGGGTCCTGCCTTAAACAGTAACTTCATCATTTTGATCTTAGGCTCCTCATCTAATAACTATCCATTCGTTTGTTGTATGTTGATGAATCTTTACATGATAAAGACCGCAGGGTTCGAGTTACATGGCAGCCAATGGCAGCTGAGTTTATATGTTTAAGTTCACTTTTATAATGTAATTTAGGAGGTTATTGTGAGGTGTTTCTGTCTCTCCGTTTCTGTGCTTTGTATGTGTATTTAACTGGATCATCCTCCTCTTGCTCCACCCTGCTCCAATAGCAAACACGGTGGCAAATCGAGGACAACATCCAAGAGAAGCATATCCAGCTTAGGCTCCAAGTCAAGTGGGCGGAACTCAGTCTCTGGAGGTCCAGCTCCCTTGCTTGCACTATCTAACGTACACGCCGCCATTCTGGAGGAGAAGTTAAAGGAGATTTATTTTTTTTCACGATCTGACGCTGAGTGGAGGACGAAACGGGCATATGAAGCAGAGGTTGATTGTGGCTGATGAGAAGCAGCTGGACACCTGACTCCCGCACACCGGGCTCCAGCCCTGCAATTAAGACAGAGAGAGAACAGAGCACTGCTACTCACAGGCAGCTGGCCTGACATTTTTGTTCATTTTGAAGTGGGATTTATTCCAATAACATGAATTTATTGCCATTTGCAAAATAAAAAAAAAATAGTAGTGAAGCTATATACTATGTGTGTGTAAAAAAACCTGTACCAACAGAATGAAAATGTGAATTTCCCCTTGGGGGGTAATTAAAGGTATGTCTTCAGTGTATTCTATTGTTGACAAAACATTACAAGGTAATTTAACACTTAAAAATTGCAACAATTAAAAAAAGCTTGTTAACCACTCCCACTGCAGACTGATCTCATGAAGTGGCGTATGTATGACACGGCAATTTATATGCCATGATTTGCACGTTATAAAGACGCATACTCGGTATTTTGCGTGTTTATCAACGCCGTTTTGCCTCCATTGACTTACATTACCTTGCGATTGGGCAGCAGAGAAACAAGCTACAATGTCACAAAAGTCTACAATGTCAAAGATTGTTGTCACAAAAATATAGGAAAATAGGGTCCAGGTTGAAAAAAACGGTAGTTACCCATTAACACTAAGGGCCCTATTTTAACGATCTAAGTGCATATGTCCACATCCACTTTTGCTAGTTTGACGGCGCAAAAAAGGGTCCGTGCGCCGGACGCATGGTTCTAAAGGGTTGTACTTAGTGTCTTCATTAATCAGAGGTGTGTTTTGGCGTAACAACAATAAACCAATCAGAGATCATCTCCCATTCCCTTTAAAAGCCAGGCACGTTTGGCTCTTGGAGCATTGCTGTTATGATGGCGGTAATATTTTTATTTGTAATCTTCTGCATGTGTGTGTGCTGCTGTGTGTCCCTGTGTGTGTAACAAGCATAGTGTGCGTGCGCTGTGCACGAGCCTAGGAGCATTTTACTAATGCTCTGTTAAAATAACAATGAAATGCTGCGTTATTGACTTTAGACCAGGTTTTTGTTGGTCAATGGCGATCAATTTCCACTGCCTCAAGATAGCAATACGCCCAGAATGCACCTGAACACACCTCCCTGTAAGATGGGTTAGGTGCATTTGATATTTAAACGATGTGGGCGCTGGACGGGAAATTGACAACTGCGTCGGTCTTAAACTAGCAAAGACACTTGGGTCGGGCTTTGCGCCACGCTGCGCCGGATGCAAGATAGGGCCCTAAGCTAACATTAGCGTTTAGCTAATTTGTTGCCACCAGACTGGTCTTTTTGGTAATCAATTTCCCCAGAAAGATATCTGATATCCATTCCACTTGGTGTAATGTTGCTTTCAAAAACCCCATAGCTTTCTCAAAGTACGCAGTCGGACTCGATGCAGCAGCCAGGACAAGCGGACTCTTCATCGTGCTCTTGCACATGACACTCCCGCTCACGTTGAATTTCGAATGGGCCCTTCCCCTCCCTTACAAAACGTAACATAGCAAAAGTTATCTCTGCCTAATATTATAATTGCACTGCACATTTCAGCTGAATACTACAAACAACTAATTTGATTTAGTAATGAGACCGTTAAAGAACCTCAAAGAATAAGTAATGACAAGAGCTGTCCCTAACAATTCTTTTTGTCATTGATTAATCTAACAATTAATTTGCATAATATTCTAAAGATTTTTGAACTGAACTTTGGAAATGGCTATGACATGGATTTATTTTCATCACTGGAGTAATATGCAGCTAAGATAATCATGGCCAAATGTATTTTTGCATTAGTGTGGGGCAAGGAAAATAATTGAAATGCAGGGCTTCAGACTAACTTTGTTTACTAGGAGCGCTGTAGTGAAAGTGAGAGACACACAGAGTGTAGATCACATGTTATGCAGTTGGCCAATCCCTCACGGACATACGGTGCTGTCTTGCTGCAGTCTTGACACAGTGCTCCAGGATGCTTTCGCTTCAAATGTTCATTCATAGTTGTACTGCTGTGACAAGCCATTTTTAACACTTCACCACATTGTTGGGTCTCTATCAGAAAATATTGTGGAGGGCCGGGCCAAAAGGCTCAACTCAATTCTGCATAATATTAATTGTATTTCTTTATAAAAAGCAGTAAATAACATTGCTTTGACAAGCTGGTGAGAGTAGGCTATATGTTTATAATTAAGCAATGAAAAAGTGAGGTTGCCTTACAAAAAATTTAATTTATTCAATTAAATTTCCCAAAGCAATGGTAAACAAAATGTGAACACTTTTTTTACCATTTTGACTTATATTAGTGAACATTTTCTGTCACATTCACTCCAAAACACATTTTGAGTTTCAAATACTGTTGGAAAGAAATTCCTAGTATTCTAAAGACATCACAATATTGTATTTGTGCTCAAACATTAAGCAAGACACATCATATTGAACTGTCAATGTACATCACTGAACTGTGAATATTGAGAAAAGGGTTCCAAAAAAAGTGTCCCAGTTCACTGCTAGTTGGTGCCTTTACATGCCTACATTTGTGGTCTAACCACGTCATTTGGTGTTTTTAAGTTATTTTTTCTTCAGTGAGAGAAATCTAGTCTCTGCTGGGCTTTAACGAGTGCATCGAAGTCAGGTTGAATGTATGAGGTGGAAATGCGAAGCACAGCTGACAGATGATCATCAGTGAGAGAGGATCTATACCTGGATTTTGTAAACTTCATTGTTGAAAATGTTTGTTCACATATGTAGGTAGAGCCAAAGAGAACCAACATCTTCTGAGCATGTCTCCTCATGTTTGGAAAGTTCTCCTCCTTAAGAGAAGAGTAGAAATCCAGCAGAGATCCGGACTTAAAGTGCTCTGCCAGTACTGCATCAGACTGCAGGTCAATGAGTTCCAGCTGAACATCACTGGGTGCATTATCCACACTGCAGGTAAAGGGAGAGGAAATCATGTGCATTTCATCCTCGATTGTTCTGAGATCTTCAAACCGCCTTGAAAACTCTCCATGCAATGCTCCTAATATGGATGAGTACCTGCGGAGGTGATCAGCTGATGGTGTGACTTCTTTCAGGGTTTGCATGTGAGTGAGAGCGTTGCTCTCCAGTTGACTTGAAAGAAACTGCATCTTTCTCATGAAAGCCTTCACCAGGCTGTGCATTTCATGAACAGAAAGGCCCTTGCCTTGCAGTTTGGTGTTCAGTTCATTCATCATTGCAGTCACATCAACAGCAAAATGCAAAATCTGCCATCCAGTCATCATCTGAGAGCTCTGGGATGTCTTTGCCTTTCTTCTCACAAAACTCTCGAATCTCTGCTTTCAGGTCCCAAACTCTTTTTAGCACTTTGCCCAGGCTGAGCCATCTGACAGCTGTGTGGTAGCCGATGTCACTCTGCTCAGTCTCATGCAGTGCGACAAACAAAAAAAAATCTGTGATTCAATGCCCGTGCCCTGATGAAGGTTTTAGTAACAACATCAACAACATGGTTAATTTTTAGCACTGACTTGCACAACACATGTTGGTGTATATTACAATGCAAAAACACCAATTTCTGATCTGCGTCGATTTCAGTCACTTTATCTTGCATACGTTTCAAAAGTCCGACATTTTTCCCAGTAAGATTGGGACAGCCGTCCGTTGTGACACCTGCCCGTCTGTCCCATTTCAATCCCAGGGTGTCCATGCAACAGATTGCTCCCTGTCGTCGTTCCTTTCATCGACCGCATTGCTGCCAGCTCCTCCGTAATCTTGAAGTCCGTAATCCCACGGACAAATATGAGTAGCTGGGCTGTGTCGTGGACATCACAGCTCTCGTCCAAAGCCAAAGAGAAAAAGTCAAAACGGTTCGCCTGGACAGCGGGACTTGCTCAAATGCTCCTTTTTTTCAGGGCATATTAGTGCTGCAGAGTCCACCAAGCACTCTTTGACAAACTCCCCCTCCGAGAATGGCTTACTGTTTTTAGCGATTTTGTGGGATATCACAAAGCTGGTCTTGGTTGCTACATCCCTGGATATGTGAAGCTTGGTAAAGAAGCCTTGCTGCTTTTGCAGCTTAGCTAGCAAAGCTTCCGATGTTCGTGCACTTTCAGCATCAGACAAGTTTTTGTATTTCTCCGCGTGTGTTGTCTTGTAATGCCGACTCAAATTGTAGTCCTTAAACACGGCGATCCGCTCCCCGCAAACTAAACACACTGCTTTACCTCCGACTTCAGTAAATAAATACTTAGCAGTCCAATTTTTGTTGAAAATCCTGCATTCAGCATCTACCTTTCTTTTTTTAGCATGAGCGGACATTTTTGAGCGCTAAAGTCCTCTTGTGACCAAGGGGGTAAGCTTCGCTTCAGAACTTGAGCCATCATGGCGCCATTTTGTTGCTAACTGGCCATCACCTCCTGTTAGCATTCCGCTGACCGCCATTTTTTTTTACGTCACTTGACTGCGAATAACTTTACATCTGAAGCGTTTAAAGACTCTATTTGTCCGTTGTTTAGTTCCAAAGAAACACGACAATGTATAAAAGGCTCCATTACCTTGTAGCTCACGTTATGGCTCCGTAGCAGACGCTTTTGTAAAAATAAGCTAACGATTGTGTCATAACCAAGTGACTTACTGTCGCATAGTAGAGGAATTACCGTATAGTACAGGAGAAGCTCGCAGGCAGTTTCGACTTACATGAGATGTTTAGGTTTAATTACTAATGTTAACTAGCATGTTAGTGATCAATAATTAGCCTGTGTCTATGTTATCTCCTTACATACACCTACAGTCTCCGTATCTGTAAGATTGGGAATGATTGAGATTTCTCTTGGCACAGCTACCAGAAGACTTCCAACTTTCAGACACGTTGCTCACGTCACATTCTCTGAGTTGGAGGCTGCGCAGTAAAGCTGGCCATCACCGGAAAAGTGCTTCTAATAGCCTTCACTGGTCTCCGTCCAGAGCAACGGGGTCTATTGGTCCATTATATACTGTCTATGCTTGTGACCTGCCCGTGACAACGATCCAATAATGCGTACGTCTTGATATGTATTGCGTCATTATGTACGTGAATAAAAAAAAACAACTTCAAAATAAAAGCAATGTAGCTTTAGTCCATGCATGAGGTAAAATTAGAAAATGTTTATTTTGTAATTTCCGTACAATGCCCAGGTCTGCTCTAGAGTCCTAGTGAGAGAACCAAAGTGTCTCCCCTGTTCTTTCTGACCACGGTGAGAAATCTGGAGCAGGAGAAGTTAACCCTCTCCTTGATTTCATGTTGTTGATGGAAAAGGAGAACCAGGAAATGAGTGAATGAATCCATGCTTACGGGCGTTGCCATCTTCCTCTATTCCAACGCATCGACGCACGTTATGCAAATCAACCTTATTTTTGTAATCGATGACTTTGATGAATCGTCCCAGCCCTAGTAATGACCACTCAAAAGTTTGATAATAAACAGATCTGGGTTTACAGTGATTGTGAAGGTGATTAAACAGAACCCAAAGATCTATAAGACCTAAGGTCTATGGAAGATATTGCAAACAATCCAGAGAGGAAGGCATGAAGGAACAAAATACATATTTAAATTGGCTACTGTACATGAGTTATTTATATGTATCTCTGTTTCCATCTGTAGCAGTCTCACCCCTCATCACTTAGGACTACCTCCTTCCCATTGACATTCTCCATCCTCCCCCCTTCACTACTCTCTCTCTTGCTCTCTCTCTCTGTCTCCCTCGGGTGCAGGCTGCCTTTACTCCGTCCTCCCTAATGCGCTCTAAATCTATTCAAAGCTCATCAGTTGATTATCAGCTGCAGAGAGAGAGAGAGAGAGAGAGAAGCTGAAGCTGAGACACAAAGCGGGAAGTCGTGACACAAACACACACTTCTCCCTGCTGGGGGTTGTGACTGGAAAATGTCACAATGTGTCAGTAAATGAATGGTTGGGCTGGAGGAAAGAATTATGTTCGTCACAAGCTGTGCTGTGTGGGTAGGAGAAGAGGGGGTGGGGGGCAACTGGAGCAGCTATCCTTATGAGAACCAATTCTTTGCAACCAGCTGTTCTTATGAGAATATGCCCTGTATATAATACAGATCACAATACATAGTTCCATTTGAAACAAAGCACCACTGCCATCACAGCTGAATGCTAAAGCCATGGATCTTTTGTTTTACTACAAAGTCAAGCATTTTTCTATAAGTCATGTGTCTTAACACTTTTAAGTTCATTTTTGATCATATTCACTAATCTTTCAAGACCCCCAGAATATGTTTTTCCATAAGCAGTGAATATATCAAAATAAGGAACAGAGCTTCTGCTTTTATACACAAAAAAACATGTTATATATATTTATCAACACTTGAATGTTATTTTCATTTAAAAAAAATGGACAAAAAGCTGAGAAAATTGCATTTTTGTCATTTTCAAGCACACAATTAAATTAAACGAGACTAAAGACCAGTTCAGTCCAAAGATTTGCGACGAGACGAAACCTTTGTAGAACATCACAGGGAAAGGTTGTAGTGGTCTGAAATGGCCCTTCTCTATGGTGTTATATATGTGCCTCATTCCTGAGCGAGGATTTGTATGTTTAGAGCACATTGACCTATATTTTGCAAGCACATTACACTACATTTTGAACAGAAATTTAAACTCGCTAAAAATTATTTAGTTTGAGCAAAAAAAATCTAAAAGACCGCTTTATCTAAAAGTGCTTGGTCGGAACTATTTGTCAGTTTGGAGGCTCTGGTTCGGGTACGTTTACCTGACATGTGGCACAAGAACGGTTAGGTTTAGGAAAAGATCGTGGGTGGGCTTATAAAAGAAAAACTTTTTGTGACACGTGGGACAAGAACGGGACAGTTGGGTTTAGGAAAAGATCGTGGATGAGATTATAAAATGAATGTTTCAGTGATGTTTCAAAAACGAGACAGGAACCCCGGTCTCTGTGGTGAAAGTTCTGTGTTGATTGACCCATCCATCACCCCAACCAATCTCCCTATTCAGAATTTCAGGCTTTCCTACTACTCCCTTCTGTTGTCTCTCTTAATACTACGTCATCTTAAAGCACCGCGGTGCTGCTGCTCTGCCCCGTGCGTACCATACGGACGCTGAAGGGTGATTTTTGCGTCGTATCTGACGCTGAGAGACACTGCCCAAGTTTCCGTATTTTACAAGTTGGGTGTGAGAACGGCTCACAACTATATGATCTCCCGGTAACGCTAACTCAATAATACAGTCGGTAATACATCACCGTAAAGAAAAGATATTTACGACAGCAGGTGTGGTAAAAACACTAATGCTTTTGTCCAAAGCAGCCGCTAGGATCAACACAACTGAAAAACACAAATAGCCACTTTAAATGTTGTACTAGTTTGAACATGGTTGCAAAATTGCCATATTTCAACATTTTTGTGGCCTACCAATAGCCCAAGCCTGTCCTACAGTGACTGGAAACGTAGTACTTAGCTAAAGCTAATTAGCAGCAAGATGCCTCCCTTCTCCGTGGATGACTACTACAAACTCCTTCAGAAGATTGCAGTTCTGGAAACCAAAATTTACCGGTTAGAAGTAAACGTGGAAGTGAACGGACTATGTGGGAATGACACCACTTTACCACTGAACCAAAACAATGGACAAAAGCATGCTAACACACGGCTAATTAGCACCAACAAGACTACAAAGAAACAGTAGGGCTGTCAACAGTCCTCCCTGGAATTCTTTTGGTGCAAAGCCTAAGAGTAAATCATTTTCCTGGGAAATGGGAGGACAACTAACTGGCAGGGCACAGCGCCCTGAGATTTGTGATAGGACCGGCTGGCCTGCATTATCATCCAGGCAGAGCACCTCTTCAACCCCTGTACTCAGTAGGACACAGCTGCGGACAGCTGCAAAAGGGAGAATTAGCAACAAAATGCCTCCCCAACAACTGAATGTACAACTGGATAACAGATTTGCTTCACTGCTGCAGGACCCTGGACCTTCATCTGATGACCTGGATTGTGTCTCATCGTCACACAGCAAGGTGAGGACTGAGAGCAATTCAAAAAGTACAGGAAAGCTAACGACTGGGCCTCAAACTCTGATTGTGGGTGACTCTGCTGTAAAAGATGTAAAAAGCAGTAAAAACACCTAAATAGGCCTACTCTGTTTTCCCAAAAACATGGTGTCAGGAATCCCCGATATCGTGGCAGTACACCCAACTGTGAAGAACATTATACTGCATATAGGGTCACATGATGTTGTAAAGCAACAGTCTGAAGTGCAGAAACTGGAATTTGTGGATCTGCTGAACACAGTCAGCTCCCTAAATGCGGAGGTGTTTATCAGTGGCCCTCTACCACAGAAAAGGAAGAGGAGCTTATAGATTCAGCAGACTGTTGGCACTGAACAAATGGCTTTCAACGACATGTACCGTCCATTCTCTGCAGTTCATTGTCAATTTTAACATTTTCTGGGACCGCAGACATCTTTTTAAAGGGGTGATAGAATGCAAAACCAATTTTACCTTGTCATAGTTGAAAAACAACAGTTCGGTGGGTAAATAGGACATACATAGAACCTCAAAATCACATTGACACCCCTTTACTATGAAAATCGTACAATTTGAAACTGCTGCTGAAAACGGGCGAATCTCAACAAAGCTAAAAGTTGACGTCAACTCCTCAACCCCTAGTCTTTGTTACGGTCCAACATTTGCATAGGCTACACCACTGACCTGAGGTCAGCTTAGTCTTCTGAATCTAGCTAGGTCACGCAGATCTCCAGAGGTCCGCTATTTAATTACTAAATACACTTCTGAGACTTTGTTATGCGAGAAATCAACTATGTAGAGTATATATATATATATATATCAAATATGGGCCGTTTTATGAAAATTGATGGCTAATTGCAAAATTTGTCTGACTGTGTGTCGCAGTTCAGCAGGAGCTCAGCAGGCTAACGTGACAGCGGCCGGTGCTTCCTTGCCGCCCGGCGTGTCCTCCTTCATAGACCCCGGCTCACTGTGAGCTAGAAGGATCTCCGTCACGACCGGAAGCCTGCGGTCCTCCATACCCGCGCAAAGTCACCATTTCTGGGTTACTGGACTACCAAATGCCCAGGCCCTGACGGAGCTCCAGGGCCTGCAGCTAGCCGCGATCTCATAGGATTGAAAGGACACCATCAGCTAACGAAACCCCTCAAATTCACAAAAATGCATTAAATTGAAATTGGATACAAGCGTTAGCTTTGTAAGACCTTAGGGTAGCTGTTCTATAAGTGGCGTGACGAAATTCAAACTGTAAATATATTATAGTTATGCCGGCAGCCAGCAGCCGGACAGCTCAGTACAAAAGGCAGTTATACCCATAAAATAGCAATTTTCAGCCCAACCAATGTTACATGCTTCACCCCTATCCCTGTCCCTACATTACTAAACAGTTAGTTTATTATTGGTAAAGGTCTACATGTAATACATCTAAATATTAGGAGTCTGCCAAATAAAATAGATCTTATAAGAGCATGGCTTGCTTATAACAAACCAGATGTTATTACTCTGTCTGAGACTTGGCTGAATACTAATATTTCAGATGAAGAAATCAAACTTGACAGATATACAGTGTATAGAGCTGACAGGGTGCACGTGGTGGTGGTGTAGCCACCTATGTCTCATCATATTTATCATTGGAGCTTATCACTCCATATGAAAATCCTGTGTATTTTGAATGTCTCTTTGTAAAAATCTGTTTTCATGCGAACAAACATCTGATTATAGGAAACATTTATAGACCACCAGGCTCCCCTCAGAATCAATAAAATGCATTGGCAATACTATTGGTTCTTTAACTTGTCCAAAAGAATCATTTTAGGGGATTTTAATCGAAATTGGTTAGACCGTTCTTCCCTCAACGAAAGACACTTTTTGGAGAGCCTCAATTTAACACAGCTAATTAAAGAACCTACTCGGGTCGATAAAAGATCAAAATCTTTATTAGATTGGATCCTGGTCACTCATCCTGATAGGATTATGGACTCAGGAGTACTCTCTGATTGCTTTAGTGATCATTCCATAGTATCTTGTGTATGGAAGATCAGATTACCACGCTTGCCACCTAAAATAATTAAAGAATATTTTATTGAAGACCTATCGAATATAAAGTGGGACAGACTTACTTTAATCCCCTTTGTTGATGATGCTTGGGACTTTTTTCATACTGAAGTACTCAGAGTTATTGACAAACAGTCTCCTTGGACGTCAGTACGAGTTAAAGGAAGACATCTACCTTGGATTAATGGTGAATTACTGGCACTATTTAAGCAAAGGGATAAGGCTTGGGATAAACATCGGTCCTCAAAGGACCCTATTGATTGGGATACTTATAAATATCTAAGAAATTCATGTACAACAAAAAGAAGGATTGCCAAATCTAATTATTTTAAAAGCTCCCTGTGCAATGACTATAACAATCCCAAGAAAATCTTAACACTTTACTTAACAGATTTAATACAAGCGCTTCAACAAAAATTAGACTTCAAAATGATATTGTTTCTGATCCCTCTGCAATAGCTAATGCCTTTAATCAGCATTTTTCTGCTATATGTAATTCCCAGTCTCCTAACTCCCTTAACACTATAAATATTGTTCAATTCCCTTGTGCCTCTTCTTTCTCTTTTTCTACTATTTGTCCCATTGATGTTCAGAGAGTTATTTCAGAACTAAAGTCTGGAAGCGGTAGGGATATATATGGTTTGTAAACTAAGTTCTTAAAGACTGCCTCTAATATACTCGCATATCCATTATCTGATCTATTTAACTTATCATTGACCTCTGGTGAGGTCCCACTAAGATGGAAATGTGCTAGAGTAACTCCTATCCATAAAGGAGGTGATCCATCCGATCTTAACAATTACAGACCCATTTCTATTATTAGCAATGTTCCAAAAATATTTAATCAGTTATATAATTATATTAATCAGTTTTCTATTTTGTCTCAACATCAATCTGGTTTTAGACCAAACTTTTCTACCACAACTGCCTTACTAAAGCTCACCAATGATGTGACATCATCCTTGGATAACAATATGTCTACCGGAGCAATTTTTATTGATTTAACTAAAGCATTTGATCTTGTTAATCACTATATTGTTTTGGATAAACTTCATGCTATTGGTCTCTCTAAAGGTCTCTTCTATGGTTCAACTCTTATTTACATTTTCGACAACAGTGTGTTCTTATCCAGGGTAGTTTATCTCGCTTTTCTATTATGGAAAAAGGTGTCCCTCAAGGATCATCGTTGGGGCCTCTCTTATTTTCAATCTTTGTTAATGATCTGATTGTTCTATACATTTATGTGCTGATGACACAGTGATATATACTTCTGATATATGATATCTAAGATACAGAATAATCTTCAATATGACTATGATACTATTCAAAAATGGCTCCAACAAAATGACCTTCTGTTGAATAAGAAAAAATCATACTGTACGCTTTTTCGAACAAGATCTGTGGCCTTGAATCAGACTAATCTGTTTATTAACTTCCTAGATGGCACTCCTCTTGGGAGAGTAGAGGAATTTAAATACCTTAGCCTTTGGCTTGATTCTCAACTCTCCTTCAAAGCACATTTAAACACTAATGTAAGGAAAAGCTAAACTGCAATCTAAGGAAGTTGTATTGTTCTAATAACTGTTTTACACAGATGATAAGGTTAAGAATTGTGAAACAATTACTATTTCCAATCATAGATTATGCTGATGCAGTATATCAGAACAATACTGAGACCAATCTCAAGCCTTTGACTGTTGTTTTTAATAGTATCTGTAGATTTGTGTTGAGATGCTCTTACAGAACACATCATTGTGTCCTGTATTCTTCACTGAATATCTTGTCACCTAATGCTAGGAGACAGTTTCATTGGTTCCAGATTATTTTCAAATGTATATATCTCAATTATCCATCTTATTTGAACCAATATTTAACACCTTACCAAGCAACTTATAGTTTAAGACACACTGAATTTTTATCTTTTAAAGTGCCTCGCATTGTCAAAGAAAGTGGCAGGCGTTCATTTAAATTTAAAGCTCCCTTCAATTGGAATAGCTTGCCTGGGTCACTTAGATTAATCAAATCTTTGAGATCTTTCAAGACATCGTTGTTCATTTATTTGCAATCAAGCAATTGTTGTAAATGCTTTACTTAAAACTTGATTGCTTTTTGCTGTAATTGTTTTTTGTTTGTTTTTTAGTTATTAGATTTGTAGTTTTCTATATTTTTGTTCTTAATTAACTATTCTTACATTTTGTAATGATTATTTTTGGTGATGTTGGGGCAGGGGTGTGGGGTGGGGGAGGTTAGTATGTGAGTGAATGTGTATGTTGTACTGTAATGTCTTTTCCTTTGTACTGTCCAGTCCTATCGAGGACCCTCTCGAAAATGAGATGATACATCTCAAGAGGTATTCCTCGTTAAATAAATAAATAAATAAACATACCCTATTAGGAGACCTTAAGGAACAGTGTGAAATACCCTATATAAACATTCTATCACCCCTTTAAAGCAGATGGACTTTTCCTTAACAAGCCAGGAGTAAAGCTGTTCACCTCTAACCTACTTTACTTTCTGCGCCACACATCTGCTCCCTCGGCCAAGGACACGAGACAAGACCAATCTAAACAAGAGGAAGACATAACAAAGCACGGCAGTGATCCACCACAGCCCCCCTTGAGCAAAAATTTGACCATGAGAGATCTCATAGCAAAGACGAGAAATCTCAACCCCCCCTCTTCACCCGTCCAACACTCTCCACTCACCCTTTCCCCTCCTCCCCCCTGCCCCGTGTTGGAGTTCAATGACAAGATGAGGCAGCTGGTGGATGCTGGAAGCAGGTTTGCCCCCCTTCCTTCTCCCATCATTTGCCTCTGACCAAAAGTGGAACGCCAGGCATCTCTGCCAGGATGGCAGCAAATTCCCTCTCCCCAGACTGATAAGGATGCTTGTGTACAAAATGCAACAAGCTTCAACTGATATATGCCGGGTTCGGGCTGCACGCCTAGTGGCACTCATGACTCTTTCCAGGACAAGCCCGGGCCCTGCGTATTAAATTGTTCCTCAATCTACAGTGGGGGAAATAAGTATTTGACCCCTTGCTGATTTTGCAGGTTTGCCCACTTACAAAGAATGCAAAAATCTACAATTTTAATCATATGTACATTCTAACAGTGAAAGACAGAATCCCAAAGAAAATTCCAGAAAATCACATCATATGAATTTATTAAAATTGATAACCATCTGATGAGGAAAAACAAGTATTTGATCCCCTGGACAAACAGCAAGTATTCTGGCTCCTACAAGCCAGTTAGTCTTTCTTTAAGACACAGCCCCAATCCGAACCAATTATCTACATCAAATACACCTCGTTACCTGTATAAAAGGTGTTGTTTGGGTGTTGACAGGTGTCTTTTATACAGGTAACGAGGTGAGGCAGGTGTATTTGATGTAGATAATTGGTTCGGATTGGGGCTGTGTCTTAAAGAAAGACTAACTGGCTTGTAGGAGCCAGAATACATGCTGTTTGTCCAGGGGATCAAATACTTGTTTTTCCTCATCAGATGGTTATCAATTTTAATAAATTCATATGATGTGATTTTCTGGAATTTTCTTTGGGATTCTGTCTTTCACTGTTAGAATGTACATATGATTAAAATTGTAGATTTTTGCATTCTTTGTAAGTGGGCAAACCTGCAAAATCAGCAAGGGGTCAAATACTTATTTCCCCCACTGTATGTTGTGATAGGTAATAGAAAAAGAAGGGCGAATCCGCTAAGTAAGAAGAAGCACTTAACTGCAAACTTTGCAAATTTAGCATCCATTCCTCGTCAGCCACAGCCTGTCCCAAAAATTAGACAGATAATTATTTTAAAATAAATGATTTTATTATTAAGCACAATCTTGATTTTAGGTTTTTAACTGAAACCTGGTTGGACCATAATAACAGTGCTGCTGTTCTCATCGAGTCAGCTCCCCCTAACTTCAGTTTTATGAGTGAGACTAGAGTAAAAAAGAAAGGAGGTGGAGTTGCCATTTTGTTTAATGTACTCAAATATCTTATGGAAATTTAGCTTCTTCTGGATATGTGGCTCTTCAGCTAAGGTCCTCCCCTCGACCTATATTTCTAAATATCTACAGGCCACCTAAATACTGTGCATCCTTCTTTGACGACTTTACTGCTGTCTATAATCTGTATTAACTTTGATTGTGTAATTATTGATGGTGATTTTAACACTCATGTTGACAACCCCCAGGACAGAGGGACTAAAGAACTGTGTTGTGTTTTTGAGAGCTATGGACCGACTCAGCATGTGACAGAGCCCACGCACAATAAGGGGCACACTCTGGACTTGATTATCACCAAGGGTCTAAACATTTCCAAGGTTGTGGTGACTGATGTTGCTCTCTCTGATCATTCCTGTTTTCTTTTTTTTTAAGTATGTTTATTAAGATTTTTCATTTTACAAAAAAGGAAAACAAAATACACTTAAAAGATGTATACAACTCAGTGAATAATAATATCAGCAGAAATAAAACAATGTGAACAATTATCAACATCATCCACCATTAATAACGACAATGTAAAAAAATAAAAAAATAAAAAGGTAAATTAAAAAACCAAGAGCAACCAGGGCGTATGCAATTTCAGCAAAGAAGCACAAGCAAAAACTCAGCAGAGGGCAGAACAGACAGCACACAATGCCTTACATTACTGATCAGGGTCAGTGTTAAAGTGGGTAAGATGATCCAGAAATGGTTGCCATATATTGTAAAACTTATCAAGGTTGCCTATAACACCATACCGCACTCTCTCCATGTGGAGTATTCCTGTGAGGTAAGTCAACCAGGTCTTGAATTGAGGAATAGTGTCTGATTTCCAGAGTCTTAGAATTATGCTTTTAGCAACAATCATTCCATAAATAACAGTACTTTGTACAGAGAGATTATGGTCTGACAAGGAAACAGAATATCCAAATAAAGCAACCTCTGGATCAGGGTTAAACACAAAACCATACATGTGAGAGAACCACTTGTTACACCAAAACTCGTAAAGTTTAGGGCATGCCCAAAAGAGATGGGTAAGAGAGCCCTCTTCAGATTTACACCGGTCACATGTAGGAGAGACGGTGGGGAAAATTCGATGCAATTTAGATTTTGAATAGTGCAATCTATGCATCACTTTAAATTGAATTAACTGATGCCTAGAGTTAATAGAACAAGAACGAACCTTGCTAAGGCTCTCCTCCCACACATCAGCCCCAATCTGTATACCCAACTCCTCCTCCCAAGCATTTTTTAAAGAATGTGTAGAATAACTAATTTCTTCAGAAAACAAAATAACAAATTCTGAAATCAAATGTTTGGAATCAGGCGAGCCCAAAAGCAGTCTATAAATCCTCCTTTCCTCTGGCAGAGATTCAAAATTAGGCACTACATGGCGTACATAATTTCTAATCTGTAAATGTCTAAAAAAGTGTGTTGTAGGTAAAGAAAATTTCTCTTTTAATTGAGAAAAAGAAGCAAAATGTTTTTCAATATACAAGTCCTCCAAGGTAACAATACCATTCAGCCTCCACACGTTGAATGCTGCATCTGAGAGGGAAGGGGGAAATGCATGATTTCGATGTACTGGGGCGAAAATAGCAGTGTCAGATAATCTGCATACCTTCTTAATTTGGCACCATATTTTCAAACAGTTTGAAACAATAAAATTACCACCTTAACAGATGTAGGCAATAAAGGATTGGAGAAGAGAAGTACTGTAAGCGAACTATTTTTAACAGCATTTTTCTCAATGGCAACCCAGGGGGGAGTGTCAATAGAAATTTCCGTTTTATAATACCCCTGCCAATAAACAAGTGCCCTCGCATTTGCTGCCCAATAATAATGTAAAAAGCAAAGCAACCCTAGCCCACCCTTCTCCCTTGGTTTCTGTAAATGTATCTTGGATATTCTGTGAGCTTTAAAACTCCAGATAAAAGGCAAGATAATTGAATCTCATGTTTTGAAAAAAGACTGTCAAAAAAATAGGAATGTTCTGGAAGAGATACAAGAATCTAGGCAGAGAGACCATTTTAATAGCATTTATACGGCCTATCATAGAAAGAGGAAGAGTTCTCCATTTGCTAATGTCTTTCTTTAGAGCCTCCAATTTTTTAAGAAAATTCAATTTAAAAATTAATTTTGGGTTTTTGGGCAGGACAACTCCAAGATACCTAAGCCTGTCCGTAATTAAGGGAGATTTCGTAGGAATTCAGTATCAAGATCAGCATTTAAAGACATGAATTCACTCTTCTGCCAATTAATTAATAATTAAAGACAACAGCAAAGGGACTGACTGCTCAGGATTTGACAAAAAAAGGACAACATCATCTGCATTTAAGGAAATGTGAATAATCACATTTCCCAGTCTTACAGGCTCAATAGATGGATGATTTATATATATATAATTCAATGCCGAAACCATCTGGCCCCGCCACCTTGCCGTTAGGAAAAGATTTTATAAAATCAACAATCTCTGGAATGGTAATCTCAGAGTTTAAAGCCTCACAGGCAGCGTCACTCGATTTAGGAAGACTCAAATCTCTCAGCCAATTAGAAACATCCCCTTTTGCTCTTGATGTATATAATTGTTCATAATATTCTCTAAAGCGATCATTTATACCTTTAGGATCCACAAGCATGTCCCCTACTTTTGATTTTATTTTGTGTATGGCTTTATTTGCTTGTAAACCCCTCAGCTGTCAAGCCAGCAATTTATGGGGCTTATCCCCCAACTCAAAATATTTTTGTCTTATCCTCAACAATTGATCCCATACCTGTCCAGACAAAATATTATTGTATTCATACTTTAATTTAAGAATATTCTGTAAAGTAGAGGGGCTAGAGGAAACTCTATAGGAGGGTTCCAATTGAGATAATTCCTCTTCTATTTCTGTAAGGCGTCTACGTTTGGCTCGTCTGGCCGAGGACTCAAAAGAGATAATATGACCCCTAATCACAGCCTTAAAAGATTCCCATAAAGTGGAATCAGTGACTTCAGAATTATCATTAATATCTAGAAAATCCGAGATTTTTTCAGAAATAAATTGGCAAAATGATACATCAAAAAGTAGAGAGGGATGAAAACGCCAACAATGTGGCTTAGTCTTAAGGCCAAGATCAAGAACTACTGAAGTCGGAGAATGGTCAGAAATTAAAATGTTGTGATAGTCTGAGGAGATCACGTTTGAAATAAAGTTTGAGTCAAGTAAAAAATAATCTATTCTAGAAAAAGACTTATGCCTTTGTGAAAAAAAAGAATAGTCTCTACCTGTGGGATGTATCAGTCTCCATATATCGACTAGATTCATAGAGGAGATAAGGTCATTTAAAACTATGGAGGCAGAAGGTAACTGGCTTATCTGGGCTGACCTGTCCAAAACATTATCAAGCACACAGTTAAAATCACCACCTATAATAACATGTGAATCAGTAAAATCAGACAGTAAATTAAATATTTTAGTAAAGAAAGTAGGGTCATCAAAGTTAGGCCCATATACATTAAGAAGTGTAACATGAAATGAATAAATGTAACCAGTTACCAAAATATATCGACCGTTTGGATCACTCAAAGTAGAAACATGCCTAACATGTCTTACGGATTAAAATTGCAACTCCTCTTGCCTTGCTAGAGAACGTGGACTGAAAGATATGACCAACCCAGCCACATTTAAGCATTTTCTCTCTCGTAGGCCTAATATGGGTCTCCTGCAAGTACATCACATCAGCGGATAGAGACTTCAAATGTGAAAACACTTTAGCTCGCTTGACCACATGACCCAGGCCACGCACGTTCCAGCTGGTAAAAGTGATGCCGCTGCCCCCTGAAGATAAACTAGGATTCATAAAAAAGTTGAAAATAAACAATGTACAAGCCTGGCACCCTTTCAAAACAATTATTGGTGAAAAGAAAACAAAAAAAAAACAAAAAAGAAAAGAAGAAAACACAACTCGCGGAAAAAGAACACTACCCCCCCACCCCGTCCCACTTTCCCAAACAAAGTGAGAGTACGCATCCCAAAAACTCACTGAGGGGTTGCCAGACCATCGGAACAGCGAAACTACAACTAAAAAGCTCTAACTCCCTCTCCAATTACTTGAACAAAGTTATGAACAAAGGAAATGGTCAAATATCATAACGTTAAATGTCCCAGTCTGAGTAGCCAACGTTAACAGTAACGTAGCTGTTGAATAAAAATCATATACCGTACCATAGCCCGCATATGATGTAGGCATTAAATGCTTTCAAGACAGAGTCTCGATGATTGCCTTAGCTTCCTCGGGCGAGGAAAACACCCAGTCAGTGGTTCCATGAGTGACGCGCAGTCTTGCCGGATAAATAAAGCCATTTCTCACATCAGCTTCTCGGAGATGCTTCCTGACATCATTGAATGCCTGCCGCTGCTTCATTATTTCAGCTGGAAGATCGGGAAAGATGTGTATCGGCCTGCCCTTGTAGCGCAGAGGAAACTGTTGACGAGCCAGTAGAAGAATTTTTTCCTTTATTTGAAAGTGATGAATACGGGCTATCATCACACGCGGCCGCGCGTCTTCTCCAGAAAGTTGCCTCCCGAGACGATGAGCTCGATCCACTTCCAACGGCCTCGGGAAGTTGCTAGCGCCCAGAAGGTCTGGAATAAGCTTCGTTTTAATGTTTTGCCGTCTGGAGCGAGCCTCCAGATTGATCACTTTCTCGCGGAGTGACTTGTTCTCTGACTGTACTTTTGCACACGTCTGCTCGACGAGGGAAAGGCGGCTGTCATAATCGGCCGTAGCATTCTCTACCTCCTTAATTCTATCCCCAAGGCTCACTAAAGATGCTTGAGTGGACGCCAAAGATGCTTCCAGAAGATCAAATCGATCAGTCATCGTTTTGTTCATATTCTGCATTGCCAGAAGAATATTGGTGGATTCCGTGTCAGCTTCGCCACTCGACCCCGGGGATGCCGCGGCCTGCTCCGTCATCTCCGACTGTGACTGAGCAGGGGATTCATTCAATACTTTATCCAGCTTCTTTCCCCTTTCAGCTTTTGGCTTCGTCATTATACAACTCTCAATAAAGACAAAGTAACGCCGGTACAAAAAACCCCAGAGAAATTAAAATAATGACCAAATTATTGAAAATATGAAGAGGAGCTCAGTCGAACACGTCTAGTCCGTACGGTACTCAATAGCGCCCCCCCATTCCTGTGTTTTCTTTAACGGCACTATCTCTGTGCACAAAAATGTCCAAACAAAGGTAATCAGAAAACCGTATATCACTGAAAACACCAGTGAAACATTCATTCAACATTCAGCTTTTCTCCTCCACACCCACCCTCTTTGGGGTCTCAGTCACTAAGCTTGTAGATTATTTCAATTGTAAAATTACAAATGTTATTGATGCCATTGCTCCCACTAAGGTCAAAGCTGTCTCTGGTAAGAAAAGATCTCCATGGAGAAATGCCACACTGGTAAGAACAGAAAAAAAGTGTTGAAAAGCTGAACGCACGTGGTGAAAAACTAATCTCCAGGTCCATTATGAAATCTATAAAAAGAGACTTCGCATTTATAATTTGAAACTAAGGAATGCAAGGCGGTCCTTCTTCTCTGACATTATCGCCAGAAACAATAATAATTCATATGCTTTGTTTGCTTCTCCGTGAACCATCACCTTATCGTGGTGGAGAGGTTTGTGTGTCTCTGTGAACCTGAGAGCTGGGTTGTCTGGAGCTTTGTGCTCCTGGTAGGGTCTCCCAAGGCAAAGTGGTCTCAGGTGAGGGGCCAGACAAAGAATGGTTCAAAAACCCTATGGAAAAACAAGGTAGAGATGGAGTGACCCTGCCCGGAGGAAGCCCGGGCCCCGCCTGGAGCCAGGCCCAGACGGGCGGGCTCGCCGGGCGAGCGCCTGGTGGCAGGGTTTGCCACGGAGCCCGGCCGGGCACAGCCCGAACAAGCTACGTGGCTCCCATCTCTCCAGCCCATGGGCCCACCACCTGTGGGAGGAACCGCTGGGGTTGGGTGCGCTGCCACATGGGTGGCAGTGAAGGTCAAGGGCCTCGACGGACTAGACCCGGGCAGCAGACGCTGGCTCTGGGGACGTGGAACGTCACCTCTCTGTGGGGGAAGGAGCCGGAACTGGTGCGGGAGGTGGAGCGCTACCGGTTAGATCTGGTGGGGCTTACCTCTACGCACAGTCTCGGTTCTGGAACCGTACTCCTGGATAGGGGTTGGACTCTTTTCTTCTCCGGAGTTGCCCAGGGTGTGAGGCGCCGGGCGGGTGTGGGGATACTCACAAGCCCCCGGCTGAGTGCCACTACGTTGGAGTTTACCCCGGTGGACGAGAGGGTCACCTCCCTACGCCTGCGGGTTGTGGGGGGGGACAACTCTGACTGTTGTTTGTGCATATGCACCAAACAGGAGTTCGGAGTATTCGGCCTTCTTGGAGACCTTGAGTGGAGTCCTGCATGGGCCGCCAGTGGGGGACTCCATTGTTCTACTGGGGGACTTCAACGCACACGTGGGCAATGATGGAGACACCTGGAGAGGCGTAATTGGGAGGAACGGCCTCCCTGATCTAAACCAGAGTGGTTGTTTGTTGTTGGACTTCTGTGCTAGTCATGGATTGTCTATAACGAACACCATGTTCGAACATAGGGATGCTCATAAGTGTACCTGGTACCAGAGCACCCTAGACCGAAGGTCAATGATCGATTTCATAATCGTTTCATCTGATCTGAGGCCGTATGTTTTGGACAATCGGGTGAAGAGAGGGGCAGAGCTGTCAACCGATCACCATCTGGTGGTGAGTTGGGTCAGGGGGTGGGGGAAGACTCTGGACAGACCTGGTAAGCCCAAACGTGTAGTACGGGTAAATTGGAAACGTCTGGAGGAGGCCCCTGTCCGACAGACTTTCAACTCACACCTCCGGCGGAGCTTTTCGTGCATCCCTGTGGAGGCTGGGGGCATTGAACCCGAGTGGACAATGTTCAAAGTTTCCATTGCTGAAGCTGCGGCGAGGAGCTGTGGTCTTAGGGTCTTAGGTGCCTCAAGGGGTGGTAACCCACGAACACCGTGGTGGACACCGGTGGTCAGGGAAGCTGTCCGAGTTTGGAGAAGACATGGAGAAGGATTTTCGGTCGGCACCAAAGTGCTTCTGGAAAACTGTTCGCCACCTCAGGAGGGGGAAGCGGGGAACCATCCAAGCTGTGTACAGTAAGGATGGGACACTGTTGACCTCAACTGAGGAGGTAATAGGGCGGTGGAAGGAGCACTTTGAGGAACTCCTGAATCCGACTAATACGCCCTCTATGTTAGAGGCAGAGCTGGAGGATGATGGGGGATTGTCGTCGATTTCCCAGGCGGAAGTCACTGATGTAGTCCAACAACTCCACAGTGGCAAAGCCCGGGGATTGATGAGATCCGTCCAGAAATGCTCAAGGCTCTGGGTGTGGAGGGGCTGTCCTGGTTGACATGCCTCTTCAACATTGCGTGGAAGTCTGGGACGGTGCCAAAGGAGTGTCAGACTGGGGTGGTGGTTCCCCTTTTTAAAAAGGGGGACCAGAGGGTGTGTGCCAATTACAGGGGTATCACACTTCTCAGCCTCCCTGGTAGAGTCTACTCCAAGGTGCTGGAAAGGAGGGTTCGGCCGATAGTTGAACCTCGGGTTGAGGAGGAACAATGCGGATTCCGTCCTGGTCGTGGAACAACGGACCAGCTCTTCACTCTCGCAAGGATCCTGGAGGGAGCCTGGGAGTATGCCCAACCGGTCTACATGTGTTTTGTGGACTCTTCTGTTTAACATCTACATGCTTCCACTGGCTCAGATTATGGAAAACAACAAAATAAGTTACCATAGTTATGCGGATGACACACAAATTTACATAACCTTATTGCCAGGGGACTATAGTCCAATACAAAAACTGACTAAGTGCATTGAACAAATTAACGACTGGATGTGCCAGAACTGAGGTGGTTGTTTTTTTTTGGAGCAAAAGAGGAACGATTAAAAGTCAGCGCTCAGCTTCAAACGACAATGTTAAAAACAACAGACAAAGCCAGAAATCTTGGTGTAATCATGGACTCAGACCTGAATTTCGACAGCCACATTAAGACAATTACAAAGTCTATATCACCTATTATCACCTTACGAATATATCAAGGGTTAAAGGACTTATGTCTCAGCAGGATTTGGAAAGACTCAATTTTTTTATTCATTTTTATATTTTCGAACATACAGAACAGACAAACACAATTGAACAAGAACAACAACCCTCTCCCACCCCCAACCCTCTGTGGTCTCGAGGAAAGAAAAACAAAAAAACAAGGTCATTAGGACTGATACTTGTGCTGCTGCTCGAGTCCTCAATCGAGACCAAGAAAGTGGATCACATCACTCCAGTTCTTAAGTCTCTACACTGGCTTCCAGTACTTCAAAGAATTGATTTCAAAATACTTTTGCTGGTTTATAAATCACTAAACGGTTTAGGGCCAAAATACATTTCTGATCTGCTACTACACTAGGAACCCCCCCAGACCTCTCAGGTAGTCTGGGACAGGTCTGCTTGCTGTCCCCAGAGTCCGAACTAAACAGGGGGAAGCAGCGTTCAGTTTTTATGCTCCACATATCAACACAAGCTCCCAGAAACCTGCAGGTCTGCCGCAAATCTCAGTTCTTTTAAATTAAGGCTGAAGACTTTTATTTTTGATGTTGTCTTTCTTTAAATAATTGTTAATTTATAAGTCCTCTGGGAGGCCAGGTTTGGAACCTGTGTTGCAACAGAAAAAATAGTTAAAGTACAAGTCTTCTGGGAGGCCCGAGTTGGACTCGGTTAACTTGTTAAGTCCTTTGGAAGGCCCAGTTTGGAACTGGTTAAGTCCTCTGGGAGGCCAGGTTTGGACTCGGTTAATTTAGCACTGTAAAATAAAATTTACAGTGCACGTTACTTTTATCTGTTTTTAATTTTTTTCATTGTTTTTAACTGCTCTTTAATGTCTTAATTTTTTTATCGTTTTAACTGGTCTTTAATGTTTTATGTAAAGCACTTTGAATTGCCCTGTTGCTGAAATGTGCTATACAAATAAAGCTGCCTTGCCTTGAAAATGTTTTAATATGTTCCCAAAGATGAGAGCAATGCTCCTACCAAATTTCATGAACATCAAAGGAACTTTATCCAAACCATGGTGTTCTTTAGGTGAAGCCATGGAGCCCATTGGCCACGCCCGAGCCCAATCACTGCAGGACTGTAGACATGTACAGTATGTTAATTTTCATTAGTTTTCAAGAATTCCAAACCCCTCAAAAATGTGATTGTTTTTGCAAGGACAAAAGGTTCCTCGCACTTTCAGTGCCAGGGGCCCGGTCGTGCTCGGGCTCTAATTAATTCACAAAGGCAGTAATGAAGTTCTTAAGCACTGCTCTCTGCCAGAGGAGGCAAGACCCTCAGCTGCAAAGGATAAAAAGAGAGGGAAGTCAGTGGATTTCTGCTGTTTTCTATATGCAGCAGGGGGAGTGCTTGTACCTTTATCTGCTCATGGAGAGCAGTTAACAGGACCGGTTCTCCATGCAGTGGTCACCACCACAACCCCCCACCCCACCCCAGCACCCGGCTTACATCCAGTTTCATTATCTGGAGAGTATGATATCAAGGCATTATGTAACCCTGTAGCTCCTTTGAAATGCCCAGAGAAAACTTTGGGTGAGGTAATGCATCAAGAGGATGGCAGGTGAAGTAATTATAAATAATCGCTGTTAGCTGGAAATTCTGTAATGCCACTTCAAGAATTGCACAAAATTACACTATTGTGTAAGATAAACAGAATTTGATCTCATTTTATTTGATTTGTGTCTTATCTAAAGGTGTAACCAATGAGAAGCCAAAAAGTGACGTAATGCCCTTTAAGAATGTCTATCATTATTCTCACGTCTTATGTTGTGGCTTTAAATGCTATAGAATGTTTGACTGAGAGCAGTGAAAATGTGAGGAAATCTAATTATGGCAATTCATTTAATGGACTATGACGTTAGTTCATAAGGTCATTTATAGGTCTTATGGTCATGATCAGGCCCAATTAGCTGTTACACTGTTGGGTTGGTATTTTTTACTTAAGTAAAGGATCAGAATACTTCTTCCACCACTGTGTAGCCTGCTGCGCACAAGACTGTAGCCTGTCACATCAGCAGTTGCCACCTATCAACATTCTAAACTGCTATGGCTGAGGGGAAAAGAACTCCTGCAATAGCGTGCCCATTTCCAGGCCAGGGATCGGTATCTAAAGCCAGATGGAAGCAGTGGGACGAATGCGTTGGAGTCTTCCTGGGGTCATGTGCACATGTGATGGCTTTGCTGTTGAAGTCCAAGAAGTTGGGAATAGGTAGGCCAATCATTTTGGATGCGTTGTTTGTGATGCGTATGAGTTTGTTCCTGTGGGAGACAGTTATCATGGTGTAAAAACAGGGGGAACAATAGAGGAGGAAGGGTTTAATTATACTTTTGTAGAGCAGCAACAAAAAGTGCAGGGCAACAGAAAGTTCTTTGAGTTTGTGGATGTCAGAGAGTCTTCGTTGGCAGTGTTTGTGGTTAAATAAATCAGCTTAAATAGGCAAGGACGAACGGCACTAGCAGTGCAGTGGGCTTGTAAAAAGTGGACTCGGTCGGTGACTTTGTATAGAGATGGATAAATATCAAACATTTAGTTGACAGTTTGAACAGTCTGATAACCTAATGCAATGCAGTTGAGACAGTTTTTCTATACTGAAAAGGGAGTGTGCTCCCCTCTGGCTAACTAAATTACTGCAGCAGACAATCTAATTGTCTCAGGTTCCATAAGTCTATGGGCTGACGAGATCCCTTCACACATCACTTTGTACACACACTTTCCATTCTAGGTTGAGTAATCTTAGTCAGTGAGGATCCATTTAGTGGGAATAAGCCCATGGGCAAATACGTTTGTGTAATGCAATGAGAAAGACATTCTTAAAGGGGAGTCTGTTTCCAGGTGTTGGAAAGTCCTACTGCATATGTCTAAAAACTAAGTCTGAAGCCTTTAGTGTCTCTAGAGGGAGCTGTGTGAAGTCTGATACATGTCCTCAAATGATTTCACTTGAGTCAGCATCTGTTGGGTGTGAAGACTGCAAGTTTAAAAAACACTGGAGGTGTGGAGTTAGAAAGAAGTGAGTTTATAAGACCTCTGTAGGCTGAAGGCTCCAGGCTACATTAACCGCTGCTAGCACCTGAATCTCCAACTGAATGACCATTAACATGGTCGTATTGCATTGTGAGTAATGTAGGCACTAGGTTTTGTAAGTCTGATGTCTGGAATGAAAATAATTTTAAACCGTCCTGAAATTGTCAGCTGGTGCAGGGCAGTACGCTGGCTTAGTGAAGGTCATTTAAGGTCTTATTTATTTCATTATTGTTAGCGTTTCTTTAGGTTTGATTTGACATAGCATAGGGTTGAACTTCTGTCAGTCTTTGTTTCCAGTGCTGCAGCTGGTGGTATAGCCTCCAGTTTCGGGTGTGGTCGGTGTGCTGGGAGTCCACTCACTTCTGAAGTTGATATCGGCACATTTTATTAGTGTGGTGTTTTATTTGAAGTGGATCTTTTGTTTCATTTCTTTTAAAGCAGTGTGAAGAATGCGTTGGAGTGTTCCTGGGGTCATGTGCACATGTGATGGCTTTGCTGTTGAAGTCCAAGAGGTTGGGGATAGGTAGGCCACTCATTTTGGACGCGTTGGTTTACGATGCGTATGAGTTTGTTCCTGTGGGAGACAGTTATCATGGTGAAAAAACAGGGGGAACAATAGAGGAGGATGGGTTAAATTATACTTTTGTAGAGCAGCCACAGAAAGAGCAGGGCAACAGAAAGTTCTTTGAGTTTGTGGATGTCAGAGAGTCTTTGTTAGCCAGTCAGAAGCAGAGTATGAGGGCGTGCCCTGACAGTAGCTAGGTAAGGACTGCTAGCCAGTCAGAAGCAGAGTATGAGGGAGTGCCATGCTAGCAGCTAGGTGAGCATTATAACGTGTTTTTGTCTCTGAAGTGAACGCTGGACTACAACAGAGCTGTTTGGAGCAGTTTGTGAACAGTGTTTTCTGTTGGAGTTGGGAAGACCCTTTGGGGTGGACTTTGGGATTTTTTGTAAACCTATAACATGCCCAAAAAAGATATATAATACAATAAAGGAAAGGGGAAAAGCCAAAAAGCATAATATGAGCACTTTAAATTCTCCCCAATTCTGGGTTACATTACTCCTGAAACATTTCCAATTATGTAGTATTTATTTTAGAAGCTTTTAGCTGCGAGTTTTGACAGTAGACAGTGCTGCTACATTCTATTAGTGTCCACTGCAGTAGCTTTGTGCTAACGCCAGATAGCTGTAATCTTGGCGGGCAGTGTCGGTCATCAGGCTCCGGAGGTGAACAACGCAGCGGAGGTTCAGAGACTCCCGGGCATGCGCTGACCAATCAGAGCAGACTGGGCTTTTTGGGAGGATTTTTTTTTTTACATTAAAGCATGTAAACATGTCCCAGTAGAATCACAAAATACAAGTATGAACTTGAAAATGCTATATAATAGGTCCACTTTAAAGTTTAGGTGGGCACAATGCATTGGAATAGCTGACAAGGCCATTAACTGAACATTAAGGCGGACATTAGAGGGAAATTCTTTGATTTGGTATACAAGATCACTCATTTGTCTAAGAAGTAAAGATGTTGCTCAATGGCTGCTTATATCTGCACATAAATGTGCTTGAATGAAGATATTGCTCCTGGAAAAAGCATCAGTGATTCAGCATGTTGGTGTGTGAGGAGGGAGGATGGTCTTTTCTCAGAGGAAATCACCGGTATTCTCCAGACAGACACGCGCTTCATTAGCTAATGGTCGGGATAATCAATTCAGTCTGCCAGACAGCCACAGACAGTCTAATGCTGCCCTTCACCTCTCTTTAGCTCCAACTCACTTCCCCGAATCCACTGGCTCCTATTCTTTCTTTCTGTTTCTTGGTTTCTTTCTTTTGCTCTGTTTATCTGTTCCTGCTCTGAATTCAAATTCAATTGAGCTCAATTGCATTGAAAATTCAGTTCAGTTCACTGATGCTGCAGTAAAAGCAAAATGCATTTCCACTGAGTGTGAAAGTTCATTTTTAACCTTGAAAGTCGTAGATTGGCAAAACGTCACACTCCAGATCTACGTAATGGCTTTTTCTGGAGCTTTTAACCACATCACACAATCTTGATCTTGATCTTGAGCAAGTGGTACTATTTCGGTTAGCCATTAATATGCCTCAGAAAAAAGGCATATCCATATACACAATTGCTAATTCAGTGAACTACTTTAGGTGTTTACTTGCAGATGAAAGAAGCATTTGAAATGATTTATGTTAAATCAAGGTTTATTTGGAAAGCTTTAGGAGCTTTGTGCTTCTCGTCCTGCTCGTCGTTTTACCGTAACTGATAATGACAAATGAAGCAAACACTCAAGCTAACACGTTTCTCTGACGGAGCAATGATTCTCAAAATCACCTTCATCAGAAGTAAAATTAGTTTTCAAGACCAAACTTATAGGTAAAAAAAAGAAAAAGATCCCTTTTAAAGCTTTAGTGTGTAACTTTTTGATATTAATGAATGTCCGTTACATTCAAGCCATTGCCAAATGAGTTGCTACAAAGCTAATTAAGAGTATTAGCTCCACACAACTCTCTCTGGCTTTCTCAGTAGCACTATGTTCAGGAGATTGTGGCGTCCGGTGACTTTCAAGTGAAGATAATGACCTCTTCTGAAGAGTCCGTCATGTTTTTTTAATCCTCCGTGTCCTCCTTGGCGACTAGCAACTGCGTGGAGGGGCGGGGTGCGCGATCACAGAAGGCTTGTATCATGTGGCTGAAACGGTTTTGTTATCATTACTTAGAATTCCTCATGCGGGAGACAGAAACTACGCACTATAGCTTTAAGACATTATTTGAACACATTTGGCATTGAACTCCTGTAACACTGTTGGACTCATCATGGACAGTTAAAAATCAAGTCAACAAAACCAGGCATATTGTCTTTTTTTATTCCACATGTTAAACCTGGTGCATACATTATCCACAATGCATCTTGACCGCTGACAGTTTGGTCAGAGTTGCTAGTAGCACCTCAAGCCCAATTTATTATTTATGGTCCTGCGTTAAATTGACGCCGTAGATGGAGTACCAGTCAGAAGTTTGGACACGCTTTCCCTACGCCGGACCCTACGCCGTAGCCTGACGGGCACCTCTCAAAAAATGTAACAACACGCCGCGGCGACGCAGACCACAACTGTGATTGGTCCACTCGGCCGTGGCTTGGTAGCGTTGCATTTCCACCTACTAATTTCTGGGTTCTCCTTCTCTGTAAACAACATCAAATCAAGGAGAGGGTTAACTTTTCCTGCTACAGCTTTCCCACCGTGGTGAGAAAGAACAGGAAAGACACTTTGTGTCCAGAGTCGGTACTTGGTCAGGAGCTGATCCCCGTCACTCTCTCACATGCTCTACCACACACTCCCCACTCCTCACACATGCTTGCCCTGCTACTCTCTTCAAGAGATACGCTAGAACGACGCAGACACCAGCGCACAAGTATAAAACTTACGTAGGCTACGGTGAAAGCTCTGCGTAGAGCCTCCGCAGAAGCATACATCCCGCTTAATTTAGCCTGCAGAGAGATGAGACGAGCAGGAAGACTTCTAAATAACTTCAATCACCACTATAATCTTCCTAAAACCATTTAGCTGTTAAGAGGCATTCACTTTTCAGTAAACCAACCAAAATTGGCCACGAAATTCATGATCCAATCACAGCATGACATCCTGCTTTGCATGTCTTCTCTCCTTGCTATCTGCTGGCTTTTCAGGCAAATGTGCAACCCTCCTCCTCCTCCCCTTCCACATCCGGTCATCGTCTACCACAGCGTCCTGAGGCCCTTTCCGGCAGACAGCTCCTTCGTTCGGTTTCACCAGAAACCTCACAGATGACACTGACTAGATGTGTTACTGTTCTGTAATGAATCCTGATTAAATTCATTTTGTAACTTGTATCGTCATCATCATATCAATCATATCCATCATGTATCCATCATAAATCTTTAATGCAAGAAGTGCATCAGACCTCATTTCAGCACCATTGCTGTCCATAGTATGACCTGTTAATAGACACACACACACACACACACACACACACACACACACACACACAATGAGTGACAACATCAGTTTACTCTCCACATTAATTCAATTCAATTCAATTCAATTTATGCATTAGGACTTCATTTATTAAAGGATCATTCAAGTTTATTACAATTGTGTATTATTTTGATAGCTTTTACTATAATTTTCATCACTTATGATAACTGTGTACTCAGTATTAAAATATTACATTTGCATTTTGATTTCAATACTTTCAGTTTTCTTAGACGTAGCCTGTTTGATTTTATTATATTAGTGGTAATATTATATTCTACTGTGTTGGGCTGAACTCTCAGCACTGACTTGTCACCGGCTCAGATTGCTAATCACAGTTCATCATCATCGCTTTAACACACACTTTACACACTACTCCATCCGTTCTCTCTGTTACTAACAGCTGTGGCTGTGGACAAGCACTTAACAAGGGGGCAGGGTGAGGTGAATCCCCTTCAAACCCCAACACAGACAGACACACACACACACACACACACACACACACACACACACACACACACACACACACACACACACACAAAAACTCCATCCTTTCCCTTTCTATACCATACTATGTTCCCGCATTATACCAGCTGTTGCTTTCCCTAGACCCTGTACCCCCATTTATTATTCAGTGCTAAATGACAGGCAACCATACACACACACACACACACAGACACAGACACAGACACAGACACACACACACACACACACACACACAGCAGGGGCTCTCTCTTTATGTAGCGTAGCTGACTCATACAGTCAGCCCACATGGGCCTAACTAGTTATGCTCAGCCCCAGGTATCAGGCCCACTCATAATCAATGAAACATTATTATTTTTGGCTTGTTTCCCAATGTTACAGTAAGTGCTACAGAAAGCGTGAATGTCACCGAAAACCAAAAATCAGTCAGTCATTCCTGCCGGAGGGCTTTCACACACTGAATGTCAGCGAAACAAAGGAGCTGGTTTTGCACTTCGTGATGGAGCAGCAGAGGAACTACACTACCCTGAGAATCAAAGGGACACTTGTGGAAATGGGGAGCACCTTTGGTACCTGGGAGTCCACATCACTGAGAACCTAGACCTTCCTCCACAGCGCTGCGGAGGAGGGTCTGGCTTGTCCACATAGCAATCCAGGATGGGAGAAAAACACACTCTGGTTTATTGGCATTTCTTTAAACCAATCACAATCATCTTGGGCGGTGCTAAGCGCCCAGCAGAAAATTGCCTCGGGAAGGAACTTGTTTTGGTGGAACGTGTACGTTGAAAGGTAGTTTTAGTCGTGATCCCACCAATGTATATCTGGCTCAAGGGTGTTTTAAGCCCCCAATGTCTCCTTCCAGGCAGCGCTGCGACCGTCAACTTCAAGGCACTTAACCCTTACCTTATACTATGTCTCATTTCCCTCACTTTTTCACAATGCACATATTATACACCATTTAAAATGTTAAATTGACCCTTTAAAATTAATTATATTACAGTAAGACTCTGCTGCTATGAATCACACCACTGACACTTTATCATGTTATCTGTCCCCAAATACTCTGTATAGTTTCTATTTTTTTGTTTCTATTTTAGTTCTTATACCTCTTGTTACTTTCTATTCTTAACTTGCACTGCTGCAACAACCGAATTTTCCTGCTGGGATCGATAAAGGTGTGTCTTATCTTATCCTCCCCACAAACACTAATGAGGGCATGGACATGTTGGTTTTTACAGCGTTCTCCGATGTTGTTCTTTTTTAAAGAATGGGTTTTCCTGCTCCATATATGCTGCAGTAGTAATGGTAATTACTGTTTTTGTGTTTGATGTACTCGTCCTTTTTATGATGTGATGTTACATCTATTTGATCAATCACAATCTACAGCACTGCCCCAATGCCTGAAAGTATCTGGAAAATGGATTTAGTATCACCTACTGAGCACTGCCCAGACTTAGTTTCAGGAACTTTACCTCAATGTGGACAGAGAACAGTGGAAACAAAAGTGAAACCTGTTTGTTCCTGCAGTGAAAATGTGCTGTAACTGTTACACAAGAAGGATCAAAATGACGCAATGTTTTCTGTTCTAGTTCTAGGAGCAGACAGATCCTTTGTCTGCAGCTGAGGCTTGTCTGGCCTCTGTACAAGAAGTCCGAGCTAACAAAGCAACAGTGAGCCAGCCTGGCCTCCCACAGACTGCTATGCTAAATATGCAGATCTGCTGGGGGGCTTTCAGGGCTGAGTCAGACTCTGCCAAGGCAAACTCTGAAGTTTCTCTGATGGAGGGGTTAAAGGTCATGTTACAGCTGGAGAGGCAGAAACACAAACAAGGCGAAGATTAAATGCTGAAAGGCATTCCTCATCTCCCAGCACCAAACAGGTCCTGACCCACAGGAGCACAAGAAACAATTGGTGACTCATTTATGGCTATGCCTTCAATTTGTCACTCGTCTGTAAGTAAGCAAATACGATTTTGGACAGGAAGCCGATAAGATCACATCATTGCCAAGAAATTAAATGTTAAAGTTTTAGTGCGTAAGTTTTTGATATTAACGAACGTCCGTTCTATTCAAGCCATTGATAAATGAGTTGCTACAAAGCTAATTAACACTCTCTCTGGATTTCTCAATATGGCTATGAAAACAATTGCACAGAAAATATCACTACAATTACTAACTTGTGATTGGGTGGGCAGCCTAAAGCCCGCCTCCAAAGTTGCCCACTGCCCTGTCTTCTCATCGTTATAGAGCCCTGAAGCAGACCTGTCCATTGTCAGCCAATCACAACAACAGACCATTTTTCATTGCTTTTTAATTTTTTGACTTTGACAGCAGAAACTTTTTTTTCTCTCCATTTTTGGTTTTGAAACAAATAACAGATTACGGATTATCCCATGACCAACAGGAAAGGGTAAACTGCTTCATCAGCACATGAAAGAATGGTCTAACTCTGTCAGGGTGATTTATCAGTCCACATGAATCCTCACAAAATACTCTGTGGGGGTAGATCAGCTGCTCACTAGCTTAATTGAGGAAATGAGGTCTGCCTCATTAGGTCCTTTCTGTAGGGAGGGGCTGGGCAATCCTAAAGTGTAAAGCAATAGGTAACAGTTTTTGCAGCAATTGACATTTTTATATTATGTTGGTGCTTGTGGTTGTGTAAGCACATATGTGTGTATATATATACACACATATGTGCTTACACAACCTTATACTTATACTTATACTTATATATATATAACTAGGAATGTCAGCAATCACATTTATCTACATGGAACGGTATTTTCCACATTCAAGTGTCTTGTTTTTCTTCAGTTTGGCTCACCCTCTACCCACCGGTACAGGTGGTGGGTGCCAATTGGGTGAGGCTGGGTTAAAAGGGCTTGAGGAGAGGGGGGGAGGAATGGGCAGCTTGCTTGTATTTTGTTTGACTATGTTTCTTGTGTTGTTTTGTTAATAAACAGCACTTTAAAAGCCTCCTCTCCAGTCTTCCATCGGGACACTGTGGATGAACTGATCCTGGCACAGAATCCAAACCCATATTTCTCCTAGTGCAGTGAGAGCTGTGTTCCTCCAGGTGAAGAACGTGCACAGACACAGAGAATAGCACACAGCTTCCAGGCAGACAGGAATGTGCCGGTGTGGTAACTCGAGGACAGAAAGCATACACAAACTGTTTCTAACATAGAGATTTTATTTAAATCAGAGAGAGTGTGAGAGGGGGAGGGGGGGGGTGACCATTGTCAAGGGAATTTTAAGCAAACTTTTAAAATGTTGCAAAAAAGAAAAACGCTAATTAGATCCATCAACTGGTTTAGAGCAAATAAACTACACTACGCAAAGCGTAGTTTGGTCCGTGCAGAGCTTAGCGCCGCCCATGACGATTGTGATTGGTTTAAAGAAATGCCAATAAACCAGAGCACGTTGTTCTTCCATCCTGGAATGCTGTGTGGACTCGCCAATGGTCTGGCAAAGCGAGACTAGTTACACATTGCTCAAAGAGGTATTAGAGAGCCAGTGCACACCACTGGACACCATGAAGTTAAACTGTGAAAAAGTGGTGAAACTGGGAAGTATCAATAGGCTATTTGATTTTTAGTCTATCAATTAAACTACAACTCATCTAGAAGCTGTTTTAAGTGATCACAAGCTGGGAACCACTGAGCTAACAGAAGGCCTTTTTAAACTGATTTGTGAACAGGCAATCCAAATAGAGCTAAGCTGACTGTGACCTTTATGTTGAATCAGTCCACGTGTTTTGTTACTTATCTGTCTGAACTGGAAAAGTTTGAAATGTGAGTAGCACTGTGTCAGTGCGTGGGTGTGTTGTTAGAAAGCTTTTTTTTTTTATTTCTCCCTTGCAATTATCACTTTACTCATACACACGTACACACACTATCAACACCATCCACACTTAAGCATAACATGTTTTTCCAACTCCCTTCAAACACGAAAACCGTGATCACCTGATATGAATCGTAGATCATTCTACCCAATTACTAATAATACGTCCTGGTGTTTGTCAACTGTCCTGTCCAGTCCCGTCTTGTCAGTTCTGTTATTGTCCCGTCTCACTTCCCCCTGTTGTTCTGTTCGTCACCTTGTCACGTTCTATGTATTATGTGTTACACTCGGTACGTGGTGCTTTAATCCCCCCCCCCCCGCCCTTATATGGATCCAGGGTCTCACTAAAACAGGGTGAATGGTCACAGTGGGGCAGCCATTAATGCACTGTAATTCTAAATCTGAATGTAACATACTGTGTATATAAAAAATATTGCTCTATAATAAAAATAAAGTTGTCCTCCAAAGAGGGGGGGTTGGTGGTAGGAAAAAAAAAAGAAAGCTGAACCTGATCTCATTTGACATGGTACCAACTCTTAGTACATGCTGACACTGCATCCACGCTGCATGGGCCCTCCAACAGGCTGATGTTAAGACTCGCCCTGCCTTCTCCATGAATGTCATGTAGCCATAGGCCATGCGCCACAAGAATGCAGTGCAGAGGACTTTTTCCCACTGGAAACTGTACACGACCGTTCTTTATCACTGTCAGTGAGCTGATAGCACAGACCAATGCCATGTCACAATGGGAGTAATCGGAAATATGAGTGCCATCATGGCATTATATAGATTGTATTTAAGGCATTGGTCTTCAATTACCAGTCTCAGTATCAGTTGTTAAAGACAACTTCCTTCTTCCCTGGGTACTTCATGTCATATTTTGGCAAATCTAGTTACATAGACTGTATTATACTGCTACACTACGTACACTTCTTGGTATGTTTTTCACATATATTTAGTGGCAAAAACCATGTTCTCTTCTTTCTAACAGAATTTCTTCGACACAATTGTGTAGCCTTGAAACATTGCATGGGTTGTCAAATTGATGAATGTCTGTTGAAGTGCAAGGATCTCTCGGCCAGTGTAAAAAAAGTGAAGTGCAAAGATAAGAAGGAAAGAATGCACTTTTTCGAGAGGACTGTGCACTGTGATGCTAACTAAAGTCAGTAATTAATTACGACTGAGGGCTGTGATACTGATATACCTAAACATCACAACATATAGGCCGATTTAACATGAACACATAACATGAACAGCCATAAATATGCATGGCCAAATATACTGGTCGGGTCTTACGCTATCAAATTCTTCTATAAAGCAAACATTTCCATTTATTTATTTTATTTTAAAATGTATTAGCTATAATGATAAAGCACAGCTCACATTTCATGTGTAATAATTAAAGAGGAGGAATTATGGAAGATTAGGATTTAAAGTTGATGACACTTCAGGTATCATCAAAGGCTGGTACATCTCGCCACTTCATCAACCTGAAACTGGGATAGCACAATTCTAACAAGCCATTTTACATTTAATTCAGATCAGGTTTTTATAGGCCTGCTTAAGCAATAGCTCACAACAGGCCGTAGTATGTTATGATTATATCACAACAAAGAGAACTTACAGGATAGACTACAGCACACAAGGAAGACCCCGGAAAAAACGAAGATTGGACAAAGAAAGCACAGAGACTATATACACGAGGTAACGAGGGTAGTAACGAGGGACAGGTGACATGAAGACTGATTAACAGGTGAAACACATCAGCGCAGGGCAGACAATCCCAAAAGGCGGGAAAACACAAGGCAGGAAGTCTGATAAGACATGACACAGGAGAAACAGGAACTGTGTTCAAAAGTGTTCTCTATCACGGAAACAGTGCAACATATAGAGTGTTCGTCCTTTTGTAGTGGTGTTCGAAATTCTCCGCGGTTAATTTCATTCACTATATAGTCCACTATAAAATACCCACAATGCACAGCTAATCTAACCTACTGACGCAACGATGTTTTCAGTGTAGTGTCCGATGTGGTGTAGCCAGATATTACTCCACGTTACAAATGGAGAAACTACAGAGCACTTGTTCTATACGTGTGATATGATCCAAAGCTTATGGAAATCATTGCATGGCTGGCTAAGATCCAAATCCATAACTATAGAATATTTTTATTTCAAAACTATCCAGTTAGAAATAATTTTAAAGCACAAGAAAATTTGAATTCTTGGTTAATAATGTTATAATAATAATAATAATAACTAAATACTACATACATACATGTGGGCAGTGGTGGCCTAGAGGTTAAGAAGCGACCGGGAGGTGACCGGTTCAATCCCCAGACCGGCAGGATAAAATCTGGGTGGGGAAAGTGAAAGAGCCTTCCCCTGATTACCACCACTGCAGTGCCCTTGAGCAAGGCACTTAACCTCCAACCGCTCCAGTGGAGCTGCTCAGTGGCCAGCAGATCAGACTGTGGTTGTACCGGGCAGCTTCCAGGTAGGAATGTGGAGCTGTGTGAATCGGATCAGGTCGTCGTTGCAAATGAGAAGTTGTTCTCAATCGACTTCCCTGGATAAATATATGGATAAATAAACTAAAAATTTAAATAAACTACAAATAAATAAAGGTTAAAAACAAATTTTGGTTTGCAAAAACTCCCCCATTGTGGAATGCACTACAAAACGAACTTTCTATGCTCGACAAAAACACTTATGTCTGAATTTAACTTTTTCTAACCCCTTACTCTTTTTTTAAAAATTATTATTTTTATTATTATTATTATTATTATTGTTGTTGTTGTTGTTGTTGTTGTTATTATTATTATTATTATTATTATTATTATTATTATAATATTACTAGTAGTGGTGTTTTTTCATGTCTTATACAGTTGGATTGCACATTACTAACATAATGAGAGTTTTCTTTTCTACTTTTTTCTGTATATGCACCTCTGGTATTGACTATTTGTATATGTACACACTGGCGATGTACCTATGTTCTTTACTAAATAAAAAAAATAAAAATAAAAACATTAGTGAGAGTTACGACAGCACCCAGATGTCGCAGTGGCTGGCTGCCGTAAACACGTGGCTTTTACGACAATGAAATACATCTGACGGCAAAACATGGCGCTACACTGATGAGATTGGTGGAATGAACGAGTCGTAGTAAAGTCTAGCCTGTTCGCCTTTTTCCTTCTCTGTCCTCTGACAGAGCTCCGTAGACAGCAGCGCAGCGCCGGGCTCAGGCGGCTCAGTGAGGAGCAGCGGGGGGGCTTGGCAGCGAGATGGCGGCGCAGGGAGGCGTCGTGTTCCAGGAGAAGGTCAGCAGACTGCTCAGCAGACAAGACGGGAAACCGGCGCTGAAACCCAACCGGCCTCTGTTCCTCAGAGACGCTGTGGCTAACCGTAAACTCAAGAAAGGAGGTATGAAGACCACGGTTCACCCCCACCCCCCAGTGTACCAAACCTGGTGGTCCACCGGGCCTACGTTCCCCTTTACCGGTCCTAAACCGCTGTGGATTAGTCTGAATCTATTTTTTAAGACCGTTTTAACTCCAGTTACAGTGCGGCGGCTCCGTTGGAAACGTAGCTAGACGTTGTCATATTTTCAAATGTCCTGTAAGCTTTTAGCATTGACTTTACGCAAATATGGCCCGTATGGAATCTGTATTTGAAGTTTTTTAAAGGTGCCCTGCCACACGTATTTCATTACTTTGTGGTAATGTCTGAAGTTCTACTGTGGACTCTGTAAAATTTTTTTGTGGAAAAAAATGCCTTGGTTACCTTGTTTCAAGCCATTCTAGCGTTGTATAGAAAGCCTACAGGAAGACTCAGCTCGATTTGTGCCAGTTCTCATTAAACAAGCTAAGCTGCTTGACTCTGATTGGCTAACAGCTATCCAATGAGAGCCTGGCTGTCAGCATCCTTTACCCAGCGCAACTGGGTTAGCTCATGAATAGTAATGAGCTCAGGCAACATGATGTCAGACTGACCAGCTTTTGTAATTGGCCTGATTTCTCCTCTTATTTCTGTTCAGTGGCTAGAGCTGACAGAGGAGGTAGCAGTTCATTTTCACATTCACAACATAACACAAACACATATGGACCTAACATATTTCAAAAAATGCAAGTAAAAACGGTTTTGTGTGGCAGGACACCTTTTTAAATTCTCAATTTTGCGATTCTGTTATCACAGAAACTATTGGGGTCTACGTTAATGTTGCCATCAGTCTGTGACTGGTCCGAGCCTGGCCCGACGGCCAATTGAGAGCCTGTATGAGCTGGCCAGTTCTAAACAGGATCTGCCTATTTTCTGCTTCCAGCTGCCCTGCTGTATAACAACAGCTTTCCATTTCCTGTTGTGTTGACCCAGTAGCCAGCTGACAGGAAGGGGACGGTTGTGACAGGGGTTTTATTTGGGTTCATCATGCACATAGAGGTTTATGCCTCAACGCAGAGGTACAGGGTTCGAGTCTGACCTGTGACAATTTCCTGCATGTCTTCCCCCCCCCCCTTTCTCACCTAGCTGCCCTGCCAAATTAAAGGCGGCAAAGACCAAAAAAGAATCCTAAAAAAAAATGAAATTCATTCTTAAATAAATTTTCCATGCCCTTATAAACAAAGACATTTAAGATGGGTGATTAAGTTACAAAATATACTTTGTACAGCCTCTTCTTAATGTCTGCACGCTCTGAACCCCTCTACACAGTTCTGATACTCACATCACCATACATGACACACGCGCTACTGCCTAAACAGACTGACTGGTCATATCTTTTGTAGTCTATTTCCACAATGTTCTACTTTCGGGAGTTCTTTGTTGCTGCCGGAAATTCCGCCGGATGTCCCTATTTTTTGCCGGATGTCTGTCACCTTCCTCTTTCTTTGTGTTGGTGTTCTAACTAGGGCTATGCTCGATTAAAGAAATTCTTAGTCGACTAACACTCATTCAATAGTACCGACTAATCGATTAGTTGATTTAATCGACAGATCTGCAAATCTGAGTATCTCCGCAAAGAGTCATGCAAAAGCACCACTTAAATTCTTGTGTTTACCAGAGATGAGCTCGTACGTTTCTTGGAAATAAGTCATTCAGCGTGAAAAAAGCATAAAACATGACTAATCGACTAAAGAAATCAAAGTTGACTAAGACCAAAACGACTGATTAGTCGACTAATCGACTAAGAGGGAACAGCCCTACTTCTAACCTCTGGTGGATTTGTGAGGACTATGGTTAACTGCTCCTCAGATCTCTGCAGGGTAAATCCAGACAGCTAGCTAGACTATCTGTCCAATCTGAGTTTTCTGTTGCACGATTAAAACTACTTTTGAACGTACACACGTTCCACCAAAACAAGTTCCTTCCTGAGACTATTTAGCAGAGGTACCGTGGCTCCGTCCGGTGCTTAGCACCGCCCAATAGGATTGTGATTGGTTTAAAGAAATGCCAATAACCCAGAACAGGTTTTTCTCCTATCCCAGAATGCTGTGTGGACTAGCCAGACCCTCCTCCACAGCGCTGTGGAGGAAGGTCTGGCAATGCGAGACCAACCAGACAAGAACTTAACAAACGAACTACAGCTGAATGAAAGCGACAGTTGTCATTCTATACGGTGAAATCAACAGTCACCGCCACTTCCGATCTTTCGAGTCCTTCACATTGTTAAGCCGCGGTTGATTATGCAAGACATGAATCAAATAATTCTGAAAGGGTAACCATGAAGCTTGTTCTCCACAGAGGCCACCTGTATCACAGAGATGTCTGTCATGATGGCCTGTTGGAAGCAGAACAACTTTGTGGACGGTCTGTGCTCTAGTGAGATGAACGCCTTCTACACTTGTGTTAACAAGGCTCAGGTATGTGTACATACAGAACAACACAACTGACAAAAAAACAATGATTTGTACGGTCAGGTGATACGCGTGTTCCAATAGGAATGCACCATTCTATAGGGAAATGACACATTCACTGTAGAGCTGGGCGATATGGAGAAAATCAAATATCCCGATTTCTTTTTCTTTTTTTGACCAAATACCTCGATATCAATATTGTGGCGATATTGTAGGGTTGACAATTGGTGCTTTCACAAAATATGCACACAATGAGATTTTTGATAAATAATCATCAGTTATGTTGATATAATAACTATGTGGGTAAAGGCAAATAATAGAACAGTTACAACAGTCTGGTGTGTTCAGAAAATTACACTCTACTGTAATGCAGCCTTTAAAACCAGGAAAAGGCAACACTTGTGTCATAATAGGATATCCAAAATCTAAGACGATATCTAGTCTCATATATCGATATCGATACAATATCGATATGTTGCCCAGCCCTAATTCGCTGGAATTATTATTTTATGAAGTACACAAATAGTTGTTGTACACACTAGGGCTTTATGATATGGATTAAATAATGTCACAATATTTGTTGGAGGGGGAGTCGATTCTTAGTTCTCTCTAAAGGTTATGGCTCGATGCAGGAAAGTCAATAATCAGAAATGTAATCAGTCCGTTGTGTCTGCCTTAAGCCTGCTTCACACGGGACGATTTTAAAATTGTCGGCCGATTTTCCAATCCTGAGAGACCCCACACACGGTGATGAAACATCACGGGTCTAACAGTTTTGGTGGTGCAGTGTGTGGTGCGCAGCACACGGCAACATCAACACATCACACACAAACCGATTTGACTCCCGAGCATTCCCGGGTCAGACGGGAAATCTCGCAAAATCCCTCAAGATCAAACGTGACTTCGGAGTAAACAATCATTGCGGACGAAGAGGATGCAGTGGCGATAGTTTGTAGTTTGTTTTTAACCGAAAAAAAACGTTATCAAAAGAAAAGGCGATGGTCAAAGAAGACAACGCTAGCATGGACTATATTGCTACATCATGATATGGAGGTGACTAGTTTTTTCTCATAGAAATGTCGTTACGTATTACACAGATTAATTACCGTTGAAATAAACGTTCATATATTTGTTTCCATGTACTCTGGTGGATGCAGTTGTGGATGTAGTTATGCCCATCAACTTTATTTATTTTACACAGGCTGCGTGCTCGTTTGTCCCCGGGGGGACACCACACACGATGAGAATTTGGGCCAAAAAAATCCAACATGTTGGATATCCCTGATTTGAGATTTTATATATTCCTGACACGGCAGGAATATCTGATCAAATTATTTTACCATAATCGGAGCATCTTTAGGATTGTCGGGAGGGGTGAATCGAGGCTGAAATCGGCCAAATTATCCTGCCGTCTGAACCAGGCTTTACATAAACAAGCTGCAGATCAGAAATGATCAACAGGTCCGAGTCTTATGACGGAGCAAAAGTAGCAAGTAGTCGCAAGAAAAAAACAAAAAAAACTGTGTAGAAAAAAAAGTGATGCATCAATAATGGTTTTGTCATTGCATCATAGCCCTCGGTTGATAGTCAAATGTTTAGCTATTCCTCTGCCTCCTTTTAGAGATAATTTAACATGTAATAGGCTAAATGTAGTCTTTTCATTCCGGTTAGCCCCCAGTAGTCAGTGCTGACCTATTGTACAGTGCTCATCATAAGTGAATACACCCATGCTAAAGTTGACTAAAAAGAGGAATAAAAAGATCATCTTTTTGAAATTGATCTTAATGCCTTAATTTAAAAAATGAGGGAAAATCCAACCTTTAAGGACACCAATTTTCTTTGTGATTGAGTAATGTATCGTAAATAAATAAATGTTCTTCCTTAAAATACAGGGGGCATAAGTAAGTACACCCCTATGTTAAATTCCCATAGAGGCTGGCAGATTTTTATTATTTTTATAAATTATTATTTCATGGATCCAGGATACTATGCATCCTGATAAAGTCCTCTTGACCTTTGGAATTAAAATAACCCCCGCACATCATCACATACCCTTCACCATACCTAGAGATTGGCATGGGGTACTTTCCATAAGACCATCTCTCAATGCAAATCAAACCAGCTATTAAGCTAACTGAAATAAAACCATGCCTGGGTAGCGCAAATCTCTTTTTTCCAAAATGAGTCGTGAAGCTGACAGTAAAGCCCAACTTTACTTCTAATGAAATCAAACAAAGAGAAGTGTTCTCCCCTTGTCTTAAAATAGTCAAAAATGTATACTAGAGTAACCTACTTCCTTGTCCAGCTGCTGCAATAAATATGTGGAGGAGAAATCCCTGCACAAAATCATCTGCGAAGTGTTTGATGGTTATTTATTTGTGCTTTAGAACATAATCACTGCCAAACAATCATAAAGTAAGCTTTATTTATCTCTCTGTACAATGAAAGATTCAAGTAGCTACAAAACACTAGTTCTGCTGGCGTACAGCTGGACGGGTGTATGTGACGTTAGCTGTTCACTGAATATGACGTAAAGCCCCGCCCATTTCTAGCACTTAAATTAATTGTTAAGCATTGCTCCCGGGTGATCTCTGAATTGTCGTGGCCAGGGATGTACCCATGTAGACTGGCTTGGTTTGAATTTCCAAAAGGAGGGTTGAACCCTGATCAGACAACCCCAGCCCAACCCTGGTAGTCGGTGTGAAAGAGGTATACTGTAACTTGCATTTAACTAATCTAGGAGCAAAATGAAGACTGTCCTAACACTACAGAGCAGTCTACAATCTCTTTGTGGAAATGGTCCCAGACCTTGGGAAGTCTCTCCACAGAGGAAATGTTAAGTTTGTGCTGCGTACAGAGACCTCCCCACCTCATCATTCACATGAGCCATTTAGATACCAATGTTTTCTGACCTCATCTTGCAGAGTGGTGAAGCTTCCCATTCTGGGCTGCCAATGTGCAAAAGTGTCCTAGTTGTACTTATTAAACACATTGCTCATTAAAAGGCACTGGTAACTAATCACCCTTCTCTTTCTCAGGCCGCTATGAAGAATAAATCTGAACAGAGCAGCCTCCAGGGAGGACGTCTGCACCCAAAACAAGCCACAGCCCTGCTCAGGAGATATCCCAACCTGCGCACTGAGATCTAGGAAACAAACTTTTTAATGCATAACTTGTACAGACTGGAAATGTGCAGGTGAAGTCTTAGAACTGGATTTCGTCATTTTAAGGAGTTGTAAGCTGCTGTATGATTTAACAGAATATCATATACATGTGTTAAATTAAAAAGGAAGGAGCAGAACACAGAAAAGGGGGATTTCAACACAAACACACTGCACCACTCCTTTTAATATGTAAGATTAGTCAATCATTTCACATCGCTGAGTAATACTCTGTAATGGGACAGCCTTTGTATTCACAACACACTGCCTTTTATGGTCTGAAATATAATGTGACTTTCCCCTTGTGTCCTCAATTGGCTCTGATGAACGTGATGGCATTTATTCCTAATCCAATTTAGCAGAGTGGTCTCCTTCAGTGCAGAGATGTTATTAGTGGATGTAATTCATCTTCTTGGGTTTCATGGCTCCTGGCTCGCAGCTTACTGTTATCACTAAACTTTGTAAATGCCTCGTCATTCCTGCGGAAGCTGAGGTTGGGGGTTAAGAGTTGTTGAAATAAAATCAGCCTAAAGATTATCAGTAAGCAGAGCTCAGTGTGGTTTATATGGATATTCCTAAATGGATTTAAAACTGAATTTACATGTTTTTTCTTGGACTGTGCCCCATTTATTTCCATACTACACACTAATTCAAAGCAGGTTTTGAGTCTGTAGTGTGTTCACAGTATTAAGTGACAGTATGATTACTAAAAAACTGCATTTTGTTGAATGTGCACTGCTGTTCATGTACACCCTTCTCCCACAATGTGATCTACAAAGGAAATGGAGGAGGCCAAATTAATGTTTTCCCCATAGACTGTATATAATAGTGGATGTAGCATCCGTGATGTCACTTATTGGTATGTGGATTGCCGGTTCAAACATAGACAGTATATAAGAATGGACCAGCAGACCCCGTGTCTCTGGACGGAGACCAGTGGAGGATATCAGAAGTCTCTTTCCCGGTGCTGGCTGAGTGTTACTGAGCAGCCTCCAACTGAGCTTGAAGACGTAGATGTGACGTGAGCAACCTGTCTGAAAGTGTGAAGTCTTCTGGTAGCTGTGCCGAGAGAAATCTCAATCATTCCCAATCTTACAGATACGGAGACTGTAGGTGTATGTAAGGAGATAACATAGACACAGGCTAATTATTGATCAATAACATGCTAGTTAACATTAGTAATTAAACTTAAACAGCTAATATAAGGCCAAACTGCCTGCTAGCTTCTCCTGTACTATACGGTAATTCCTCTACTATGCGACAGTAAGTCGCTTGGTTATGACCCAATCGTTAGCCTATTTTTATAAAAGCGTCTGCTACGGATCCATAACGTGAGATACAAGGTAATGGAGCCTTTTATACATTGGCGTGTTTCTTTAGAAATAAACAACGGACAAATAGAGTCTTTAAACGCTTCAGATGTAAAGTTATTCGCTGTCAAAGTGACGTCAAAATGAATGGGAGTCAATGGGATGCTAACGGCGGGTGATCGTTTAGTAGCATCAAAATGGCGCCATAGGAGGTTGGAGTTCTGAAGCAAAGCATACCCCCTTGGTTTCTAGTTTTGAGATTGGGGGTAGGGGCGTCGCCATCTTGGTTTTTGCAACAAAGCTCAAAGATTTGTTCCAATCAGGAGTAAAACACAGACGACCCCCTAAAACAAAAAGTTCAGTGCTGTTTTAATGTACACAGTGCCATGGTTAGCATCGCTAAGGCTGCGTTCCATTTACCTCGGAAATCCGAAGCCTCATCTGAAGGGCATGACCTTCCTCCACAGCGCTGCGGAGGAAGGGCTGGCTAGTCCACACAGCATTCGGAGATGGGAGAAAAACATGCTCTGGTTTATTTTTTTAAAACCATCACAAGCTCAGCGCCGCCACAATGACGGTGGCGCTGCAAAATAGTCTCAGGAAGGAACTTGTTTTGGTGGAACGTGAACGTTCAAAGGTTGTTTTAGTCGTGCAACAGAAAACTCAGATTGGACAGATAGTCTAGCTAGCTGTCTGTCAGCTGAATAGAGTTGGTCTGTGCCCATATATGATCAGTCTTGTTATTCACAAATATATATATATAATGTATATGTGTGTATATATTTCAAAACAAGAGCTATGTAAAGACTGTTTAACTTCACATCTACTTGCATTTTTCTTTTGAATTAAATTGTTAATTAAATATTCAAATAAATGATCAGCGGCTGATCACATATTTCAATTCATGTTCAAATGCGTCCTCATATGACAAAACAGGACATCCAACTGGATGTAAATCACACAACTTTGGAGTTTTTTTTTTCTTTTTGTTAGCCTAGCATTTCCTCCTGCTTCCTGTCTTTGCACTAGACTAAACTATATTTACTGGATGCAAATAGCATACATGAAATTCATATCACTCCTCTCATCTGACTCGATAAGCAGTCACATTTAAAGTTGGACTCTTCTTTTGATGCTTTATGCCTTTTTAATGACTCCCCAATATTTTCCTGTTTATTTCTGGCAGACATTGACGTTTCGTTAATGACGTTTCATGTTTTGTCTAAGGGACAGGAAAGAGTTTGTGCTATACTTGCACCCAGCATTGTGAGAATGTGGTATGTTTGCCGTTTCCTCATTTATCTGCCCGTCATTATATAGAACCTTTCCCCACCCTGCTTATCACTTATCACTTCCTCCCAAACATCGAGGCAGCAGAGGAAACTCCTCCACAGCCTCACGGTTACATACACTTCTCCTCTCGTCAAATTGAATACGTTTTGATTTCTCATTATTATTATCTGAAGTCTAAGGTAGTTACCTTTTATGAGCGGTGAACTGATGTTCAGAGGAAATGTTACTCTCGGTGACATCCATCTCCTGAGTCTGGAAGCATCTGAGGCCTCTGCCTCGAGAGGCACGCTGAAGAGATTTTATGATAAAATCAAGGTCACGCTTTATAATCATCTGTGTTTGTGAGAGGTCGCCAGGAAAAACAATCAGTGGCGATCAAAGTCGGCCATTGAAATCCAGCCTACCAGGCGTTTTTTATTTGTAGAAAGATCGTGGCCTCGCCCTGCTTATCTCAGTCTGGTCGTCTGAGTGCTTCGGTCAGTGTTTCAGTGACAGGGTGTTGACTTCCACTGCTGTTGTTTTCAGAGCCTCCATTGTTCCCCAGGTGTCAGATTGTCACTATCAGTAACTGTAACCTGCCCAGACCAAATATTAGTTCATCACATTAGGACCACACCCTACTTGATAAGATACCTATCAGTGTTTTTAAACATTATTTTTGGGGGCTTTTTCCCTTTATTAGATATTGACAGTGGATAGACAGGAAAGTGTGTGTGAGGGGGAGGGGGGGGATGACGCGCAGCAAAGGGTCGCAGGTCGGATTCGAACCCGGGCCGCCGCACGACTTAAAACTAGTCGACCATACGCTCAATATGAAAATGTTAACTGAGGTAATAAAAGTGAGAATTAGGCTCATTTTCTCACAGACTTCTATAGAAACAGACTTCTTGTTGAAGCCAGTGGAGTCCCCCCCCCCTTATGGAAATTATCTAGAATGCAGGTTTACGGTAACCTGACTCCGCCAGATGGATCGCTTCGCATTTGCTCGGCATATCCATCTGGGAACTTTCCGTTGTAGAACTTTTGGGAAGGGCAAAAATACTGGTTAGCTGATTGGATGAACCATCTGTCTATCACTTATGTTGGTGATAGATGGGCCAAATCAACCAATCAGATCCACGAAGCGTATGAAAATACAACCACAAGCCCGCCCATGCTGCTGCAGGCAAAGCATAGCTCGTAAGCTCAGCATGCAAGCAACGTGTCGGTAAAGGAGATTTGCCGTTTGTGTAACGAGAATTTAGGAATAAAAGACACCATTTCAGGTTCCTGGACCATATTCCAAAAGAAGGATCCAAGAGAAAAAAAGCATTAGCGAGCGGCTAACAGAATTAGGTCTACCGCTGTCTGAAAATCCTGGTTAGCTGATTGGATAAACCATCTGTCTATCACCACCTAAACCACCTCAAAACCAACGCTGATTGGTCGGTTGTTTGGCGAACGGCTCAGAATTTTCTCTGCCTCAAGATGCCAGACTGATCTGCGAGTGGAAAACTGGACCTCACGAGATCAGGATGGTCTCACGAGGCTAGGTTTAAGGCAGTTCCACATTGACTTCCCTTTTCAGTCCTGGAAGCTTTGTCCATTATTTTTACATCCTATGTGTCAAACACTCAAATGTCTCCTAATTATCTCTACCTCACACAAAATTTATGAAACAAAAAAAACACTAAGTGTGGTTAGGTGTCACCATATCTGTATCTCCCGCCCCCTGGATGTCACCTGCATAGCCCTGCGTGGAATGAAATGCTGTGGATAACAGCCCACAGCTGGGTCTGTTTTTCTCTGGTCAGAGGCATTGTCTCTGTGGCTGGGACTAACCACGGGACAGGGGACTGCTGGGCAGCTGCACTGGAGGTCCCTCCGTCTGCAGCTGCTACTGGATCAGCAAGCTCTGGGACGGCCTGCAGATGTCTCCTGTTGCGTTGCATCAATGGTCCATTGTCCATCTTTACCAGCTAAGATCGTGGCTCTCTACACCTGCCAACGACTTTAGCAGGTTTTCCAGCCTTTATCGCCATCCAGTTTCATTACCTATCTCATAAACCTGCCTACCATGCTGCTTTTTGGATGCTTTTATATAGACCTTAGTGGTCCCCTAATACTGTATCTGAAGTCTCTTTTCTATAGACCTTAGTGGTCCCCTAATACTGTATCTGAATCTTGACCAACTGCCACTTTTCTCGTTTGAAAGCCATGATGTCTCTCTCTCTCTCTCATGGGTGGGCCAAATTCTCTGGGCGGGGAAAGCAGAGAAAGGGGAGGTAACCTTGCTCCTTATGACCTCATAAGGAGAAGATTCCAGATCGGCCCATCTGAGCTTTCATTTTCTCAAAGGCAGAGCAGGATACCCAGGGCTCAGTTTACACCTATCACCATTTCTAGCTACTGGGGGACCATAGGCAGGCTGGGGGAACGCATATTAATTTAAAAAAAACTCATAAAGTGAAATGTTCATGCCATGGGACCTTAAATTACTTGACGGCTAGTTATGCTGTCATAGGTTTAGTCTGCCGGGGGACTTCCTATGACACTGAGCTCCTCTCTTCTCTTCTCATCTCTCTCTCCATCTTTTTCTTGTCATACTTTATTAATCCTACAAGGGGAAATTACAGTTTTACACTCTGTTGGTGTTACACATTACACACAGGCCCAAAATACACACATGCACAAACAGGACCTTTTACTTTCACTAATGGACAGATGTCAGAGTGAGGGGGCTGCCCATTAAAGGCGCCTCGAGCAATTGGGGGTTCGGTGCTTTGCTCAAGGGCACCACAGCAGTGCCAAGCAGGTGAACTGGCACCTCTCCAGCTATGGGGACTTGAACCAGCAACCCTCCATTGGAGCTTTTAGAATACAAGGCACCTGTTTTAACAGCCTGTATAGTTTATAGTTTTATATCTATGAATTGCAATCTGTCAACTGGTTGAAATGGCAGTTTTGGACATTTTTTTTTTTTAGGTTGGGTAGAATCTATCTCTGTTGATCCTGTTTGTTTGTTTGCTGCTTCCATGGCTGTACTAACATTCCAGCTGTAGCGTGCTGGGTTTACGTTACGTTACGTTTACAGGTGTATCTGGCAACCCGGCCCGGCTGTCAAACTGGGCGGTTGATACCAACACACAGGTCAAAACACAAACAGACATTATGCCACGGAACAGAAATTTCAAAAGGAGAAAATACTGGCATTAGCATTGTTGTCAGAAAAGATAGTATTTCAACTTATTATGTTTCCTTAATATCTGATGACGCATTGGGGTAATTTTTTTGATTTATTTCAGTAAATATAGTACATATTGGACCTTTAAATTGTCAATTGCAAAATAAATATGCAAATTGCATGACAACATTTTTTAATTGAATATGCAATTGTACATGGTCATTTGAATCAAGAAGCCAAAAAACTTCCACAGGTGTGGGCTAAGGCCCGGATGTTTACAACCTTCTGGCTCCGCCCTTGCTCAACAGGTCTCAGTCTCATTGGTTTTCTCAGTGCTAATAATTTGATTCCTTTTCCTCTTGCTGTTGACAGTTCTGCTGCTCCTCATGTGGTCTTCAAGGACCTCAGGGCTTTCCTGTACTCTGGCGCGCCGGCTGCTCATATATCTGGCACCTTAAACCAGATTATTACACACTCACTGTCATAAGACTTGTAACGCGCAAAGATCCATTATTTACAGAGGCTCTAATGTCAGTCCTTGGTATAAAGGCTAAGTCTGAGGGCTTCACACCCCTGATTAATAAAAAAAAAGGGAAACCGCTTTAGGGAGAGACAGAGAGAGAGAGAGAGAGAGAGAGAGAGAGAGAGAGAGAGAGAGAGAGAGAGAGAGAGAGAGAGGGAGAGAGAGAGAGAGGGAGAGTCTTGTTTCCTCGCCAACAGCGCGTCATTTTTAGCTCCAGAGCGTGTTGAATGTCTGGAGCTGAGTTAAGAGCGGACCACCGCCGGGGTCTCTGAATGTGTTTACCCGTCAATTTCTCATCTAATACCGGGCCGGAGAGGACATATTAGCAGGCATCAGAAGGCGGGGGTGAGCCGGTGAAGGTGTGGGAGGAGATGGTTCCTTCTGCGGGATGGACCGGAAGAAAGCCGTGCCCGGGTTCGTCCCCTGCTGTCTCTTGCTGGCCCTGTGTGTGTCTGCAGAGGTAAGCCAAATATAAAGATGATGTTTACGGTGTGTCATGTAGCCTGGACCGGCCTTTGTCACGGAGGACTGTTTTAGCCTCGTATAGGCTCTAGTGAACAGGACTGACTGACTGACTTTATTCTATGGCCCCGTCAATTCTTAGTCATTGTATAGAAAGTTTCCTGAAAATAATTTCTAATTTAGAGCTTTAAAGATGAGTTTATTAGTTGTCAACTATTAAATGAATCGCCATTTTGATAATCGATCAATTGGAGTCATTTCTCTGATGTGTCAGCTTGTTAAATGTGAATATCCTTCTAGTTTCTTCTCTCCTCTGTGACAGGAAAGTGAATATCTTTGAGTTGTGGACAAAATGAGACATTTGAGGACGTCATCTGATCCACATTTGTCACAATTTTCTGACATTGTATAGAGCAAATAACTAATCCATTATTCGAGAAAATAATCAACCCATTAATCGGTGACTTGCAACCCTATTCTAATTAGGGAAATAGAGACAATAATCCGAGACACCCTGGACTGGGTCTGTCTGTTGAAATAACATCAACAAGCCAACAGTCCACCCGAGTTCTTGACAGTTATTGAACATTGCATAAAACAAATAAAAAGGATCAATACGACGTGCATTTTCAATAGTCTGTGCATGTATACTAATGTTGTACCTTTTACTAATGTAAATAGCAATTGTTCTACAACCTGGTGCAATGCATCTCTCCTTGTTCTTACACAAGCTTTATGTTTAATTGTACATTGTCCCTGTTTTAAATCACATTACAGTTTGACTCACTGTGCATCATACGTGAGGGCATCCAATTTACTTTCCAGGAACCTTTAGAATAATTTACAGTGACATTCAGTATGAGTTATTTCCTGGGACTGGAAACCATAAGACCTGTCAAATAATACAGAAAACACCCTACACACATTGTTCCTAACTTAAAACAAGTTAAACAGATAGAGCCACGTCAGATCCTCACTCTCACTCAGCATCAGATGAAGAGATGGAATATACTGTAAATCGAACTAAGTAAGTGTAAAGTTGATAAATCCCTTGTGGAAACCAGAGGTGGGTCCTAATAATAATGATATGCACTCCTGCACTATTTTTCTGCTGCTAAATTCTATATATTCTACCTGCACCTGATGGTGAACCTAACTTATAACAATCAGTGCTCTGTTAAGTCTACTTATGCCCTATCTTTTGTTATCTGTTGTCTGTCCTGTCCCTTCTCTCTCTTAAATGCTCTACTTTAAGTATAATTTTATAGGTTTATGTATAATCTATAATGTCTACATGTAGCCTGTCTCATATGTCATTTTTATGTATTTAAAATGTAACAGCGTGCTCAGCGTGTAACACCACTGGATCCGTGGTGAATGTTTTGTCTCACTATATACAGTGTATATGGTTGAAAGCCATGCGCTGGGGAGGGCACAGTGGGAACCCTTGTAACACTTTTACCACCTAACCCTTACCCTTCTCTCCATATCTTTATAGTCTAAGCCAGACTCAGATAACAACACATTGAAGAGTATTTGCTTGTTGATGTGATCTGTTTCACTTTACAGCTTCTATTGACTATGTCATACAGACTGGACTGCCAAACGTGTGTAAATTAAAGCATTTCAGAACCAGATATTTGACTGGGTTGTCATTGTTGCTGATGACCTGACTTCTAGTTTTTTCCTAATTTAAGTTTCGAAACGAGTCTGTGCTACACACACCTCCCCGCCTTAAGAACAGTAGACTATAGACATGCACATGCAACAAGTGCAGTAAGGCAAGGCAAGGCAGCTTTATTTGTATAGCACATTTCAGGAACAGGGCAATTCAAAGTGCTTTACATAAAACATTAAAGAGCAGTTAAAAACGAATAAAAAATTAAAAACAGATAAAATATGAGAAAAGAAGTTACAGTGCAATATAAGAAATTAAACATTAAATAGCAGTTAAAAACAGTTAACAATATAAAAACAGATAAAATAAGAGATTTTAGGCTGCTAGTATGGGACAACGTATAAGTCGTTGCTCTATACATACGTAATCCACCTTCAATCCTTGCCGTTCCCACCAATCTTACTTTTTAATTCTCTTTATATGGTTATATTGTCATACTGTTTCAACAATGCAACTTCAGTATAAGAAATTAACAATTACTTAAAGAAAGGCAACATGAAAAAGAAAGGTCTTCAGCCTTGATTTAAAAGAATTGAGAGTTGCGGCCGACCTGCAGTTTTCTGGGAGTTTGTTCCAGATATGTGGAGCATAAAAACTGAACTCTGCTTCCCCCTGTTTAGTTCTGACTCTGGGGACAACAAGTAGACCTGTCCCAGACCACCTGAGAGGTCTGGGTGGGTCATAGTGTAGTAGCAGATCAGAAATGTATTATGTATTCATTTAATTTAAGAAAGTTCTGGCGCATCCAGTTGTTAATTTGTTCAATGTACTTAGTCAGTTTTTGTATTGGACTATAGTCAGCTGGTGATAACTTTATGTAAATTTGTGTGTCGTCCGCATAACTATGGTAACTTATTTTGTTGTTTTCCATAATCTGAGCAAGTGGAAGCAGGTCGATGTTAAACAGAAGAGTAGATGATAGTAGATTAGTTGTTTGCTCTGTAAAACAACTGCATGGTGCAAAATGTCAATCAGTGTTTCCCAAAAAGCCCAAGATGATGACCTCAAATGTCTTGTTTTGTCTACAACTCAAAGATATTCAGTTTCCTGTCACAGAGGAGAGAAGAAACCAAACAATATTCACATTTAAGAAGCTGGAATCAAATAAGTAATAAAGTAAGATTTCCTTTAAAAGTCATTCAAATTGACTAACCGATCATCAAAATTGTTGGCGAATAATTTAATAGTTGACAACAAATCAATTTATCTTTGCAGCTCTAGTAAGGACACAACATTGTTGCATACATTTCAAATTGTGTTTTCCAGAAACTACAGGTCTGTGTGTGTGTACAATGCAGTCGGTAAGTATTATAAGGGGTTGACTGTCAGCCTTAAAGTGTTTGAGGGTGTTCACATGTATAGTGGGTGAACAGTGTAGGACATGTACCCATTTTTATACATAGTCCCACATTGTTGGAACATGGTGACAGGGCTGTAATTCCTGCATTTTTCACCCAGTATATACTGTATCAAACAGCTTCAAATTGAACCAATTCAAGCTGAGAGTCAGCACTTTAGGTCATGGTTTCAGTTCAGATTCAACGTGCCGGAGTATTACGAAACATAACAAAACTCTGACAGTCTGTCTGGTCCTGATTTCATTGGTGGCTGCTCTGTTTGCTTCATATTATCAGCAGGTCAAAGTGTGCACTCATTTTTATTCATAACACATCATTGCAGATAAGTGTTAAAGTGAACCACAGTTTGAGAAATGTTTTGTGTCCCCTGTGAATGTGAAACTTAAGTTAGGTAACAAATAGAGATGGTCCGATACCATTTTTTGCTTCCCGAAACCGATTCCGATACCTGAACTTGCGTATCGGCCGATACCGAGTGTATATATATATTTTATTATGTTTTAACAGCTGTATACTACTATCCCTGTATGGATGTGATATGATTTTTATCTTTGTTGTCTGTCTGGCTCAAGTTAAACTCTTTGTTAAACATGAACAAACACAAACACAAATGCCACAGAACTTTCTTTTATTTTCCAGTTGGACAGTCAGTTATAACGTAAAAAGAACATACAGTGAGGAAAATAAGTATTTAAACACCCTGCTATTTTGCAAGTTCTCCCACTTAGAAATCATGGAGGGGTCTGAAATTGTCATCGTAGGTGCATGTCCACTGTGAGAGACATAATCTAAAAAAACAAATCCAGAAATCACAATGTATGATTTTTTAACTATTTATTTGTAAGATACAGCTGCAAATAAGTATTTGAACACCTGTCTATCAGCTCGAATTCTGACCCTCAAAGACCTGTTAGTCTGCCTTTAAAATGTCCACCTCCACTCCATTTATTATCCTAAATTAGATGCACCTGTTTGAGGTTGTTAGCTGAATAGAGACACCTGTCCACCCCATACAATCAGTAAGAATCCAACTACTAACATGGCCAAGACCAAAGAGCTGTCCAAAGACACGAGAGACAAAATTGTACACCTCCACAAGGCTGGAAAGGGCTACGGGGAAATTGCCAAGAAGCTTGGTGAAAAAAGGTCCACTGTTGGAGCAATCATTAGAAAATGGAAGAAGCTAAACATGACTGTCAATCTCCCTCGGACTGGGGCTCCATGCAAGATCTCACCTCGTGGGGTCTCAATGATCCTAAGAAAGGTGAGAAATCAGCCCAGAACTACACGGGAGGAGCTGGTCAATGACCTGAAAAGAGCTGGGACCACCGTTTCCAAGGTTACTGTTGGTAATACACTAAGACGTCATGGTTTGAAATCATGCATGGCACGGAAGGTTCCCCTGCTTAAACCAGCACATGTCAAGGCCCGTCTTAAGTTTGCCAATGACCATTTGGATGATCCAGAGGAGTCATGGGAGAAAGTCATGTGGTCAGATGAGACCAAAATAGAACTTTTTGGTCATAATTCCACTAACCGTGTTTGGAGGAAGAAGAATGATGAGTACCATCCCAAGAACACCATCCCTACTGTGAAGCATGGGGGTGGTAGCATCATGCTTTTTGGGTGTTTTTCTGCACATGGGACAGGGCGACTGCACTGTATTAAGGAGAGGATGACCGGGGCCATGTATCACGAGATTTTGGGGAACAACCTCCTTCCCTCAGTTAGAGCATTGAAGATGGGTCGAGGCTGGGTCTTCCAACATGACAATGAGCCGAAGCACACAGCCAGGATAACCAAGGAGTGGCTCTGTAAGAAGCATATCAAGGTTCTGGCGTGGCCTAGCCAGTCTCCAGACCTAAACCCAAAAGAGAATCTTTGGAGGGAGCTCAAACTCCGTGTTTCTCAGCGACAGCCCAGAAACCTGACTGATCTAGAGAAGATCTGTGTGGAGGAGTTGGCCAAAATCCCTCCTGCAGTGTGTGCAAACCTGGTGAAAAACTACAGGAAACCTTTGACGTCTGTACTTGCAAACAAAGGCTACTGTACCAAATATTAACATTGATTTTCTCAGGTGTTCAAATACTTATTTGCAGCTGTATCATACAGTTAAATAGTTAAAAAATCATACAATGTGATTTCTGGATTTTTTTATGTCTCTCACAGTGGACATGCACCTACGATGACAATTTCAGACCCCTCCATGATTTCTAAGTGGGAGAACTTGCAAAATAGCAGGGTGTTCAAATACTTATTTTCCTCACTGTAAATAAACTACTTTAACGTAGATTTTCTTTAGCTTTGTTACGTGGTATTGGATCGGTGCATAAACTCCAGTACTTCCCGATACCGATACTAGCGTTTTAGGCAGTATCGGAGCCGATACCGATACTGGTATAGGGTTACCATCTCTAGTAACAAACATACTTATTTTAACTCAAACCACAATCTTTTCCTTAAAGGAACACGCGGACTTATGGGGACTTTGTCTTATTCACCGTATAAGTTAGATAAGTCCATACATACCCTTCTCATCTCCGTGTGTGTTGTAACTCTGTCTGACACACCCACAGCTAGCCTAGCTTAGAACAGATCCTGGAGGTAACTGGCTCCATCTAGACTAGCTTAGCACAGATGCTGGAGCTAACCAGCTCCATCTAGCCTACTGCTCCCAATAAGTGACAAAATAACGTACTAACTTCTAACCGTATACATACTGGGAACTATATTCTCAGAAGGCGAAGCACTGCTAATGCTGCTACTTGGGCAGAGTGATATTACTCCAACTCTGAGCGAACTCTAGGCGAACTCTCTGCTCCTCACCACGGGGCTTCTCAGGTGCTGCGAGCAAATCACTCCCACCGACCACAAGGGCTGAAACTAAAAAAAATGTTATCGCAAGATTAACATTATTTTTGGCCTAGCAAACATTGTAGTTTTTTTCACATGCTGTTGCAACAACTAGTAACGTTAGAAAAACTACAACACCACACCGGATCTAGCTAGACCGGAAACTAAACAACAGGCACGCCGCACACACTTGTTTGGGCTTGCGAGCCGGCCAGAGAGTAGTAGGCTAACATTACGTTTTGAGTGGATGGCGAGCGCGAGACGCCGAAATGGACGCCAATAAGACTCTGAATGTAAAGTTTACTTTTAAAAAGTTGCCAAATGGTTCCATTGACAAGACCAAAGCGATCTGTGTGTTTTGTCGTTGTGAACTGAGCTATCATCGCAGCACGTCCAGTCTGAAATACCACCTGATGGCCAAGTACACAGCTGATGCCATTCCTCCCCCCCCCTCGTCAAAGCCAGGCGACAAAAGCACAAAACAAGCCGATCCACTTTTCCATGTTGATAATTGCATTAAAATGAGAAAAAATAATTGGACAAAAAGAAATCAAGGGACATTTAGAATAGATAAAAATGTGCGATTAATTGCGAGTTAAAGAGATGGTTCGGAGTAGTTTCACCCTAGGGTCCTTTGCACCATGACCTCGAGCCAAACACCCCCCCAGAAGCTTTTTTCAATTGGGTCTAACATTGGGAGAGTTAGCGTAGAGCAGCGTTATCAGCTGAATAGCTTAGCGCAGGGGCTAATGGACCCACGTTTGTATCTGGTAAATGACCCCACTAATAATGCCCGAAATGATACCAAATGTCTACTGTAGTACATATAGGTTATGCACTCATAAAACGATGGATTGGAAAGTTTGTAAGTACACCAGAAGTTTATGTAAATAACACTTGCCTGCTCTCTTCTGCTCTCTGCTGTTGTTGTTGCTGCTGTGAGACGAGTGCTTAGGGCTGTCTACAAATTACAACACCAAAAAGAGATGCAACAAAAATAATTTTTAATTTAACTTTTTTTTTAACTAAGTGCTGTAGTATAACTAGCAGGAGACAAGCAATAACTGAGGTAAGTTTGGAGACATTACCTTATTTAATCATTAAATTAATAAATATTTTTGTATCTCTTTTCGGTGTAGTAATTTTTAGACGGCCCTAAGCACTCGTCTAACTGCAGGTAGCAGCAGCAGCAGCAGCAACAACAGAGAGCAGAAGAGAGCAGGCAAGTGTTCATAAACTTCTGGTGTACTTACAAACTTTCCAATCCATCGTTTTATGAGTGCATAACCTATATGTACTAGTGTAGAAGTTTGGTATCATTTCGGGCATTATTAGTGGGGTCATTTACGAGATACAAACGTGGGTCCATTAGCCTCTGCGCTAATAAGCTATTCAGCTGATAACGCTACTCTACGCTAACTCTCCCAATGTTCGACCCAGGTGAAAAAAGCTTCTGGGGGGGTGTTTGGCTCGAGGTCTTGGTGCAAAGGACCCTAGGGTGAAATTACTCCGAACCATCACTTTATTATTTAAGCAAATCAAAGGATTATTTTAGCAACCGATGTCTACCAGAGAGGACAAGTTAGCTGTTAGTAAGCTAATGTTAGCTATGTGTTAGCCAGCCAAGGCACTTGCAAACATAATCCTGCATAACGTTATCATTTTTCCACATTCCACTATTGCATACTGTCAAAATGTTTTAGCTTACTTAGACTTAGTAATAAATATACAGCGGTTAGCCTAAAACTGATATATGTGAAGACAGATGTCAGTGCACACGTAATGTTAGGCGTACTGAGTTTCAGGATCCCACAGTTTTCCCATTCTTCCTGTCACTTACTGCCTGTGTCTACTTTTGTCTTCCTAAAAGCTCAGTTTTTCAGTTTGGCAGCTTATAAAAACTTTGTTATGGGCTCTTACTGTAAGCCTGTTGGAAGTGCATCCCACCACACGGCAGCTTTTAGGCATTTTTCTGGTGTTTGCTAGCAGACGGAATTGACAAGGAGGCACCTTTAGGCAATAATAAAGTCAATGGAGAGCGATGAATTTTTTTCCCCTCCGGTGTGGATGGAACCTAAATGCACACTGTCTCTATGGACTGTTCCTGTTCTAATGTATGGGTGTTTTAATGGTTTTAAAGGGTGTGGAATTATTTTTTATGTGGGTTTTAGTGTCTGTGTGGTAGGGTTAGTGTGCATTAGTGTTGTTAATTTACAATGTGGTTACCATGACCAAGACCTGTGTGTGTGTGTGTGTGTGTGTGTGTGTGTGTGTGTGTGTGTGTGTGTGTGTGTGTGTGTGTGTGTGTGTTCTACGCAGCTCGTCACAATATTACAACAAAATGAGAGCAGCAACCAAAACAAAAAAGAATATGGAGCAGTAACACCAGGGTGATAGAGAAAGACATCATATCTCTATGGCTCTGAGTAACATCAATGAGCCTCGGCTAAAATCTTACACTACAGCAACTAACATTAAAGGAATACTCCTCCAAAAACATAAAACCCTCAACACCTGCAGGCTTGAACGGCGGCTCTGAAAAGTTTGCAGCTCGCTTGCACGTATTGAAAATGTCAGCTGGAGTCAGACTGGTATGAACACAGTTATAATGGATTACACTGGAGACCCAGTTTCTCAGCAAGACGTGTCAAAGCATATTACTACATGTATAGATACATGTTAAACAACTCATGCAGCACAATATAGCACCTTATGCGCTGACCATCTGTATGCTTACTATGTGCCAAACATATTTTTGGCCGAAATATAGATAAATATAAACTCCAACTCCATATGTTCTTTGTCTTTATAACAAAATCTTGTGAAGAAGCTGAAATAAGGATAGGTTTTTATTTTTAAAATAAGGCTTGTTTTAACATGTTAGACAGGAAACAAACTACCTTTTAAGTGTCTTGGGTAATGTTGTTGTACATGCACGCTGCCTCTTGACCACTCCACTTGTGAGAGTCGGTGTACCACATTGCTGTACAATTTATAACTCCGGTTCCCATAGTCATTATTGTACGCTTTATGATTTGCTAGAATGGCTGTCTCTAAGTCTATGTAGACAACTTCATGTGTATATGTTTGTGTACAACAGGTGGCTTCCTTATCAGGTTTGAATGGTTTGCACTGAGCTGGGTGGGAAAAAGCCTTCTCCTTCTTTGCTCCATATTTGAATAATCTAATAATTGAAAATGGTAACTCCTCTGCATTCTGCTTGTGAATCATGATTTCAAACTCTTATTTGTTCCATGACGTACTATTTCTTCCACAGGTCACTGAGGTTGGGCACTTGAATATTGTGCAGAGTGCAGGTAAGGGTTATGTTTAAGTCTTGATTAATTTGTGGTCTCAATTTGTATAGCACCTTTTAAAAAGAATAGTTTACAGAAGAAACAAAAGCACATACAAATCAATGCACATACACACTTGATTTGTGATTGTTTAATTATTAATATGTATTTATTATTTATTATTCTCAACCTCTGTTTAGATCAAACTATTTTTGTTCCTATCCTGCAAGTTATACCATAATTACTAATAATCTTTACCTTCGTAGACAGTCTAATCTAGCTTGCAGCCGTCAGTATACTGTAGCCTTCATGCTCCTGTCCGTGGTTCTTTCCAGCCCTCCCTGTCCCACCAGCCATCATGTCCTCCAGTCACAGCATGTCTGTATACAATAAACCAGTATGGTTTACCGTTTTACCGCCACCACCGGCAGCAGCAGCCTGTGTATCCATCACAGTCACAGTTAAAGCAGTAAAGTCCCTGTAGATTACCTGATTTTCATGCTTCATGATTTATGGCAATGAGGCTCCACCACTAATGGAAACAAAAGCTCAATGACTTCATGCCCGTCAGATGCTCCCATTGAAATATGGATGAGTTGACTGTTTAGTATTTTATGCTTGGCAGCTGTGTTGGAATCTGCAAGAATCTACATGTGCAAATGTTGAGTGATTGACTGTAGGAGACTGTTTTGAGTAAATCAGGGTTGTTCCTGCTCTTGTCTGTGTGTGAACTAGTCTCATAATGTCTGCACAGGAAGCAGCTTTATAGATCAGTTTTACAGTTGGCAGTGCTTCTGGTTGCCATTAGGTCTCTCCACCTGCATTTCAGAATTTTCTTGTTAAACCACCATCTGCCCACCAGATGCATGTGTCATGTTGAACATGTACTCCAGCATCATAGAACTTGTTTTTAACAATCACTCCAGGTTCCCATTACCTGAGGAGTTCTAAAGCTGCTTCTCATCCCACTCATGAAATGTGAAAACTCAGGATCCTAATGTAGAAAAAAATAAAGAACCTAATGGAGAAATGCTCCGAGTTAAAAAGCAGTGATCATTTGAGCAGCTGAGCATTTAGTTTATCCACATTCATTAGAGGGGATAAAAAATTAAAAAAGCTAAAATAGAATAAGACCGGTATAAAATACAGGAATAAAAGTTACAGTGAAGTGTACGAAAAGTATGTCAAGTAAACACTGTCTAAAGTCTGTTGTAATTTCTCTCCAATTTCGGATTACATGTTCCAGCAGCCGGCTGTGTAGTTTTTGTTGGCAATTTTTCACGATAGAATGTGCTCGCTACTCCATTACAGTCAGTCTGTTCAATCACGTTGAAGTCAATGTGTTGACGCCTGCGCTGTATGCCGGTGTTGACGTCCACATGTCCAACAAGGATCATCTAGCATCTACCGCATCTATCTGATCGCCAATTGGCCCAGGCCTACACTGCAGTTTCAGAGTCTTTTTATACTGGTATAAGTTCCAACTGGCTGAATGTGTACCAAAACAAGCAGATAGATTGTTGTATTTGTAGTCCCGAAGTGCATGCTACAAAAATCTAACCGCAGTCTAAGCTACCACAAGATAATTTTAGCTAACGTTAGCTAGCATGTCAAACGGGGCTAGTCAGTCTTTCAACGGCTCTGGAGCTAGTAAATCAGCACATAGGAGAATGTAAAGTCGCACGTCAACTATAAAATAGCAAGGTGACCAGTAAAACTACAGCAGATGACTACCCTTGGCTAATTAAAAAAACTAACTTACTTTAAGATGGTTCTTCAGGTTGGGGGTGGAGTAATTTGGACGCTGAAAGGAGGTTGGTTGCTGGCAAGCAGAGGCTGCACGGCACAGTTATATTTCGTTCTCCCTTCTCTTTCTTTAATGTGAAATGCTGTTTGAATTTCCAAGATAGAAACGCATTCCTGCCCTGGCTCTGTTGTGCCGGTTCAGACTCCATTGTGACTGATCACGCAAATAACTAATGTTTTTGTTTTCATATTGGGGCTTCTGGGAAATGCATGGAGTTGCCTTAATTTATTCAGAGAGTGAATAAACTTGTGAAATAGAGAAGTATTGTCATGTAATTCACTGATTTCAACAATGTAACTGTATTTTAAATACCAACTATTTAAATTGTAACTGTAATGGAATAATAATTCATAATCATCATATCAATCATAATTTGTATTCTGAATACGTAACGCTGGTACATGTATTCCGTTACTCGCCAACACTGTGTACAACATTTACTGTAGTGAGTTCTTATGATAGGCCAACTTAAACACTAGAAGGGGCAAAGGACACACCATTGGTGCCAAATCAAAAAACTAAACTAACTATGCACAGCAGAAATCTAAAATGAGAAAAGAAACATGTCAGGAAAAGGAGAACCTAACTACTCCGACTAAACCCCAAATAAAACACATTGAAACACATGACACATTGCCTCTACAAATCCAAATCTTGCTCTGAACCAAGATGTTCGACAAAACGAAAAAATCACCAACGTTGGGTCCCACTGTTTGTGTGGTAAAATTCTTCAATGAGAGAAAATTTGTTTGTAAAGAGTTACTTACGCATCCTACTAGATTTGATCTCGCTTGTGTTTTTAATAATTCTATCTTCTCTGAGCTCATTGTTTTGTTGCTCTTCATGTAATGTGTATGACCTGGTCTGTGTCTGCAGCTCCGCTCTCCTGTTCAGAAGGCTTTACAGATCTGGGCTACTATAATGGCTCAGTTTCCCACACGGACTCAGGCTCCCCCTGCCTGAAGTGGACAGACTTCCCAGATTACATGCAGCAGTACCCAGGCCGAGGTCTGGGGGACCACAGCTTCTGCCGAAACCCAGACCGAGAGGCCAACCCCTGGTGCTTTTTCAGGCAGAGCTCAGGTGCCATCGGCTGGGCCTACTGCGACTGCCATCAGGGTGAGCTGAAGGGGGGAACCTAGGTAATGGATGGATGGATGGATGGATGGATGGATTGATTGATTTGTGGATGGATGGATGGATGATGGATAGATGAATGGATTTGTAGATGGATGGATGGATGGATGGATGGATTGATTGATTGATTGATTTATGGATGGATTTGTGAATGGATGGATGGATAGATGGATAGATGGATGTATGAATGGATTTGTGGATTTGTGGATGGATGGATTTTTGGATGGATGGTTGACAGACCAATGGCCAATGCACTCATTATTAAGGGTACCAAACTAATAACGTATTGTAACAGGTTTACTTGTGTGTCATTTGCAGGTGCAGCCAGATTGGTGGGGGCGTCATCCAGCAATAGCGGGCGCCTGGAGGTGTATCTGAATGGCCAGTGGGGGGCAGTATGTGATACACACTGGACCAACCGTGATGCCAGCGTCATATGCAGACAGCTCGGACTGGGGTGAGGGCAGTCTCACAGAGCCAAACATGTTTCTTATGACAATACACACATGGAGACGACTAGACGAAACCAATGAAGTCGCTGCTGACAAAGCTACAACCAGTCAGACTTTTTTCAATTTAGTTGCAGATTTAATTTGAATCACTGCCTATACATTTCAAACTTGGTTAGCAGTTTAGTTAGTTTTTTTGCTTCACTACATTTCAGAGGGCAATCTTGTACCTTTTACACAGATTAACCGAACTGTCCCATATTTGCCTGTTTTGATATCTGTATACACTCTCTATATCAAATTCAGAATGGAACTAAAAATCCTTGTTATGACTGCTCCGTGACATTAGTGAGAGGTCATGGCATTGCTAAGAAACCAACACATTTAGCAATTCTAGCTATGCTGTAGATTAGGGTAGATTAAAACTACATTTCGGAGCTAAGAGCTACGGTGATACCACTACAAGGTACAGGGATTTGTCAACTTGGGCTGCTTGGGTTTTCTGCTACAGGCCTCTACTCATGATGAAGAGTGAAGACAACATGAGGCATGTTGAAGAAGAGCTTGGTTATGTTCTGCTTTTCATTAACATGTTTTTTTCCTGCTTTTTTGGGAAAATCAAATCACGTCAACATGTTTGCATTGTTCTGCAATGGCATTGGGCTTAGTATGAGTAGACACAGTAGCTGCCATTCTTTTAAATGCTTAAAAGTATTTTTAACCTGACTTTTCCATTGGGTGTTTGCTGTGAGGGTAGGAGCATTCATGTGTGTTTAAAAGAAGAGTCTCTCTGTGTATCTGCTGTCCATGCAGTGAGATCGGTACAGCCCTGCGGCAATCCTACTTTGGCCCAGGTTCCGTCTTCCACTATGAGCGTCTGGGTTGCCGTGGTAATGAGAATTCCCTGCTGGAATGCCGGAGCAGGAAGTTTGTCACCAGCGACTGTAACCATGGCAATGAAGCAGGGGTGGTTTGTGCTGAGCCTGAAGGTGAGAACTGTGTCACCTCAGATTATATAAAGCAATACATCACTGATAAATATTAACAAATGTATTGTGGATACGGGTGAGTGGGGGGGCGGGCAGTGTGTGGGATTTCCCTGTTTCTGGTCTACATATCCCTGCCTCTGCTGAATTATTTTGACAAAATGTTAATATAACCCTCATGAATGAAATCAAAATTATTTTGAGCCAGAAAAAACCTTTCAGTCAATAAGTAGGCCTAAAGGCTGCAATCACTTTTTGGCAAGTAAAAAATTTATTCTATATCTACTATATTACTACTATACTATATAGTATATATATACTACTTTAGGCTAAATCCGCCTACACATGATAGGCAGTAAAACCGCTCTGCGCGGGCCATTCCCTTGATTTCCTATGGAGAGAGAACTAGTCGCTGCGCGACCCCTGGCACAAAGAATTGCTGCTTTGTGCTTTAACTTGAAATTATTTCAACTTTGACCTAGTTGTCGCTAACTTTTCAAGGCGCAACCATGGGCGCAACCAATTCCAGAACGTTCCTGCGCTGCGCTTTGCCTCTTTGCTCTGCGCCCTACCTCGTGGTTTTGCTGCGGATCCTTTGTAGGCGGCTTAATACATATTCCAACTGGTACAAATGACTGGACTGCTTGGCACAAAGCAAGTAAAATAATGTAGTCATAAGCATAATTGCAAGAAGGATAGGCTACTTTATTTGATATAATCCGCCAGTAAACCGTGTTAATTACAGGCTAGGCTAGTATATAGTCCGTTTTCCAAATATAAACAAGGATATTAGACATAGGCCTACCAAACACAAATTCCTTTTATTATTGCCTAATCACATTATTGTCGTCCCTGGTTATGCTGTAAACAGCAAACACTTATTTGGTCATAATAGTGTAGTAAGTAAGAAGTAATTATTCTGTCACACGAAAGGTTAAAGTTTCACAAACCCATATCTTTGCTATTACCACGGACAGAAAGTGTAGTTGCATGTTATGGTTGTTTGATCCAGGGAAATGCAGCTGTAGACATATAGAAACTGGGCAATACAGCCTGAACATGCTGCACGCGCTCCCATAGACAGCAATCGGTCAATGGCAGTCGATCACTTTTTGGCACAACACCAGTTGCACTACACCCCTGCTCCTGCGTCCCATGCATGCAATTTAACAATGCTAAGCAAACTGGGAAGAGGAACAACTGGATATAGCCTACTTTCATCTCCTTTATCTAAAACACATGTTTGATGCTTTCCTGTGTCAACACTTTGACTAACCTTAGCTTGGAGAGCTAATTTACCTGTTGGGCCAAAGACTCAAGAAAATGACACCACCCAAACTAGCAGTCAGTCCAACCGGCAGAGAGATATTGCTCTTCCTAACGCTAGATTTGGTTTATCAAAGACACTAGCAAACAACCCAGGACAGAAAATAAGCACAGGAGAGATGTCAGATAGGTCGGCCCTCCGCTCCTGTTCAACTATATATCTTCAAACGTAGTTACGGCTGAACAGGACAACAGAAATAAACTGATTTCACATTTGTCCCAATTCAAATAACCATTTTTAGGAAATTCAACCTATCCAAAAACAATATGTGTATTATTGGTTTAAGTTTTACCTCTTGTTTCTCAGGCACTGGCATCCCTTTGAGGCTGGTGGGAGGCCTGGAGGACTTTGAGGGGCGCGTCGAGTTGTACCGTGATGGCAAATGGGGAACAATTTGCAATGACCGGTGGGATGACACTGATGCTGAGGTGGTGTGCCGACAGTTGGGCCTGGGGTAAGACACAACTGCTGTGCTACTGCTACACCAATAATGTCAGGAGCATGTCTTCTGAGCGAAATTCCTTTCAGTTAAAAGCTTTAGCGCATAACTTTTTTATAATAATGAATGTCCGTTACATTCAAGCCATTGCCAAATGAGTTGCTACAAATTAATTAATCTAATTAAGACTATCAGCTCCACACAACTCTCTCTGGATTTCTCAGTATGACTCAGAAGATTGTGGCATCCGGCGAATTTCCCGCGCAGAAACTCGAGTGAAGATAATGACCTCTTCTGAAGAGTCCATCATGTTTTTTAATCCTCCGTGTCCTCCTTGGCTACTAGCAGCTTGTATCATGTGGACGCACCGACAGTTTTGTTGTCATTACTTAGAATTCCTCATGGGGGCGACAGAAACTACGCCCTTTATTCTTTAAAAGTGTAGACAGTCTACCTACCTTCCGTCACAAGTGCCAATCATTAACTTCATGTATCAATATCAATATATTGTGGCAAAACTACTGTGAGAGCAGTGTACAAAAGATGAATAGAATAAATGGTAACACTTTACAACAAGCGGTACACAAAAATGTTGTTATTAAGGAACGAGTGAGGAATGAATTTAGGAATATCCTAGTCTATATCCACGACGTTCCACTTCCGGGATTGTTCCGTTGCCGCCGAAATTTTAGCCAGATTTCACTCTTTTTGGCCGGACTATGGTTAACTGCTCCTCAGATCTCTGCAGGATAAATCCAGACAGCTAGCTAGACTATCTGTCCAATCTGTTCCTTCCTGAGACTATTTTGCGGAGACACTGGGGCTCTGCCCGGCGCTTAGCAGGAAAAACCGGAGATAGGACGTAGAGGATGACCTAAATTGAGGACAGCTACGCTCATTATTGTAAGTGCAATGATAAGTTAAAGTCCAATAAGTCCTTTATCAAACCGCCGACTGCAGAGATCTCGCTTAATACTGGACCAATGTCAAAGATTGTTGTTCCCATCAGTCACTTAGACACAAAAACATAGGACAATAGGGTCCAGGTTCATAAAAACGGTGGCTACCCTTTAATATGGTGTTTCAGAGAAACACAACATCATATTGGTCCGTGTATTTTTCTGTTTTCCATCAGTAGTTAAAATAGTTTAAAAAAGCCTCATTTTAATTTTTTCATTAAGCTGTTTTGCTAGGCGTACTGTATTCTGTCTCTGAAATATTTTAGCTTCTATAACATCCATAGGCCTTTGTCCGTGCCCTGATTAATTCTCCAGTTTCTTATGCACCAGCACACACAATAACGCAACTCTGGAAGTATTCTCCTGCTGTCTTTAAATTGTTCATTAATTTATTCGAACAACTATATTTGGCATCCTAACATTACTGTAAATTTGCATTAAGACACACTTGGATGTATTTTGTGTTGCACAATTGCATGCTGGGTACTTATCCCACTTGGTGTTTTATGGTGTTTTTGTGATATACCCACAATGCTGACTGAGTCGAAACACCAGGTGCAACAACATACAGTGTTAAATATAGTATTGTAGGCTGCATATGAAGTGCGCATAGCCCCACATGATAGCATTCATCCTCATAGTATTAATATATGACATTATTTATGTTGTAATTGACTATATGTTACAGCAGTGGTTCTCAAATTTCTTAAAAGAAAATTTCTGGGGGTCGCCAGATAGTTGGGGAGAAAAAAAAATTAAATATCATATTCTAGACTGGGGAATAATGGTTTTTACATTACTTTGTGAGTTTGGTATATTTCATGTGGTATATTCAGTGCTTCATTTGTAAATCAGGAGGTCCTGGAACACAGAAAGGGGTCTGAAGGTGGGTCAGGGGAGCACATTGGACAAGGCTAGGTGCTAGCAGCTACAACTAAAACTAAACTGTCATTAAAGCAAAGCATTTTTTTTTACATGTATTAATCAGAGCATTCACAAAAATCCGTTGAAATCCGCAGGGGGAGGTGTGTAGAAACAGCTGTTTACAGCGGTTTGCAGCTCTCTCTCGTTGTTGAGGGGGGTGGGGGGGTCGCAAACACCAACTTCATTATTCTGAGGGTTGTGAACCACTGTGCTACAATAAACATAAAGGTGGTGGTTTTTTTTGTCCTGACTAACAGGGGCGTGGCCAAGGCGTGGACATGGGCCCACTCTGGCCAGAGTGCGGGTCCCATCTTCCTGGATGGGGTTGAGTGTTCAGGCAATGAACTCTCCCTGGAGGAGTGTCCTCATGACATCTGGGACCAACACAACTGTGACCAAATGAAAGATGCAGGGGTGTCCTGCAACCCATACACAGGTCAGAGCCAAGGAAGGAAACACACTAACTCACATATTCATATTACACAACACTGTAATCAGTCCTGTGGGAAGTCAAAGCCATTTGGACTGCCTGGTGGAAAATGGCTGTGAGAGTCACTGAGGTCACATGTGGGTCGTTAGGTGACATGGCTGTCAGGTCAGAGTCACATTAATAAAGGTGTGAAAGGGAGTTAAAACCGCCTGGGAGGAGATGTCATGACTCTCAAGCACGTTTTACATACTCAGCTGCAATTGTTTTTTCTCCCGTTGCCACTATATGGGAGCACATGAAAGTAGTTAATTAGTTTATTTTATGTTTCTTTTCACAATTTTCTCATTTAAGTCCCGGTAGTTTGTTAACGTTTTAGTGTAGAGAATCGGTGCAACGTAGGAAAGCTTTTTGCACCCCTCTTTTGTCAGGCAGGTGCGTAGGATGTGACCAAAGATAGTGTAGAGAATCGGAAAAGTGATGATCAGGTTTTCCTCCAATCTGTTTCAAGTTCTTTAACAAAAAAGAACAAAGAAACCAAAACAAGCACAATTTAAGGCAGGTTTAAGTCACTTTTGCGTTCACTTTTCATACCCGAAAGCTTCTTCCATTATCTTTACAGTCAATGGTTGAACCTTTCTCAACTTCTCCAGGTTGCACTGCTGATTGACTTTTGAGTCTTGATTTCTGAGCGGCCCCAGGACGTTATTTAGAGGTTCCATTCAAATGTCTGTCAGTCGGTCACTTGTTTGGTTGGTCTACCAGTTTGAAATATCTGAGACAGAAATATCTCAACTATTAGATTGCCATGACTTTTTGGAATGACATTTATGGACCCCAGTGAATGTATCCTGCAGACTTGGGACATCACTTGACTTTCCTCTAGCACAACCACAAGGTTTACATTTTTGATTTTGAGTGACAATTCTTCAATGGATTAAATGAAATTTGCTACAGACTTTTATGTTCCCCGCAGAATGAATTGTAATAACTTTGGTGAACCCTTAACATTTCCTCTGATGCCATCATTAGGTCAAATTTTGTCCAATACTAGAACCAAATATTTGCAAAACTAATGGCATTCCGATCAGCCTTAGCTGTAATGTGTTTATTGCTACAAATGTGAGCATACTAACATGTTAAACTAAGTTGAACAGGGTAAATATTATACCTGCCATACATCCCCAATTTTGTTGCCATGCTAGCATTAGCATTTAGCTCAAAGAACTGCGTAAGGGCCTAAGTACAGCCTCACAGAGCCACTAGCATGGCTGTAAAGCCTAAGTCTTGTTGGGCTTGTTGTCTTGTCTGTTGTCTTCTCTGTCCAAAATGTGTACATTGTTTTCATCAAAGATGTCCTTTACATGTAGGTAGACTGCTGCGTCTTGACCCAAGGAGTTGGACCTCCCATGTTGGGCCATGTTCAGTGGGTGTTTTGTGGCTCTAGTGTAAGGGCCTGTGCATTCCTTGCTGCATGTTAACAACCCTACAGTGGTTAATTGCCTGGGAGTGGCAATTTGCATTTGACTGACGACTTCTAGATATCCAATGACTTTAAAGACTGAGAATTCTCCCAGACATGTTGTCATCTTAACCAAGCTAAAAGAGACCACTAACGCCAACACTAAAACATATGAGATTGGCCATGCACTGCCCTGAGTATGTGATCTAATAAAGCATTAGTGTTTTCCTGTGTGGCAGCAGACGGTGCCGTTCGTCTGGTGGGTGCAGACAGTCACTGGGAGGGACGCGTGGAGATTTACCACCAGGGAGAATGGGGCACTGTGTGTGATGACAACTGGACTGAGCTCAACGCCCAGGTAGTGTGTAGGCAGCTGGGCTTCAGGTCAGTGCATCACTACATCTGTGTCACTACGAAACACCTCTCTGTCTTAGGAGATTGTGTACTTCCCTATGTTTTTAAATCAATCTAAAGTAGGGATTAACAAGCATGTCTGCAGGTGACCATTCTTACCAAGAACTAAGGGCTTCTTTTACCTGACAAAGCAAAATGAAAGTCTTTTTTTTAACCCCACAAACATTGAACAAGATATTTGTACTAAGCCTTATCAATCTATCCATCTATTTTTCTGCCTCATATCTGGGTTCCGGAGGTGGTAGCAGAAGGCTTAAACCCTTTCGCACTAAGGGCTCAACCAGGGATATTTTTTCCCCCACTATGGCCACGCCAAGACCCACCCTTCAATAGCTACTGTTGGCCAGGCGTCCATGCTTACGCAAGGTAACGTAACCTGATTTGTTCAGGTCCTATCCCCTGACTAATTGGCTATCCTAACTTTAACCACTCAAGGTCAATGCCTAACCCCAACCAATCGAGCAGCTATTGAAGGGCGGTTCTTGGCGTGGCCATAGTGGGGAAAATGTTTTTGCAACGAGGGCTGATTTTGTGCTTAAAAGGGTCAACCTGCCAAACTGCCTCGCCCGTTTCCAGCAACGTGGGGTAATTAAAACGAATCGCTCACGGTTGTGATCCAGGTCATATATATATTATTTGTCATGACCATGGATCAACCCGTGTTGACTGGGTTTGGTTTGAATTGACAAAAGAAGAGTCAGATAACTCCGGGCTGACCCTGGTCATTGGTGTGAAAGAGGTCAATAAGGTAGTCCAGGTGCCCCCCTCCTACTTATTCTGTGAGATCTCAAGGCATTCCTTGGGATACTGTTTAAACCCTCAAGCAAGCACAAGGGGTTACAGAATAAAAATGAACAAAACTACCTTATTAGATCAGTTCAACTAAAACACAAATCACCAGTAGGCCCGAGGCCTTCAAATCCTTCAAATTCTGGAGAAAATCAGTACTAATTGAATCACACTTAATCTGTAATCAATAGGAAATTATATTATTTCTGTTTTCACACACCGGTCATTTCTGCAACCTAAATAAAGATTTGGCATACATAGTTATTTGTTTCTCACATTAACCAAAGTTTTGATCATGTTGTTCTTCACACCATTACAATGAGTGTCCATAGACAGATAGATGTTCTTTTGTGCTTTGTCTGCAGAGGCCGAGCGACGGTGGCTCCTGACGGGGTCTACGAAGAAGGTCGCGGGCTGATCCTACTGGACGAGGTGCAGTGTCGAGGAACAGAGGCCAGCTTACTGGCCTGCACCCACTCTGAGTGGGGCCAACATGACTGCTCCCACAGTGAGGATGTAGGTGTCCGCTGTGAGAGGGGAGGTGATACCAACGAGATACTCAGCCTTTTCCCTTCTATTGGTAAGTACACACATTGGTGGCTATTAGAGTTGTTCATCGAGAACCGATTCCTACTTGGAATCGTTTCAAAAATTGTGATTCCAGTGGAATCGTTTCTTTATTGGAATCGTTTGGAATAGTTTGGAGGATTTGGTTTCCAATCTGATCATGGGTTCCAAATTTAACATGCGCAAGTTTTGGTTTACGTAGCCATGTGTTGCAGCCATGGAGCACAATAAGCGACGCTCTAGTGTGGCTTTATTTTACATTGAAAAAGCCTGGTAAAACTGCAACCCACCATTGAATCAAAATAAAACTTTCGTTTTATTTGTGAAATAAGCATGTGACGTGTTTCAACTCCACCCCTCAAAGAAGAACAAGAATCGGAATCGAAAGGAAGAATCGCAATTGGAATCAGAATCATTAAAATCCAATGCCCAACCTTAGTGGCTATTGAGTAGGGTTGGGTACCGAGACCCGGTGCTAATACGGCACCGGTGTTGGTATCTACGGGGCCGAATAGCAACGCAGATTTTGATGCTTCATGTTGGTGCCACTTCAATGTCTGTGCTGCTCTCTGATGCTCCAAATGCACGTTACAGGCAACAGAAACATCGCTGCACGTGACGCTAGTTAACACTACACTAGATGTTACACAAGTAACGTTAGCCTACCATTAGCTAGCAGCTGGATTAAACACGGTTAAAATGCTGACAGCTAAACGGTGTAAAGTCTGACTGTATTTCACTGGAGAGGACTCACAACACCGGGACGTACAACAGTCTGCAGCAACCGTTGTCGGAAAAACATCACAGACAGTGCATTCACTTGAAACTCGCCTTGCCAGCCTCGTGGTGCATTCAAGTTATTGTAAAATACCCTTTTCCCATCTAGTGGTTGTTTTTGTTGTTTACCAGCAACACACTAGTAAAATAAGTTATTGTTATTACATTTTTAATAAATCATTTATAAGCAGTTCTTCAATGTTGTCGGTATCAGAAATACCCAACCCTACTATTAACGGAATGCAGTTGTCTTTTCTGCTTATGAGATTTGTGTGTATTACCCTTGTAAAGACGTAAAGGGTAAATCTGAAAACCTCAGGGCATGAATAACTTTAATCAAGGCACATTTTCCCTGTAATGTTTCTTTGCAGGCCCTCTGGTGCGTTTGGTTTCTGGAGAGAGCAGGAAGGAGGGTAGAGTGGAGGTCTTCATTAACGGCCAGTGGGGAAGCGTGTGTGATGATGGCTGGAATGATGTCAATGCGGCTGTAGTTTGCAGACAGCTGGGATTCACGTTAGTATGATTACACCTTTGATGAACTTGGCTAAGGAAGCTAGACAAAAGCTCATGCAGTGTCCAAAATGAACGGGTTCATCATCTTGGGAGCATGAACGTGCTTACAAAGTTTCATGGAAATCTGTCGTGTGATTTGGATATTTTTAGGCATGCTAGCAGCATACAGCAATTAACAATGATGCTGTGTGTCTTTGTGTGTTGACCGCCCAGCGGTGTGGCTAAAGCTCGGTCCATGGCGTACTTTGGTGAGGGGCAAGGTCCCATCCATCTGGACAACGTTCGATGCTCGGGCACTGAGATGTCCTTAGGCCAGTGTCCAGCTGTGGGTCAGGATAGCCATGACTGTCGCCACAGTGAGGATGCAGGCGTCATCTGTGACTACACCCTGGATCCTTTGGGGGATGCTGCCGTGGCAATGCAGACCTGCGGCCAAAGACTCAATAACCAGCGTCGTCGACGCAGGATTATAGGAGGGGATAAGTCACTGAGGTTAGTATACGCATGCAACACTCTCCACTGGAAGGTATTTAGGTTTAAACACACTTACAAATGTACAAATTCAATGTCTCTTTAAGCTCGTACATCAATGGAACACCAACACAGGTGTAATTAGTTTAGTTTATTCACACATTATTAAAAAATTAACAACAATAAGGCTTGATACAAGGTAAAGGATTGTGCACGGGAGGTGAAAAAACTTTAAAGATAGGGCGCCTGGGTAGCTCACCTAGTAGAGCGTGCGCCCCATGTACAGAGGCTCAGTCCTTGTCGCAGCGGCTGCACGTTCAATTCTGACCTGCGGCCCTTTGCTGCATGTCATTCCCCCTCTCTCGCCCCTTTCATGTCTTAGCTTTTCTCAGTTATCAGTGAAGGTCACAAAAAAGGATCTAAGTAACCCTAGTTACACTAAGCAGCAGTGACGTTGTAGTAGCTATATTTTGTGTGTGTGTGTGTGTGTGTGATTTCAGAGGCGAGTGGCCCTGGCAGGTGTCTCTGTGGCTCAGGTCTCAGTCTAAAGGAAACCATCCTCTGTGTGGAGCATCACTCATCAGCCCCTGCTGGGTTGTGACGGCTGCCCACTGCTTCAAGAGGTAGGAGACAGCTCCCTCTAACGGCCACCGGTTACCGTGTGTCCCTCTCGTTGATAGGCTCACATAATCTGTAAATGTTTACATTTTGTATCCAACATTTATGTTTTTGATTGATTGTTAATGTAATCATGTCACCCAGATGGACACACATTTTGGCAGGATTTGTGAATCTGGTCACTCTGTAAACTGTCAAACTTATTTAGTTGCATTGCTTACCCTGTACATGTTATTTTTTAACCAAAATTGAAAAGTAATTTGAGTCACTTACATGTAAAAGTAATTAGGAATCCAATCCACTCACTTCAGTGTTTAGATTTTGTTATCATATTACATTTTTTTCGTTTAGATTAAATAGACTTCACCACGGGTGTCTATTTGTCAACATGAAATCCCTCCTGAGTTGTTGTAACATTACTTTGTAGGTTATGCATGCCATCTAATGTAATGGGTTACATACTAAATAAATGGGCATTTATCAAAACTATCATTTCCAAATTTGCTTTGCGCCTCCAGATTTGGCAGAGACCCGACCCGCTACGTTTTGCGCCTGGGTGACTACCATACCGAGGAGCAGGATGACTTTGAACGCACCTTGTCACCGGAATGCATCATTATCCACAGGAAGTACCGCAGCCAGGGCTGGGAGTACGACATCGCCCTGCTGCGGCTCAAAGGCACAGAGGGCAACTGTGTGGCATTCAACCCCCACACTGGTGCCGTGTGTCTGCCAGAGGCAGGCAGCAAGTGGGAGAAGAGGCCTGCCGCCTGCGTGATCACCGGCTGGGGCATCACAGGTAACGCCACTGCCTGGACCATCGCATGGCCTCTACGTAATTCTCCATCGGTGTGTGTGTGTATATTCTGATGGTTGTACTTGACTTGCATTCAATATTGATTGTTTTACCTACCTTCCCAGGGAGCGGAAAAAATAGCAATTGTGCAAAGCATCTCTCCTTGTTCTTTAACAAGGTTCATGTTTAATCATGCATCGTCCCTGTTTAAATGAAATCACATTACATTAGGATTTAATCTTAACGTGTAAGAAATATTTTACCATTAGTATCTAAATCAAACATGATGGCTCGTTGATGACAACCAGGCAACAGCTTAAAGGAGCATTACATCATTTTGGTAAATATGCCAGTTTGTTGTCAAGCCCAGAGTCTGATGAAGAGATAACAGCTTCATTTCTGTACGTCCTACACAGAGATACAGCAGGTCTTCGCAACCCTTTCACCTAGCCATTTTTATTTATATATTAATTAACTACTACGGGCGCCTGGGTAGCTCACCTGGTAGCGCATGCGCCCATGCACAGAGGCTCAGTCCTAGCCACGGAGGCCACAGGTTTGGTTCCGACCTGCAGCCCTTTGCTGCATGCCATTCCCCCTCTTTCTCCCCTTTCATGTCTAAGCTGTCCTATCGAATAAATAAAGGTTGGGTGTATACATGTAGTATATTAAAATGCAATTAGGTCGAGCTCGCCTATCAATATTGACTCAAGTGACTCTAGTGACTCGCACCACCCTCTAATTAGCTTATAGCGCTAGTCGTCGGGGTATGGATGAAGTAAAAAGATATCTCTATTTCTACACCACTAACAAGGCTCAAACTAGCACCATACTTCCACGGTAGCATAATGAGGGTCCCTACATGTAAACCCAAGCATTGAGAACAGACAGTTTATTAAAAAGATAGTTTATAAAGACAGTGCTGTTCATTAAACTATCTTTTTAATAAACTGTCTGTACACTTACAAAGTTCTCAAGTTCTCAGTTTACATATAGGGACCCTCATTATGCTACCGTGGAAGTATGGTGCTATTTTGAGCCTTGTTAGCGGTGTAGAAATAGCAATTATATTTTACTTTTGCGTGCCCCTACGTCTATCTATATAAGATAATTAGCAGTTTGCGCTAAAACTGGTCACATTCAATTACGGTACCTGTGTGTTATTTACCCCTAGGTTCATTTTGCGCCGGATTTGTCCTTTAAAGAATGATTAGTTAAGGATTGACCATTTGTGAAGCATTGGCATAGCATACAGTAACTAATCATTAGGGCTGAATCACAGTTAATCAGTAACTACTACTAACCATTCAGTCCTCGTTCATTAATACAGTAACTACCAGCCAGTAACTACTCATTAACTAACCAATCGCTCATCATTCGTTCCTCATTCGTTACTCAGTAACTGCCTACATTTTTGTGTACCTTATTGTAAAGCCATTATTTGTATTTCTGTTAGATATCTTCCACTCAGTAATTTCACATTACTATACTCTTGTTGAAATGAGACTTTTTTTTTTCTGTCAGACTCGGAGTACTCCCGGACTCTGCTCCAGGCCTGGGTCCCCCTGCTTCCAGCCTGGAAGTGTAAGAAGCGATACAGTGATCGCTTCACCAGCCGCATGCTGTGTGCCGGGAGCCTGTCGGAGCGCCACCGTGTGGACAGTTGCCAGGGTGACAGTGGGGGTCCACTGGTTTGCCAGGGGGAGGGGGGCCGTTGGGTGCTGACGGGAGTCATCTCCTGGGGTCATGGCTGTGGTAACCCCTCATTCCCCGGGGTGTACACGCGTGTTAGCAGGTTCCTGCGATGGATTGACAAGGTCATCAACAAACCCTACAAGACCTAATAACGGAGAACACTCAGAGTTCTTTACCATTGGCATTGACATTTCTCTTTACTGACATTCAGCTCAGCACAGCCCTTTCACCTCACATCCAAAACTCACCGATGCAACCAAAACACTTACTGCACATCTCCGAATCCACTCTTTTGTCATTTGTCTCCCAACAGAAACACTAGTCCCTTTCTGACCGGAGGGATTTTTGCAGTTCCTAGAACATAATGTTCCTAGAACCCTTTTTTTCTCCTGTTCCAACTGGACCAATTTGGGGATTATTAAGTTCCTCTGACCGCAGTTCCTGTAACTCTTTCAGCTCCTACTTCAGGGCACAGTCTTTTTACTGTTACCTTTTCCGCATAGGAACCCTTATGGTCGAGACACACCAACCAGACAGCCGACCGTCGGCAGAAAAGCCAGTCGGACTGATCAGTCTCCCTGAGTTGGTCAAAAAAGTGCCTCGGAACACACCAAAGCGACAAGACGTAATACGTTTCCATAACAGCAGGTGGCGCTAATCTGTATTGTCGCCCAAAAATGAACGCGTCATGTGGGTCTGGTTGAATCTGTCTTCATTTCAGATCAACAAAGGTCAGTTTAAAAGATTTTGGTCCGATGTTGAGAGACTCTAGTCATGCTCATCCTGTCAGTCAGCTCCTCGTTTCCGGGTTAGCACTCCACCAATCAGATGGGTCATTTGAGTCTGACTGCCGGCAGCGCCTACCTTCCGATTATACATGTCAAATCAGCCAAAATGAAGGCCGACGGCCCCTCGGATGGACGACGGCACGGAACACACCGAACAGACTCGAGTCACCGATCTCGCCAGACTGTCCGACGGCCGATTATTGGGTTGGTGTGTCTCAGGTTTTAGTGACCTAGCAACGTCTGAAACACAAACAGTACATATTCTCCACTATCTGTTGCAATTCGCCTACCTATGATAACTCATAAGACAAATTGTTGTGTTGTATGTGGCGCTAAAGTCAAGTGACGACGCTATAAAATTGCCGTGCTTGCGTCTCTCCCTTACCCCTCCTACCAGTTCCTATGACCACTTGGTCAGTGTGAATGCAAATGGCAAAACCGGTTTGGGGGGAGAGTAGTTAGTAGATCTGTTTAGAAGTGGACTGTTCCTAGAACTACATTCCTGTAACTACTTGGTCGGAAAGAGGCTACTGTCACTTATTATTACACGATGACCTACAGGAACACTAACAACCGGCAGTATTACACTATACAATAACTATTGTCTTTCCTTTATTTAATTAGCATAAACCAAGATTCCACTACAACAAAAAGGACTCTTCTGTATCGCATGGTTTTGTGCTAGCTCAGCATAACTCACAACAATGAATCAGAAATGCTCCAATATGCTTCCAAAGGCTATATCTTTTGCCATTTTTTTTAGCCATTGCTACAACAATTTGTTCAATACTTTTAACAACTTTCCTAAACTCAGTTAGCACAACAACTGTCTGTGTAGGCTATACAATTAACACATTTCTTGTTTCTTTGACACAAAATGCAACAGAAATTTAAAATGCTTGAACTTCTGTTACACACAACCTCAACTGAGACCACAGCGATGGATCTTTACTACCAAATGTACAAATGCTTTCACACTGTATGTCAGAACAGATAACATCATCTTCTAAACCTATATGCTTAAGTCGTAAGTATAGTATCATTTAATTCCAAGTGCACAGAATGGAACCAAAGTAATTCCAGTATTACAGTCCAAAACTATACTCACTATACATACTTGTAAAGGACAGCTACAGATATAGTAACAACAGTGCTAGTTGAGTTCTCACCCACCACACCTGCATGCCTGATCCATCCCTGGCAATCTTCTGCAAATGTGTCCAGACATCCAGAAAGGGACAAATGATTATGTGGACAGGGCTCCTAAACTTTGACCTCCACGAGGAAAATAGTTCCACTGTGGAGTTAAGTACTGGGTAGAAAGTTGGAAGAAAAAGTGTCTCCATCCTTGGATGGGCAGTAAACCTGTCTGTGACTGGGAGAGATGGTGAAACGCCATTGTTCCATACAATTACAGAATGGCCCCTTTCCTCACCTTTCACAAGTCTGTCATAGAGCTCATCAAAGATGTGCTGTACAGAATGCCCCAATTAGGAGTTAATACATTTTAATTAATTAATTTATTTATTTGTAGATATAGATGTGGCTGAGCAAGCTTGAAAGGTAGGGTTTGAACGTACATTTAACAGTTTTTACAATAGTATGTTACTGTGCAAAATGGAGTGTAAATACACAGAGGTTTGGTGGTTAAGTTTGAGTGAGAAAACAGTTCATGAGTTTTGAAAAAGTGTGGTCATTGAATGCAAGGATGAAACGTGATCCATAGTTCAGATAGATAGATAGATAGATAGATAGATAGATAGATAGATACTTTATTTATCCTGAGGGAAATTTTAGGCATCTAGTAGCTTAGACAACCATAACACAACAAACACACATATATCTCACATACATAAAAATCACTCACAGAAATTTATAGAGTTAACAATTTGTGAAGTGATTACAAAGGTCTGGTATGGACTGACCATGTGATGCAATGACCAGGATAAGGTGCTATGGTAGAGTGTGTGCAATGGTGGTAGTGCAAAAGTGGCAGTGCACACTGACTTCTTTTGTGCTGACTGTTGAAAGAGTTCAGAAAAAGGCACAAATGTGAAACCTCAGGCATATTGAGAAATGCGTGTTACCAGGTGTAAAGACTAAAACAAAGTAAAAACACTGAATAACCAGTGTTATTTAGTTAATTCAGGGCTTGTGGCAGGAAGTGTGTATCGGCCATTATTTCTGTGTTGTGCTTCCTGGACTCCTACACTGATCCATATATGCCTTTGTATTATATTCTTGCAGTGTGAACTAATGTCCACTTTTCATGCAACCTGTGAGAGCCAGTGATGAGCGTACAGGAAAGTGGTAAAAGGTTGCTTAGTTTAATGATATGTTGTCGATTTGACATTTTCCCAAACTGCAATATGGCTGGACAATACAGATCTTTATGGGTCCAGAATTCTGGACCTGATTTAGAGTGGACCAGTGGACAAACCTGCCTGAACCCAACATGCATGAATACATTTTTGATTTATCTATGGGTACCATTCCGGATAGAGAATAGTACCCATCCAAACGGGAAATAGGGAGTAGAGAAATATATATTGACACACAGGCCCGATAGCTGTGGCAATCTAATTTGGATCCGGCTACTAGTAACCAAGTTAACCCATGAAGACATCTACTGAGTACGTATGACACAGTTAGATAGTGCTATACTAAGCCACTCAGGTGAAAAGGTGAATGACATTGAACTAAAATTGCATGCCTTACAATCACATGGTCGTCTGTTAATGAGAAGGCCGGAGCCAGTGAAAGAATGACAGTAATGGGAAAAAAACTAAAACCTTTAAGAATGATACATACATACAGTATATGATACCGAATGTGTACATACTGACATTTTATTTCTTTTATTAACATTCCAAGTGTGCATCTCTGAACCAAAATCACTGGTCAAACCATACCTTGTTATTATGCTAACCATTAATGACATCAAAATGTATTGCTAAAATGTAACTAATTACAGGTCCTTATGATAACATTTACTGTCTACGACCCTTCAGTACAAAGTGTAAAATGTGCAAGACTATTGATAGGCTGTCTACGTACACATGGCTTAGAGAAGCTTATAACCAAGGTTGACCATTAGCAATCAGCAAAACAGGCAACTGCCCTGGAGCCTGTAAAAGCTTCAGCTTCACTGTTTGGCAAGTGGTTTTTGGGTGATTTGATTTACTGTGTTTGGGAATATGTATATTATTAAAGGGTAACTACCATTTTTTTCAACCTGGACCCTATTTTCCTACGTTTTTGTGTCAAAGTGACTAATGGGAACAACAATCTTTGACATTGGTCCAGTATTAAGCGAGATCTCTGCAGTCGGCAGTCAGAGAAACAAGCTACGATGTAAGTTAATAGGGAAATTGAGAAGCTTGTATTTACCTTCACAAAAGTGCTCGTTTTGCCACTGACCGACTCAGATTATTATTCAAAGTGTCTGACAACATTATGGAAAGGATCCCTTCAGAGACAGACCTTTAAAACCTCTTTAACTCCTTTCTGTTTAACCAGAAACAGCTCTGTAGTCGCTAGTGCTAAACTCACCAGACTCCATTTAAAAAAGCAATACTTTTAACTATGTGTTTATTTCAACTAAAACTAGAGTTGTGATGGTTGGCGAAGTGGAAAGACGACCCAAAACAGCTTTTTATAGCTTTATTTTGTTTCTGTCAGCTTTGAATTAAATGTATTTTATGATGCTAAAATTACTGTTTATTTACATGGAGTCTGGTGGGTTTAGTGAACGCAATTTCGCAGATGTTTTTATATTTAAAAAAAGAGAAATTTTTTTCTTACTCTTTAACAGAAAGGTCGACCTCCTTAGAAATCCTTTCCATAATGTTGTCAGACACTTAGAATATTAATCTGAGCCTGTCAGCGGCAAAACAAGCACTTTTGTGAAGGTAAATACAAGCTGGACAACTGCCCTATTAACTTACATCGTAGCTTGTTTCTCCGCTACCGACTGCAGAGATCTCTCTTAATACTGGACCAATGTCAAAGATTGTTGTTCCCATCAGTCACTTAGACACAAACACATAGGAACATAGGGTCCAGGTTGAAAAAAACCCAAGTTACCCTTTAACCCTCTGAGGTCTAAGTGCATTTTCACATATCTTCATAAATGTACTGTACCTTATTAAGGTATTTGCATATAACTAATCCACATGTGTTGCATATCAAAATGTTCAGAACAAACTCAGCTTTCTGTATAGTGACACACATTTTTTCTAGAGCAATGTGTAAAGAGATAATTTAACTTATGATGTATTGTTCAAATTGTTTCTGTGCTTGAAATGAGTTTACCAAAGTCTTAGGTTATATATGATTAAAATAGTAAATAAATGTCTGAAATGAAATTTTGTAATATCACTTTTTGAGTAGGAGTTTTGTCAAACTAGATAGTGGATAATCTGAAATTCATTTGTATTTATTTCTGAAATACTGTACACAATACATGTTTACAACTGTAGTGTAATATAAGGTATACTTTTTGTGTTCTGTTCTGCATTGGCCATTGCAATTTTTCATTTTAATTTATTTGGAAAAAAAGATCTATATTGAATTTGTTAAGCTGTATTTATTAGTGTCCATTTTAACATGGTTACATTCCACTATAAATCTAGAAAAAAATAATCGAAATGGTAAGAAACCATGCTGCTGGGGCATTTAACAGAATGTATCTCAGCCACAGGACACCTGACAGAGACTAGCTGGCTAGTCTATTCTAAATCAAAGCCTTTTGTTCATTTTGTGGATACCATTTAAAACATGTCTCAAAACAAATTATTACATTTTCAACAATCTCTCACACATTCCCCTTATACTGTATGATTCATGCGCTATACAATTGTAAAATTCTCAAAAAAAAGCTGGAAAAACTATAAAACTAAGTACTATTTTGAACTAGTTAATTTAATTTAAAGCTTTAATTCATAACTTTTTGATATGAATTAACGTCCGTTACATTTAAGCCATTGCTAAATGAATAGCTACAAAGCTAATTAAGACTATCAGCTCCACAGAACCTTCTCTGGATCTGAACCTTTATTGCAACGTTGGCACGGTAAGATGTCCCGACTAGTGCAACAAATTATTGTTTTTTGCGTCCTGCATATGCGTCGACAATGGTCTCAGGTGAGAGGCAGAGCCCTAAAAAAATATTATTTTTACTAAAGCAGTAGGCCTATATGAAATCAGATGTATTACCTACCCCCATTTAGTTGTTTTGTGTTTTTAAAGTATTTATAAAATATCTGGTTATGTCAGAAGTAATTATTCCACTCATTTTTTAAACAATGCAATTACCAGGCAGTGCTCCCCCCCAAACTCCGCGCATGCCCCTGGCCCTGATCTGAACAGGGAGCTGTGGATTTTTGCAAATCTCACTCCAGGCTGTAGGTGGTGCCTGAGGAGCCGGATTTATTTTTTAAATGACCTGCTTCATGTAGTTCTGCTGGAACATAGGGTCAGTTTCAGCAAATATGACAGAAAGTTAGTTTTAGAAGTCTTACCTACTGCACCTTTAAGTAAAAGATCTGAATAGGCTACTTCTTCCACCGCTGCTTAAAGGGTAACTACTACTGTTTTTTACCAACCTGGACCCTATGTTCCTATGTGTTTGTGTCTAAGTGACCGATGGGAACAACAATCTTTGACATTGGTCCAGTATTAAGCGAGATCACTGCAGTCGGTAGCGGAGAAACAAGCTACGATGTAAGTTAATAGGGCAGTTGTCCAGCTTGTATTTACCTTCACAGTCACGGAAGGCTTGTATCATGTGGACGCGCCAACAGTTTTGTTGTCATTACTTCGAATTCCTCATGGGGGCGACAGAAACTACGCACTATGGCTTCAAACGTAAAATATGTGACCTGGACTTCCCTGTGTGAATGCAACACATTTTTTTAAGAGAAAGGAAAGAGAGAGACCGACAAAACGAGATCCAGGGTACAAGCTGCCGAAATGGGTTTCCTCAGGAGGGTGGCTGGCGTCTCCCTTAGAGATAGGGTGAGAAGCTCAGTCATCCGTGAGGAGCTCGGAGTAGAGCCGCTGCTCCTTCGCGTCGAAAGGAGCCAGTTGAGGTGTTTCGGGCATCTGGTAAGGATGCCCCCTGGGCACCTCCCTAGGGAGGTGTTCCAGGCACGTCCAGCTGGGAGGAGGCCTCGGGGAAGACCCAGGACTAGGTGGAGGGATTATATCTCCAACCTGACCTGGGAACGCCTCGGGATCCCCCTGTCGGAGCTGGTTAATGTTGCTCGGGAAAGGGAAGTTTGGGGTCCCCTGCTGGAGCTGCTGCCCCCGCGACTTAACCCCGGATAAGTGGACAAAGATGGATGGATGGATGGAAAGAGAGACAGACAGAGGGGATGACATCCAGTAAAGGCTCCAGGCTGAAATCGAACCCAGGGCACTGCTGTTAGAACTCGGCCTGGATACGTAGTGTGTGCTCTCTACCAGGTGAGCTACTGGGATGCCCCAGAGCAGTAGACTGGTCATTAGTGTTCAGTGTTTATAATATAAGCTTTAGTGAACAAAATATATAGTCAATAATAAAAGCAGTAGGACCACTTATGTTCTGACTAATTGTTTGATCTTCTCAAATCCATCCATACAAATGAGATACCAAGAATCTGACTGTATCAAATGCTTTGAAACAGTGAACCATTTTCAACACTGTTGCTTCTTATTTCTATATTGGACGGTGTTATTGTATTGTATATTCTTGCAGTGGTTCTCAACCTGGGGGTCCTGACCCCCAATGGGGTTACCGGGGGTGGGCTACATGGTTGTGGAGAAACAGACAAAAAAAACATATACAAAAGTGATATAGTTGTCTTAACCCTAACCCTTACTCTTTTAATGAGTGTATTTTTGCGCCAGAAAATGTGTTTCATGTTCATAAAAGAACACACAAAGAACATGTGAAAACATGTATTTTTCAGGATATCTTTCCTTCTCAGAGGCCTTCTGCAGAGAGGATATCTGAAATAGCAATCTTTAATAACCCAATGCAAAATAAAACCTACAACAGGTTTAACACAAGGATAAAGTACAATGCATACAACGCGATGTCAACATTTTGTTCATAAAAGAAGACCACAGAAAGCACATACAAGAATGGACGGCATTTATATAAATGGATTGCATTTATATAGCGCTTTTGCTAGTCTTAGCGAACACTCAAAGCGCTTTACATTATAGGCAGCATTCACCCCATTCACACTCATATTCATACACTCATTCATTAATACACTGGCTGAGGCTACCGTACAAGGTGACACCTGCTCACGAGATAAACATTAAACATACACGCCACTTTCCTAAAGCCAAATGGCGTGTTATCTGTATGCATTTTTAGCTATCCACGTGTATGTCTACGCTGTATACAGCAGATGTAAACATACACACCATGAGGCGTCGCGAGAACAATGTCACACGCATGTAAAAGAAAAAAAAAAAAGGTTGGGTTTAGGAAAAGAACACAGGGAAAGGCTTTAGTAACACAAAAAACGACAAAAACACGGAAAAAACAACAAAAACACGCTTAGGAAAACAAGAAATGGTTGGGTTTAGGAAAGAAACATTGGGGAAGGCTTTTTTTTTTTTAAAACAGCTGAAAAACGCCACACGTGGGACACAATCCTTGCTCTCCTGGGTGAAAATCCTGTGTTTTACCCATCCACCACCCCAACCAACCTTCTTGCATGGCCCTACGTTCCTTTATACTACACGCTACGGCGAAAATTAACTCGGAATGTAGGTCAATGGCGGGCGAATTGCGTTGATAAACACACTAAAAAGTGATTATGCGTCTTGATAACACGCCAAATGGCATACGAATTGGCGTGTCATACATACGCCACTTCATGAGATCAGTCTGGGTGTTGACAATAGTGCTCCCACTGCCTAGCTAATTGCTGCAGCTCTGCACTGCGCACTACCTGGGTCCGTGAAAGATCAGTGCTCATACGGAGCTCATACTGCTAACCAGTGGATCACAAAGCCCGCAGAATCCCAGCCCGTGCAGCGTGCAGTGCAGCGTGCAGTGCAGCGTGCAGTGCAGCGTGAAGTGCAGAGCGACGGTGAGTCGTAACTCAGAAACTTTGGAACGTTGGTTCTGCAGTTGCTTCACTTCCTGTGGAGTCAATGAGCGGAAATACAGACAGCACCACTCTGCCATTTGCAACCCATTTGTTCCTCCATGGTCAGAGGGTGTATTATTCTCAAATCTTAAAGTCCTCATATAATGCTTTTTGGCTTTTTCCCTTTCCTTTACTGTGTTATACACTCACCTAAAGGCTTATTAGGAACACCCTACTAAGACCGTGTTTGACCCTCTTTCGCCTTCACAACTGCCTTAATTCTTCGTGGCACTGATTCAACAAGGTGCTCTGAGCATTCTTTAGAAATGTTGGCCCATATTGAGAGGATAGCATCTTGCAGTTGATGGAGATTTGTGGGATGCACATCCAGGGCAAGAAGCTCCCGTCCCACCACATCCCAAAGATTCAACTCAATTCAATTCAATTTTATTCATAGCATCAATTCATAACAAGAGACACTTTACAGATAGAGTAGGTCTAGACCACACTCTATAATTTACAAAGCCCCAACAATTCTAATAATTCCCCCAAGAGCAAGCAGAGCAACAGTGGCGAGGAAAAACTCCCTATTAGGAGGAAACCTCGGACAGACCCAGGCTTGATGTTCTATTGGGTTGAGATCTGGTGACTGTGGTGGCCATTTTAGTACAGTCAACTCATTGTCACGTTCAAGAAACCAATTTGAAATGATCCGAGCTTTGTGACATGGTGCATTATCCTGCTGGAAGTAGCCATCAGAGGATGGGTACATGGTGGTCATAAAGGGATGGACATGGTCAGAAACAAGGCTCAGGTAGGCTGTGGCATTTAAACAATGCCCAATTGGTACTAAGGGGCCTAAAGTTTGCCAAGAAAACATCCCCCACACCATTACACCACCACCACCACCAGCCTCCACAGTGGTAACAAGGCATGACGGATCCATGTTCTCATTCTGTTTACGCCAAATTCTGACTCTACCATCTGAATGTCTCAACAGAAATCAAACTCCTCAGACAAGGCAACATTTGTCCAGTCTTCAACTGTCCAATTTTGGTGAGCTTGTGCAAATTGTAGCCCCTTTTTCCTATTTTTAGTGGAGATGAGTGGTACCCGGTGGGGTCTTCTGCTGGTGTAGCCCATTCCCCTCAAGGTTGTGCGTGTTGTGGCTTCACAAATGCTTTGCTGCATACCTCGGTTGTAACGAGTGGCTATTTGAGTCAAAGTTGATCTTCTATCAGCTGGAATCAGTCGGCCCATTCTCCTCTGACCTCTAGCATCAACAAGGCATTTTCTCCCCCCAGGACTGCAGCATCCTGGATGTTTTTCCTTTTTCAGAACATTCTTTGTAAACCCTAGAAATGGTTGTGCGTGAGAATCCCAGTAACTGACCAGATTGGGAAATACTCAGACCAGCCCGTCTGGCACCAACAACCATGCCACACTCAAAGTTGCTTAGATCACCTTTCTTTCCCATTCTGACATTCAGTTTGGAGTTCAGGAGATTGTCTAGACCTGGACCACACCCCTAAATGCATTGAAGCAGCTGCCATGTGATTGGTTGATTAGACAATTGCATTAATGAGAAATCTTGCAGGTGTTCCTAATAATCTTTAAGGTGAGTGTATATCTTTTGGTGGTAAGTCCAAAGGGACTTACCATCTCCAAGAGAAAACACTGTTCACACACTGCTCCAAATAGCTCTATTGTAGTCCAGCCTTTACTTCAGAGACACACGTGGGTCACTTAGCAAAAACACACTATAACGCTCGCCTAGCTGTTAGCATGGCACGCCCTCATACTCTGCTTCTGACTGGCTAGTAGTCCTTACCTAGCTACTGTCAGGGCACACTCTCACACTCTGCTTCTGACTGGCTAGTAGTCCTTACCTAGCTACTGCGCATGTGTGACTCCCAACAAATATGGAACAGAAGTGAGATGTCTCACTCTGTAGCTAAAACAGAGAGCTCAACACACAGGGTGAAAAGAGGAGCTGCAGCAATGTCCAGTACAACAAAAATATGGTGTTTTTTGAAAATTAAACCACGTAAACCTCTTCTGATATAACCTCTAAATACAATTATGATCCTGAAAGTGAGCATAATATGAGCACTTTAAAATCCTGTCAACCATGCTGTCAACAGCATACAAGCATTTCGCTGCCACCTACTGTCTAAAGTTATCAAGTGCAGCCCACACTTAATCCCTCGCCATACTGTCACAGCAGTAACACAACAGTAATGCATTTAAGTGGCAGCAAGCGTGTTAAATGGAACCCGTAACTATGCAGAGCCGTTTAGGCCATATATCAAGAATGCATGCACATACTCCACTTTTACCTCGCACACACACATAAAAAGCATGCACATACAACATATACATAGCATAACAACATAACATCTGTATTGCTTTTTATTTTACCAAGCAAATTGTAAAATGTATAATTGTATAATATGTTAATATTCATTTAGCAAAATTGTGTTTCTAGTATTTGTGTATGTATATGTTCTTATGGAGCCCATGTATTACAATATGAACATCAACATAAACTTAAGGCACCGAAACACATGTCTTTATTTACACCAGTCTACTCACATGTTTCTGAACACACGTGCATGGATGACTTACAGATGGAAACTACAGCAATTTACATCAATAAGATATGTCTCAGCCACTTTCTTCGCTAACTAAAAATGAAACATAACGGCTGGTATAGGCTTACTGGTGTTTTCTCTCTACCCAAACAAGAGCGCTGATTGGCTGACCTCACCACCCCGACTATAATGCTACGTTCAGACTGCAGGCCAAAGTGGCCCAAATCAGATTTTGTTTGGGGTCAAGTGACCAGATCAGACTTCTTCAGAAGTAGTGTGAACACTCAAATCTTGCACAGATCTGAGTTTTTCAAATCAGAATTAGACCACTTCCATATGTGGTCCTGAATCAGACCCAGGTCAGATTTTTTTTCAATGCAGTTGCAGTGTGAACAACCAAGGCGGATTTCATGTGACTTTTACGTCAATCTACATCGACATTTGTCACAATTATGCTCCGGTGGGAGTTAGCCCTAGACACAGACAGTAACATTAAAAACTTGACTAGGCCTACACAATGGAGAACAGTGATGGAGCAAGTCAATGGAGGGAGAGGGAGGTGTTAGACCTAATTAGTGTATGCTTATTAATGTTACGGCTGCCATCACACAAACATTTTGAAATAAAAGTGAAAATGCTTACTTCCTCCATAACCTCCCTAACTTTAGTGCAACAGCATGCTGTGCCTGATGCCATTGTTATTGTTCTTTTGCGCATGCAAGTCAGTTCGAAACCGCAAACAGTTCACACTGGAATCTGATATAGGCCACATTTTAAAAGGTCATGTGAACAGCCAAATAAAAAATCGGTTCTGAGCAAAAAAAATCCGAATTAAGCATTAAGACTTGCGGTGCGAACATAGCAAAAATGACCAAGTCCTTCATCACATCCAGAATATGAATCGACTAATGTAATATACTTCTATATAGTCATACAAATTATGAAAGGTTCTATTTCATTATTAGCCTAACACATTTTCATTTGATTTTTATACATCTTCCTCATATTTCTGTAATTTGAATTTGTGGTATTGCTACTTTCACTTAAGCTAAGGATCTGACAAGTTCTTCCAGCACTGCTCAGATAACTATGGCCCATACATACTCACCTTGACTATACCATCAGGGTACATTCATGCAGTGTTCCTCAAGTAATATGGGCAGAAGCTTTTAGGTCGGGGCTTATTTGTGGAGTAAGGTCATTTAAATAAATCAAAAGTCAAGAATCTAAATGTCCACAGTCTGGTTTGAACTGTCGATCTACATGACGGTATGATTGAGTGTAACCTATTCGGTTTGTTGACACCTCGCGTGATTGCACTCTTTTCCATCCGAGCTGTTCACCATCTGAGCGACTGCCTGTGTACAGTGTAGAGCTGGCAGCCGGAAGCTATGATCAGCTGATGGAGGAGGAGCCGCAAGAGAGGTGAGCCATCTTCCCCCGGCAGAGTGATAGAGCCTGGACGTGAGGGATACGGGAAATCATCTGGGGATCCCGGTGTCAAAGACGATTATAAGAGGCCACTGACAACCAGTGTCAGTCGGGAAGGAGGATATCCGAAGGACTCATCCGAATTTCTGCACCAGAGCTGACTGAGGAATATACCAGATTTTAACGTCAGAGAGGAGGCTCGTTATACTAATACAAAGAAAGAAAAACATTGAGCTAGGAGCGGGGATTAATATCGAAATATGAACCGTATGTGACCTAAGAAAATGCAAAAGTCCAGAAGATTTGCGATATAAATAAGCATGTAGTCCTTACAGTACGAAAGGTGTGTAGCATCACCAGTAAATGTAAACAAACAGCTATTCAAGCTAGCTGAAGTTAGCCGATTGGATGGTAGCTTTCTAGTGCTAGCTAATACATATAGCTTAGCTAATATAAGGTTGTTGTATCGAAGCAGAGCGAAGGTAAGCTGACCTGAAGAAACCTGTCGTCGGTTTAAAACTAAATCTAACCTCAATATAGTCGTCCGCAGCGGATGACAGTCGTTTGTGGTATCATAGTATGCAGTTATTGGCATAATTAGCCGTTCGGCTAACGTCGGCTAAATGATTTGCATTAGCAGCCCAGCATAAGAACATTAAACTAGCACACTAAATGTAGAACAAAGAAGACATTTGGCAATACTAACGCGACATGTGTTTTTGACACTGACTCGTTTAAAATATTTTGCTGTGAAAGAGATTAAACACTTCAAGGATTGGTGTAATTTAACTGTAAATGCTACATTAGATAATCTAGCTAGCTAGATACCCTGTGTTGATTGGCTGAAAAGAGTAGGACGCCGGGATGAAGGAAAACAATGGACTTCTTAAAGAAAAAACAATTGACTTCTTAAAGATTTAATCATATCCCTAGCCAGCGTGGTTGCAACTCTATGTGCATAACGTTAGTGGGTGGACATTTTCAGTTTGTCACTCCATACTCTTCGGTCTGTTTGACAGTAACTTTAACAGCACTTAGCTGAGTGGGGTGAGTTTGGCTCGTTTGTCCTCTCAGCGGCAGCAGTCGTTAATAGTACGTTACAGCCAAATAGACGACAGGGCCTGCTATTCAAAGAAATGGGCTGTAAAGGGAGCCACAACTCAGCCAGGCAGCATGAAGGGAATTGTTAAATCCATCGAAATGACTAGTAGTTTGATTTGAATATATAAGTACCCACCTCTAAACATAGGCAAAGTTACTTTTTAAAAGTTACTTTTTAATTGTAGTTTTGTTGTGTATATACTCCTACGGAGTATTTAAAGTAGACCACCGCATTGTCACTTTGTATTATGTAGCTGTGTTTGAGGGCCCAGCGGTAAGCCTCTCAGCTGTGTTTTGGTTGCTAGTGGTCTCCCCTCCCCCAGTCTTGAGACTCTTGATTCTCCCCGAGTGTTGGACACTGTCCGCCGGGATTCCCCTTGCTTTTTTTGGGGGGGGATTGAAGAAAGGCCGTGGCCTCAAGTCGCAGTCCTCTGGACTCCGAAGCAGTTTAAAAAGTGGATGTAATGGAACTGATGTTCGCCGAGTGGGAGGATGGGGAGAGGTTCTCCTTCGAAGACTCGGACCGGTTCGAGGAAGACTCTTTGTGCTCTTTCATCTCAGAGGCCGAGAGCCTCTGTCAGAACTGGAGAGGATGGAGGAAGCAGTCCGCTGGACCCAACTCCCCTACTGTCAAGATTAAAGGTTGGACAAGGATTTATTTACACACACACACACACACACACACACACACACACACACACACACACACACACACACACGTCCATTCATTTTAAATACCTTGAAATATTCCGTGTGAAAGGCTTTACTGAGTTTAATTACAACAGGGTTAAGGTCATGGTCAGTATTACCTGTTGCTGCCAAACCTTTATATTATATCTTATTATTCTAACATACAGATCAGTTGGAGTAATACAGTGGAGAAACATACTGGTTAGGGTTGTACTATTCCAAACACTTGGCTGTTGCTGATGTCTATGTTTCCAAGCAGGACTGAGAGATTAGTCACTGACCTTTTTTGGACTTAAGCAAAAGCATAGTGGCAGTTTTTCACAAATTAACCCACAAACTACTACTCCAGTCACAATCTCTAAGTCATTTGGAAGAGCACTTGTGCTGTGTATTTGAGTGATTATATGGTTTGTAGTTTTATGGACGTATCCTGGGAATGTGGAACCCACAATGTGTTTCCTCAGCATACTGTGTGTGTGTGTGTGTGTGTGTGTGTGTGTGTGTGTGTGTGTGTGTGTGTGTGTTGCTCTCTGAGGTGATTGTCCAGATACTCCTCCATGTTCTTGTTTACTTAACCCATCAACAGGCAGAAAGCCATGTGCCACGGGAACAGCAACCGGTGAAATTGAATGACACTAACTGCTTTTACATTCAACTACATTTTATTTATAGCGTCAAATCACAACAGAAGTTACCTCTAAATTAGTGTCGTATTGCCAGACCTTCCTCCACAGCACTGGGGAGGAAGGGCTGGCTAGTCCACAGATGTTTCCTGAATTGACAGGGATTTAGAATGCCAACACAAAGAAAGTGGAAGGTGAGGGACATCCGGAACTATCCCGTAAATGAGACGTCTCCGATATAGACCATCTTTAAATGAATAAAAAAAGGTATACACACAACTAGAGATGGTCCGATTCCATTTTTTGTTTCCTGATACCAATTCTGATACCTGAACTTGCGTATTGGCCAATACTGAGTACCGATCCGATACCATGTAGTGTGTCATGTATTTTATTATGTTTTAACAACTGTGTACTACTATCCCTGTATGGATGTGTAATGATTTCTATCTTTGTTGTCAGTCTGGCTCAGGTTAAACTCTTTGTGAAACATTAACTAGGGCTGTGCAATTAATCGAAATGTAATCGTGATTATGATTTTGGCTCCCAATGATCACAAAAACAGAATAATCGAGAAACAATTATTTAGCTGAATTACGTTTTGCAAGTAAACTGAAAAAATAAAGTTTAAATAGGAAAAGTATTAAGGCAAATTTCACAGTTGTATGTGTTTTTTTTTTTTTTCTAACAGCTGATTTATTTAACTTTTTCCACTATTTCTTAAGTTCAATAATTGCCACATATTTCCAGAAGTCAACAAGTAATCGTGTTAAATTAATGTGATTTCAATATTGATCAAAATAATCGTGATTGTATTTTTTTCCATAATCAAGCAGCCCTAACATGAACAAACACAAACAATGAATGCCACAGAATTTTCTTTTATTCTCCAGTTTGACAGTCAGTTATAACGGAAAAAGAAATAAACTACTTTAACGTAGATTTTCTTTAGGGCTTTATTATATGGTATCGGATCGGTGCATAAACTCCAGTACTTACCGATACCAGCGTTTTAGGCAGTATCGGAACATCTCTACACACAACTTAAAACTAGGGTGGGTACCGAACCCCGGGGCTAATGTGGCACCGGTGCCTAAACGACTGGTATCTACCGGACCGAATAGTAACGTGGATTTCGGTGACTCATTTCGTTGCCACTTAAATGCCTGCGCTGCTCTCTGATGCTCCGAAACGCTGTATTTCTATCCCAATGGCTTTAACGAGATCACTTGCAACTCCCAGACCGCAAGTCAGTCGGTTTCTCTCTGCCGTTGTTTTTTTACAGTGAGCCTAACATTAGCTACGTTAGCGCTTGTTAAGGCCCTGACACATCAGGCCGACGACTACCGCCGCCGACAGCCACCTGTGGCGTCGGCCCTCGTCGCCTTTGTCTGGGCCAAAAATTAGCACCGGAACACACCGCACAGACTACAGCCAACGAGCCAAGTATCACGTACGTTTTGCACATGCGTGCAATTAAATAACTCCCCATACCAGCAGGCGGCGGTAATCTATTCAGCATTCAACAACACATGGGATACCGGATACCTTTGCTATAATATCCACAACAAACGGCGTTTGCTCTAGCCAGGAAGACAGCGGTACTGGTACAGGCTTTCATCCGTTCTTTCGGCGAAGAAGTCTCCCTACAGTGGGAGCGAACTGGAGGCACCGAACGGCCCGCTACTGGCTCGTTAGCTAATGTTAGCTTGCTTATTTCCTCCACCCAACATGCCTTTATCATACACTGGTTAACTTTTTAAAATTAGACAAACAAACATGTCACTCATCTAGCGATAGGAATGTGCTTTCCTTAGATTTGACAAGAGCGTGTGAATTTAACATTAAGTTCTTACATTTTACTAATTTAGAGGCCGGCCCGGCTGGCTGGTAAGCTAGCTAGCTTGCTTGCTATGGGGCTAATTGTTTAGCTGTGCAGAGGGTTCAGAGAGAGGTCTATTACTGTCTTTATATTAAATATCACGGTGTAGGATATTAGTTTATTAACGTTAGTTTATTTTGTAATGTGTAGGTATGTAGAGATCTTTTAAAAGACATAAATATGCCTAAACGTAGTTATGTATATCTCGTTTGCCATCTTATGAACATAATGTGCAAAAATTGTTATTCCAATAGTTCAAACCTGTGTGTTTTTAGAAGGAACATTCAAACGTTTTGATGTGTATTGGATGGATCAGATTGTTGAACGCCGTGCCTGTGTTTGCCTCTCTCCTCTCTCACTCTCCGGGCAACCCCACCCCCACTCGCTCTCACGTGAACTCTGATTGCCAGACCTATCTCCGCAGCACTGTGAAGTCTCAGTAACATGAACCATTTCAATTAGCTGGATACATGGTTAAACATCGTTTGCCGTGTGTACTTTGACCACAGCAATCCTACCAATCGGTCCCAAAACGTCCCAGTCAGAGAGTAAATGCTGTAAACGTATTCTTTGTAAATCTTTACAATCATTCATTGAAACAGGTCTATCTTATTGCATGTTCCCAATTTTTTTCAAAACTTGCAGTTTTCACCATGTGGCTAGGTAGCCAGAAGTTTGTTGCTGTTTCCCGTAGCAAAGGGATTTTGAGAACGACAACACAAAGAGAGCGGAAGGTGAGGCTTTATGCTTCTATTATCCAGACTAGCTCCCATACACAATGGAGGGAGACACAGCTTTGGCTACAGTTTTAGTTGTTTATTTGCGCAGCTGTATATTTTGTTAAGCAAGAGAGGAAAACCTGTATTTGTACCAGTGTTTTCGTTGGTAAAGTTCCGTTGTGGCAGCTGCCACGGCGAAAAACGCTGAAGGTCAGTAGTTAATGGATGTAACTTCAGTTCTAGGAGTAGGAGTGAGACGGCGCCTGGACGCCGGTGAGAGATGTGACCCATGACTATCATAGTTTATGAAGATGACATCGGCAGTGACAGCACAAATTTCATACACACACACATAACGGCGATGGCCTGCGCATTCAACCCATGCTGGACTCGTTTGTATGAGTCAGCTGTCACTCTGTGAGTAGAGAATCCAGTCTGCAGTGGAGTTCAGACACTTCACTGATAAACTAGAGAAGTGTACAGTAACAGTCGGCTTCATGATCAAAGAAAGTTTTTGTATCATTCACACTTTAGTCCATTGCGCTCTCTCTCTCTCTCTCTCTCTCTCTCTCTCTCTCTCTCTCTCTCTCTCTCTCTCTCTCTCTCTCTCATCAGTCTGTTATTTTTGTTGAAAACAGCTGAAGGAGCATTCTCAGAGAAAGGCCTGTTTTTATTCAATATAGTCAATGTAATTATGTAATCATCTACATGTGTTGCAGCTGTATATTTTCAAACGGGGAAGAAAACCCTGTCTTTGCATTTTATTTTGATATGCCTGTGACCTCTCACATGTTGCTTTGACTTACAACGGAACATGTATCCTTCTTTGGATAAAATATGGAGATATATATTGTGTATCGCTACTCAGTCTAAAACCTATCAATTAGTGCTGTCAGTTAACGCAAACCCATTTTAACGGGGACAATGTTTTTATATATATCATATCACACAACATCTGTTCTCCCCTTGGCCAGCAAAAAGTAAAAAAAAAAGAAGAATGCGCTGATGGTGGTGATGAGGTCATCACCGCGGTGATGCGGTTATCGTCACAGCCCTAAAGCTGCCTACTGCTTGGATTGAAGGTTTTTTGCCATCGATAGTTGTATAGGCCAACTGATGAATCTGTCAAGTCAATTTTAGTTATCTAGCCCAATATCACAAATCCCCAATTTGCCTCAGGGGGCTCTACAATCTGTTCAGCATATGAAGATTCACCTTCTCAACAGTAGAGAAGAAAAAAAAAGAGAGGAGAGAACAGTCCTACCAAATGCAATGTTTTTAATCCTTATAAAGGGATGGGAGCACAACAAAAGAACAGGGACAGGTGTGTGCAGAGCCTGTTGGCCATCTGCTGAGCAGCTGCAGAAATAAGGTGGGGGAGGGGAACAGTAACAAGTATGGTATGGGCAGGTATATGCTGTGGGGGTTTCTTCAGGTGAAATGCATGGCATAGTAATGATTGACTGCGAACTTCCACGACTGAAACTAAAGCGGTACGTACAACATTCAGTATTTATATTTATATTTATATTTCAGTGAGTCAGCATGCCCAATACCAGGACCTCTCCTAAGTGGAATGCAGCCATCATTAGTGGTTTTGAATACACCTGTGCTTTTCCTACTATGACATGTCAACATCTCTGCTGTGAAAAAGGTCTATTCACCGTATCCTGTAGTTAGACGAGTCCATACATACCCATCTCATCTCCGTGCGTGTCGTAACTCTGTCTGACGCACTCACCACTAGACTAGCTTAGCACAGATGCTGGAGGTAACCGGCTCCATCTAGCCTACTGCTCCCAGTAAGTGACAAAATGACACCAACATGTTCCTATTTACATGTTGTGATTTGTATAGTCACAGGGTGTAAAAATAACAAGGTCACATGAGACACAGCCATCTTCTATCTGAGGGGGGTACGGTGAATAAGCTAAAGTCCCAATAAGTCGGCGAAGAAAAAGACACAGGAATTATTTAAATAAAACGTGTTTTTGCCGTTTCATCACTAGAAATGCAACTGTAGCAAGCATCTCACTAGGGCTGCTCGATTATGGAAAAAAATAATCACGATTATTTCAGTCAATATTGAAATCACGATAATTTAACACGATTACTCGTTGACTTCTGGAAAGATGTTGCATTTATTTATAACACAAAAAAAACACATACAACTGTGAACTTTGCCTTAATACTTTTACTATTTAAACTTTATTTTTTCATTCAGAACACAAGAGAAAATAAGAGTTGACTTGCAAAACGTAATGACCTAAATAATTGTTTTTCTCAATTATTCTGTTTTTGTGATTATTGGGAGCCATAATCACAATTCAATTTCAATTAATTGCACAGCCCTACATTTCACTATCACTAACGTTATCCACATTCATATTTAGACTAGAGATGCACCGATTACAACTTTCTAGGCCGATTCCAATTTTCTTTGAGTTAAGCCTGTGCAAAAAGTCATTTGTTTTTGGTGTCGTCCCTCCACACTCTACTTTTTCCTTGCAGGTGTTGCATATTGCAAACTTGTTCTCTTCTGCACACACGCTGAAGAATGTCCAAACAGCTGACATGTTGCAGGTTAATTCATGAGGTTCCCTACATGTGTGAGAATGGCGCGGACACACCAGGAGCGGGTACGCGCCACACATGGTGGAAAAGTTGAGAGAAAGGAAAAAGAGACTGTGCTGTGGCGTCCGTGTGTGCGTGCGTCCTTGAGAACTGTAACTCGTATAACTTCTGTTGTCAGTTAATTGTAGCGTTGACCGGCATGAAATCGGCATATGTCAGACTGATCTGCTGCTCGCCGGTCATGGCCGAACACGTGAAAACCGGCCAATTCTGGTCACCGGCTGCTCTATCGGCGCATCTCTAATTTAGACAAAACAAATTTAGCTACAAAAAGCCTGGAAAGTCTGAAGTTAGAACGGAAGTACAAAGAGTGGTTGTTATGGAGATGATACAGCGTCTCGTCTCATTGGTGTAAACTGGCAGCTTTCAGAATGCTGCAGACAAGTTTCAACTCTTAATAATCTTTGGTCTGAACTGTGCTTTGTTTGCAAGTGATCAGGTTTGATTTGTGGGTCCTCACCAACCTGTGGGCGTGGTAAGGGACTGAAATTTGGCACCAATTGAATTATGACCTCTGTTGGTACCAACATTATTGGATAAACCAGGTTTTCGGTTATTCCTCTCTTGCTGATTGAAACAGCATGGCTAATCTCGTTATTTTAGCTTAAAAGTCCACTTGCTGTCACGGTGACGGATGAAAAACGAGGCTTGTTTAGAATTGGCTCAGTTTTGTTGCAGCCAGCGTAATAAAGATAACTTGCTCCTCTATCATGAGCAGCCTGTCTAATCTCCACTCGGGTATTACACATCATGGTAACACACCCATGGCCCGTGTCGTCTTTCTGCCTACTCGACTTTGCAGCTTTGTTATCACCTGATTGCCTTTGATGTCACAAAACTGGAAAGGAAAAATGGATTTGCAGCACACAATAAAAAGGAGTGATCCGTAACACATCAAATAAACATAGATTTGGACAGGTGCTATGAAGAGCAGCCTGAGTGTGTGTTTGAAATGGTGGAGGAATCCTTTATTGGTTAGAGAAGGGAAACAAAGAAAGCAGGGTACAGTCAGCAGAACTGGGGAGCAGGGAGGGAACGAGGAAGGCAGCGAGACAACCCTAGTGACCCAGTGAAAAGAGTGAATGAGTCCTCAGCTACGGGAACAGCTGTCGTAGCGGCTTCCCTCTGTGCTTGCAGCTGATTGGTGGACAGCTTGCTGTCATTAAGCTGCAACAGCCAATCATAGGCTAGCAACATGGATTCTGTTACTACCCAGCCAACCCTCTCTCTTCAGGGTTTAGCTCTTTACTGTTGGACAGTCAGACGGCCCCAGTTGCTCCTACTGTAATGTACAAAACACATTCAAATGTAGACAGCACACTCGGTCTCCCCTGCAGGAATTATATTAAGGTGATGATGGAGATCAGTCAGGCTGCAGTTTTACAATACTACCCCCCAAATTCAAAGACCACAAATAATGACATAAATGTAATCTTTTCACATTTAGTAGTTTACGTTCATCCTTGACTTGTTGCACAAAAGGAAAGCATTGCATGTGTGAAAAAGGGTAGTTAATAGAAAAAAATAAGTAGTAATACAACAGTATTGACATTATTAGTGACAGCAGAAGTAGTAATAGTGAGTGGTAAATTGTTGGCTCGGAAATCAGTTTAATATAAAATATCTATTTTACATGAAGGTTAAAATGGTACCTGACATTTATTTCATGAATTAGTTACATTGTAATTGCCTTAGTAATACAGGGCTGTAGCACTGAATCTGTTGAGGCCAAAACCTTATTAGCACAAACAAAAATACTATAACTCTAAGATAAAAGCACCAAAAACACAACTGACACATGTACACTAAGTAGTTTTAGAACACCCCAATTTTTCCAGGTTTTTATTGAAATTCATGCACTTCAATGTCTTATTGTACTCTGAAATGAAAGAATAAAACAAATGAACAATTTAAGTTAAAAAAGAAATCATGGAATCAATTTATAAACCAAAATGTATTCTAAATGTTTGACTCATCAAAGTAGCCCCCTTTGGCCGATATAACAGCTGAACACACTCGTGGCATTCTTTCTACAATGGAAATCAAATATTCTTCAGAAAGTTCTTCCCAACTCTGTTGCAGAAGTTCCCATAAATGTGTGGCCCTTGGAGGTTGCTTTGCTTTCACTTTTCTGTCCAGTTCATCCAAACCAGCTCAATGGGGTTTAAGTCTGGTGACTGTGCTGGCCACTCCATGTTTTTAAGCTTACCATCTTGATCTTTTTTGCTAAGGTAGTTCTGGCATAGCTTGGACTTATGTTTCGGGTCATTATCTTGCTGTAGGATGAACCCCTGACCAACTAGGCCCATACCAGAGGGTACTGCATGGCGCTGCAAAATGCTGTGGTAGCCGTTTTGGTTCAGGGGGCCTTTCACTCTGTACAAATCACCGACCCTGGATCCAGCAAAACAGCCCCAGACCATCACGCTTCCTCCTCCATGTTTGACAGTTGATGTCACACACTGAGGAACCATCCTTTCGCCTACTCCACGGTGTACAACAATCCTGCGTGATGAACCGAAGATTTCAAATCTTGATTCATCAGTCCATAACACCTTCTTCCAGTCTTCAGTAGTCCATTGAAGATGTTTCTTGGCCCAGGCAAGCCTTTTTTTCTTATTCTACTTCTTAGCAATGGCTTTCTTGCTGCAACTGGACCTATCAAACCTGCAGCTCCAAGTCTTCTCTTTCCAGTTGAAACTGAGACTTCTTATTACGACCACTATTAAGCTGTGCTTGAAGCTGTTGTCCTGTGAGCCGCCTATCACACAAGCTGTTGACTCTCAGAAACTTGTCTTCTGATTCTGTTGTGGCTTTGGGTCTGCCAGACCTCTTCCTGTCAGAGTTTCCTCCAGTTTCTAAGTGCCTTTTGATGGTGAAGAATACTGTACTCACTGACACCTTGACTTTCTTGGCAATTTCTCTGTAGGAAAGACCAACATTCTTAAGTGTTATGATGGTCTGTCTCTCTTCCATTGTTAATTGCCTTTTTCCCGCCATTTTTATGGCAACACACTACTTTCTGCAGTACAATACTGTTCATATAATGCTCACGAGGGTACAGTACCACGGTGTGTTCCAACAATACTTTTATACAAACAGAGGGGGTTGGAAGTAATCCAGACCAGTTGGAACACCTGTGGGAATTGGTAGCACCAACTTTCAAAGCTTGATCAACCTCATTGCTGCAGAACAGCTTTACGTTGTTAACCCATTTCTTGTTCCCTGAAAAAGGCCTTTTTGTAAAATTCTGAAATCTACATAATTTTTTTTTAGTTTTGGGTAACCTAACTTTTTTTTTTTTTTTAAACCTCAGGCAGTTCACCGCTTACCTTTGTACCATTTCAAGCTATTCATTGGACTTGAACTGCTAAAATTTCAATAAAAACAAAATTGGGGTGTTCTAAAACTTTTGACCGGTAGTGTATATAGTTTTTATTGGTATGAATTATGTAATTTAACAACACAAGGCAAGAAACGTTCTGATAAGTTCATAGTATCAGCAGAAAGTCAAAGATAAAAACTATTATGGTGAAAGACAAGCCAGTTGTTGAGCTTACAGCTCTGGACAGTTTGTCCTCCTCAAACTCTCAGTGAAGTGAGTGCAACCGTAGCTACACACTGTAAACCCAACTGCTCAAATTCATTTCATTGGAGTAAGTACTGTCAATTTTAAAGGACAAATCCAGCGCAAAATTAACCTATTTACCTAATTAGCTGATAATGCTAGTCGTCGGGGTAAAGTAAAAAGAAATCTCTATTTCTACACCACTAACATGGCTCAAAACAGCACCACACTTCCACGGTAGCATAATGAGGGTCCCTACATGTAAACCCAAGCATTGAGAACTTTGTAAGAGTACAGACAGTTTATTAAAAAGATAGTTTATAAAGACCGTACCGTTCACGTATACAGGCGGGCGCCATCTTGGGAAAACAGTCACGACAGTCGAACAGCAAATGCCGTGCTTGAGCTACGTTACTGGTTACTGGTGGCACGGCGTTCGTCATTCGTATCTCTCCCACCGTCTCTCCTGGAAGGCATTCATGTTGAAAATGTCTTTTATTAGGAGTAACCCCTTGAGATGCAGCATCTCGTTTTCAAGGGGGTCCTTAACAATAAATAAATAAACAGTACAATCATAAGTAGACACAACAAAACGGACACAAAAACAGACCCGAAAAAACAAACGTCATAATCAGTCAGTCATAATCAAGTTTGAGGCAGAGTAAGAATGAAACTGGATATACATAATCTCAGAAGAGGTGTTATCATGGTATCGTAGAGGATTATGGACCGGTACAGTTGGTACGGTGATAGGGAAAAAGAGCATTTTTAAAGGAGTGGAGAGATAGAATGGATTGAATGTTTACAGGTATTCATAGTGATATAATGGGCCCTATTTTAACGATCTAAGCACACGGCGTGGAGTGCCTGGTGCAGGTTCGTTTAGGTCATGTACGAATCCACTTTTGCTAATTTAACGCCGGGCGCATGGTTCTAAAGGGTTGTCCTTAGTGTCTTCATTAATCAGAGGTGTGTTTTGGGCGTAACATGCAATCAACCAATCAGAGATCATCTCCCATTCCCTGTAAAAGCCAGGCGCTGTAATCTTTTGCATGTTGTGTGTGTAACAAGGATAGTGTGTGCGCTGTGCACAAGCCTTTTAATTTGCTGTTAAAATAACAATGAAATGCTGCGTTATTGACTTTAGACCAGGTTTTTGTTGGTCAATGGTGCAATTACTTCCCGCTGCATCAAGATAGCAATATGCCCAGAATGCACCTGAACACACCTCCCTGTAAGACCAGCATGCCCATGGGCCATAGATGGGCGCAGGTGCATTTGCTGTTTAAATGACGCGGGCGCCGGAACGGTCTTAAAGTGTAACTCGTTTTTGGTTATATGGCCTTTTGAATGGGAGTGGTAGGGGCACTACTATGATCGCATCAAAATCACTATTTTTAAAACACTAAGAAGGCTCGACACAACATGAGACTTTGCTCCAAGTATCACCAGGGGCTCTACACATGACCTCAGCATTGAGAACATCGTTTGTGTTCACAGAGTTTATTAAAAAAGGTTTTGAACAACTCAATGTAGCTGTTGGTTTGTATGCTATCCGCCATCTGGCCAGTCAAAAAGAGTTGATCTCTGAATGTGAATGAACGGACTCCATAGGAGGAAATGTCATTCTTATATGAGGCTCCTTTTTCAACTACCAGGTCAATATTGTTTTTCACTAATGACAAAACAACAAATTATCGGTGCATTTATATGGAACTAAGCTTTAGGAGCTTCCCATCTTTACTCTCCTCCCTCGACTCTTTGACTAGCTAGATGGACGGCGACCGGAAAAACCAACTGCTACAGTGAGTTGTTCAAAACTTTCCTTTTTAGTAAACAAAGTTCTCAATGCTGAGTTCATGTGTAGAGCCCCTGGTGATACATGGAGCAAAGTCTCATGTTGTGTCAGCCTGAATCAGTTTCTAGATAAATTCAGAACATGAGAGCATTACATTACATGTCATTTAGCTGACGCTTTCATCCAAAGCAACTTACAATTGCTATATATGTCAGAGGTCGCACACCTCTGGAGTAACCAGGGGTTAAGTGTCTTGCTCAGGGACACATTGGTTGATGTATCGCAGTGGGAATTGAACCCGGATCTCACACACCAAAGGCACGTGTCATATCCACTGCGCCATCACCACCCCCGGTACTCAGAGCAGTCCCAGTACTGTAATGAAAGGAAGGAAGACAAGGTTGGTTTGGATACGCTCACATGTCGACTGAATGAGTTTTGAGTTCGCACAGGATAGATTATTTTGCAGCAAATGCTTCAATATTGTTACAATGTGGGCGCCCGGATAGCTCAGTTGGTAGAGCGGGCGCCCCTATATACGGTTTACTCCTTGACGCAGCGGGCCCGGGTTTGACTCCGACCTGCGGCCCTTTGCTGCATGTCATTCCCCCTCTCTCTCCCCTTTCAAGTCTTCAGCTGTCCTATCGAAATAAAGGCCGAAAATGTCCACAAAAATAATGTTTAAAAAAATAATTACAATGCAAATTACTGCTTTACATTTATATTTTGTAACAAATCAATTTGCTAAGTTTATAACATTGAAGGCATCATTTAAGAGAGGGGTGGGAAAAAAATCGTATGTATTGTGATTTTTTTTTTTTTTTTTTGTGTCGATTTTTAAATCGATTTCTTTTCTCCAGAATCGATATTTTTTATTTTATTTATTTTTACTAATGATTCACCTAAACATTTTTTGTTTATACGGTACATAAATATCAGTTTCCAGCAAAACCGAGTGAAAGCAGAAAACGCAGAATATATGTGTTCTGTACTTCTTGACAAATGAAATAACTGTCAGACTGACAGACCTGTGATGTGCATTATTAGTTTAGAAATGTCTCATGATATATTGTCTCTAGAAATGTAGTGTTCAACTTTTCCCCAATACTCAATACTATCCAATCGCAGTACTTCTAGAATCGCAATAAATGAAAAAAGCGATACAAATCGTATCGGCACCCATGTATCGTGAAAGAATCGAATCGGGACAAAAGCATATGGTCCCAGCCCTGATTTAAACTAGTCATATCAGTCATAAAGTAACCGTCCCCCGTCCCCCCCCACACCTGGTTTTAAACTTATGTGGGAAGAAAAGCCTACACAACATATGAGTGATGCTAGTCTGCTTGTCTTGATGGATTCCCTATACCCTGTAACCATGAGACCCTGAGGCATTATATGAACGGTGTTTTTTTACCTCCATATTAGGTCAACGGCAGCACAAGAAGTGGCTTGGAAATGAGCTCTGTAATCTGAGACCCATTACTTCTCTCAGTGGCAGACCACTGTGCTCTCAATAAGACTCTTGTCATTGTGGTTATGCTGCCCATTCTACACACACACACACACACACACACAGACACACACACACACACACACACATTAGGGCTGTCAATTGATTAAAATGTTTTATTGCGATTAATCGTATGAGTGTTCTAGTTAACTCTAACTTTAAGTGAAAGTTAGCAGAGTTCTGTGCTGCCATACATGCTGATGAATGGCAGAAGTACCCTGATGTCCTTGTTTATCTGCCGGTTAAACTCCCGTTGGATGACGGCAGTGCTTAATTTGTAAATCGGGAGGTCCCGGAGCACAGAGGGGGGGTGGATCCGACGACTCAAAGCGGGGGTTGGAAGTAACGAAACAAAGAAAATGACACTGCCTACGTAGCTTGTCTGACTATAAAAACCTAAACAATGCTGTGTGTACGTCAGGGCAATATTTATTTCAGAACGTGCACTACATCGGTGCGAAATGTAAAAATATATATATATTTCGGCAGAAACGTTTTTTGCTTGTTTGGGATCTGACTCGCCAGCGTATTTGAACAAGTTAAGCAAACTTTGTTGTCTTTTTGACATTTTTCCCTTGAGTGAAATTAGGGTATGACAGCATTATCAACCAGCACAAGCGCTTGTGTCACCTGAAGTGCAGCGCCGCACTGTTGAAGGGCCTCCCCCCCCTCTGACCCTCTCCCCGCTCTCCCCCCTCCGTCTTACCCTGAAAATTCACCTCAAAACGCATCGGACACAAGATTTTTGTGGAACTTAAATGGGGATTAAAGACTAACAAGACAGATAACGACATTGAACACTACAGAAACAGTCATTTATTTTTTTTTTTCTTACTTATTACTTAGAATTCATCATGGGGGTGACAGAAACTATGCACTATAGCTTTCAATCAATTGAAAGTGAAAGTACCGTATGTTGTTAGTTCTGAGGGCCATCCTTCTTTTCTTCACAAACATTAACAACAGTTATAAAGCAAATCAAAGCCAGATCACATGTTTTGACTCCATAAATGGGTTAGACCCTACTGTTCACAGCCCAGACGAGCAGCTAGCCCTATGAGCTAATTAGATATATGTAAATTAATTTAGCCAGTCTCCTACATACGTTGTCCTATGGCAGGGGTGGGCAATTAATTTTCCCAAGAGGCCACATGAGAATCAGGGACTGTTGTGGAGGGCCGGACCAATAGGCTAAACTCACTTCTGCTCAATATCAATTTTATGTCATGCGACACATTCTCAAACGTATCTTTTTTCCCTCTGGGCATACTAGCGCCGCAGAGTCCACCAAGCACTCTTTAATAAACTCCCCTTCAGAAAATGGCTTACTGTTTTTGCCGATTTTGTGGGATATGAAAAAGAAGAATGCCCAGGTCTGGTGTAGTTATTCCGGGCGCGACCTTTCGGTTTTCGTTGGTCAAAAGTTTTTTGTTTTTTTCTTCTTTTTTTTACTCCGTAACTGATGGGATTTGTAATGTAGCAAAATACAATACTTTACTCAAAACTTAATCAAGTACCTTTAAAATACTGATTGTAAAAACTACTTGAAAAATACACAACAAAACTACTCAATACAGTAACGTGAGTAAATGTATTTCGTTACGTTCCACCTCTGTACATTACTGATAGTTCATGAGGTACTACATGAATGAATTCATGCTTTTTCATGAATGAATTCATAATTATTCATGTACCCTTCAACTCACAGCTTTCAAACTGGGATTCTAGAGTGAAGGAACGTACATGCGCACACTACCTGAATTGTTTTTGTCTCCCACTGGGCTGACCGAGCTGATCTTCCTCTTTTCTGTGGTCTTCCTCAGATGGTCAGGTGATTCCACTGGTGGAGTTGTCAGCGAAGCAGGTAGCATTCCACATCCCGTTTGAGGTGGTGGAAAAGGTCTACCCCCCTGTCCCAGAGCAGCTCCAGCTCCGCATCGCCTACTGGAGCTTCCCTGAGAACGAGGAGGACATCAGGTGAGAACGCGGATAACCGGCATTTCTTTTCACTCCTTATTAGGGATGTGCCTCTTGAATCCGTGTATCATTCGTTAATTAGTTTTTCAAAAGGAAACCAAAAACAAAAACATGGATTTCCAAAACCAGAATGGATGACGACTTTTGGAAATTTTCCAATTTCCGATTTTGTGCTGAAATGAATACATGGATGTATTAAGAGAACTGGTAGTGTCCTAGTAGAGATCACTTCCGTGTCACGCAATTTGTGTCAGTTGAAAACCTCAAAATTGGAATTTTTTTCTCCATTTTTCATTTGAGCACAAAATCTGAAATTGGAAAAACAAGTCGTTATCCGTATTTTGGTTTTGGAAACGAGTATTGAGAAAAGTCATTCTTTTGCTTTTTTGGTTTTATTTTGAAAAACGAATGATACATGGATTGTATTGACAATCCTGTCAACTATTCACAGTTAAAGAGCCAAGTACTTTTTTTTTTTGATGGGTCCGTGTACTTTTTCGTTCATTCGATTTTCATTTCATAAACAGATATTAAAAAACAAATGCTTATGAAGTTTTATTTCATAATGTCACATTTATTGACCTTGATGCCATGCCAGCTTTTCAGTGTTTCCCCATATTTACTAAGAGAAGACACCTCTTTTTTTGTCTATTTTTTATTTTAGCACAGCAGTGAAGATTACAAGACTTACATCAGAACAATATCTGTTTGATTTTCTCTGTTGTCCCTTTTTCTATTTTAATCATAAAGATAACAGGAACTTAGTACAGTTTGGGAGATGTAAGGTGTACAGTGCTGAGTATTTACATAAAACAAAGGTTGGTAAGACCAGGGAGGACTTAAAAGAAACTTCTAAATAGAAAATCTTATTAAAAATCATTATTGACAGAAAAAAAAACCATTTATCTGAAGACAAAGAGAGAAGGTTATCCTCTCCATTAGGCCTGCACGATTCGGGGAAAAATATGAATCAAGATTTTTTTAGCTTAGAATTGATATCACGATTCTCTGCCACGATTTTTTTCTCACAAAGTGTAATGTTTATTCCACACATGAACCATGACAAAACAAAACAAATTGACAGTACCAAACATAGATTTTTTTGGGCATCTAGAGCACATTGCGCATCCCCACAAGCCTGTAAACATAGAGGCTTCAATGAATAAAGAAAATAAAGTACATAGTGGCCATTTAAGTACAGTAGGCTAGCAAAAATAGTGACATATAACACATATAACTAAATATGGCCCTGATACAGGCTCTATCTGAACTCCTTGAACATGTCATTACTTAATTAAAACATGTCAATGTCAAATGCTTTGAAGTCATTTCAAAATTAAATCGCGAACAGGAGTGAATCGAGATAGCGATTTTTATTTAACGATTTATGGTGCAGGCCTACTCTCCATATCATAGATGCTATTTACTATTTCTATCCACTCCTGTATAGTGGGGGCTTTAGGAAGCATTCAACGCTTTGGGGAGGGCTTTTTTTTACCAGCGGATGTCAAAATGCCAAACAAATACTCATCCGACCGGCTTGCATGGAAATCAGCATTTCCTAAAAAATAATGCGGAGAACCGCAGGGGTAAATCAATGTTGAGTATGCGTTTCAAGGTTTTGTGAAGCTCGGTCCAGTACGGTCGTATGACTGGGCACTCCCAAAATGGAGTATATGCCAGGAAGAGAGCGGTTTTAAAATGTTTTAATAAATTGTTTAAAACCCAGTTAGTTTCCTGTGATAAGAGATGAAAAGAAAACATCCACACACTGAAATCATTTGGTCTGGAGTCAGTATGCATGTGTTCCTCTCTCCAACAATGGTGTTTTCCAGTAGCCTTGCACCTACGTGGTATGTGTTTAATACTCTGCCAAGTAGCTCTGCATTTTCATTTCGCCAGCCAGTCCATTCATACATCTGACAGGGTTCTCCCAGGTGCTGAAAGCCACAGTCTGTCTGGGTAATTGGGCAACAAGGATGCTGAATATCATGATAATGGTGATGTTAATCAGCCCAAGCTATTCTGCACCTAATCAGTATTTGGTGCCATGCACTCTCCAAGAAACATGTCTTTACTCACTCTGTTGACAATGCTCTGTGCGCCGTGAGAGAAGTTTATGTTAATGGTCCTAGAAAAGTCTAGATACATGAATGACTGTATAGTCAGCCGAGGGCCATGAATGTAACATGTCCTGTTTATCGTAATATATATCGGCTGTCAGATTTTGAAAAAATAAAATGATTTAAGTTTGGTCTCAATTCAGCAGCAGGCAGACTGCGCTCTAGTCACTCTGTATTCATTTTACTGGGTTTTTAATTAAGGGTTTGAAAAAGAGAAAAGTTTATCTTGTTACACTTGCAGTTGACTGATGTACGGTAATTGTTGAGGCTAACGCCAGCGACCCCCTTAAGCATTCTGTTGAAGCACCTGATCAGAAAACGACTTGTGGCAAAGAACAATCCTGTGAAAGATAATTGTGAGAATGTAAGTTACATGTATAAGAGGGTGTTCCGAAAGTGAAATGTGTGTGGGACTTGTGTCAGGCTAGGAGGTGGATGAAATGCTGCTTTCAATGTCTGTTCTTTAGATACACCTTTATATACTCCTTCATATAGTACACAGTGATGACTAGGATAGTTTATGTGCTGAAATAAAATGCAGGCCACAGTGGTAAACTGCATCAATTTGTTTTAATGTGAAATGAGCAGCGTGAGAGTACGGATGATCTCCATCATCACAGACATGATGGCCCATCACACAATGGTTTGCCTGACCTCAAGATTGAAACATGCTTTATTCTGTAAGAAACACATTTCTCTATAGATTCTATGCCAGAATGCCGGTTGATTGAAAGACACAATGAAACCGTTGTACCCTACTGTTATTCTTTGTGAGCTATTTACTCTAAATACTGGAGGTCCTGATTCAATACTAAGTTAATGAGCTTTAGTTATTGTAATGTTATGGGTGAAAGTACTACCGTTTTTATATAGGAACCACAATCTTTGAAATTGGTCCAGTATTAAGCGTGAACGCTGTAACCGGCAGCCATAGGGCTGCAATGTAACCCTACGGGGCAAATGTGCATCGTCAATTTGGTCCACTAAAATGGCTTTATTTTGCCACTGACAGATTATTATTCTAAGTGTCTGACAACATTATGGAAAGGATCCCTACAGAGATAGGCTTTTTAAAAACCTATTTAACACCTTTCTTCTTAACCAGAAACGGCTCTGAGATCGCTAGCACTAAACTCACCAGACTCCATTTAAAAAAACAATACTTTTAGCGTGTATAGTATTTTCACATGTAAATTGGTAAACTATGTGTTTATTTCAACCAAAACTAGAGTTGTGATGGTTGGAAAAGTGGAAAAACGACTCAAAACGGCTTTTCATAGTTTTATTTTGTTTCTGTTCACTTTGAATGAAGTGTATTTTACGATGCTAAAATGTTTATTTACATGGAGTCTGGTGGTCAATTTCGCAAATGTTTTTATGTTTAAAAAAAATGATCTTCCTCTTTAACAGAAAGGTCGACCTCCTTAGAAATCCTTTCAATAATGTTGTCAGACACTTAGAATAATAATCTGAGCCTGTCAGCGGCAAAACAAGCACTTTTGTGAAGGTAAATACAAGTCTAGTCCTATTAACTTACATTGTAGCTTGTTTCTCCGCTGCCGACTGCAGTGATCTTGCTTAATACTGGACCAATGTCAAAGATTGTTGTTTCCATCGGTCACTTAGACACAAACACATAGGAAAATAGGTTGATAAAAACTGTAGTTACCATTTAAACTAAGGAATTCTGACTCCTTCTGACACAATGCGATGAGCTAGATTGTTACAGTCAAGAGAGCACATACTGTAACCTGACAACAGCCAAACTGGTGACAACTGATATAACCACCACCAGGTAAACATGAGGAGCATGCTACCATTATCTAAATGGTTTGTACATTGCTCTTTTCTGATGAAAGAGTTTTTTTTGTGTTTTTACTTATCAAATCCAAGTCCTTTTGCCATACAGGAACCAAAATATAAATTTGAACCGGCTCTCAGAATCCAACCCTAATTTAGCATTTTGTGTTCATCACACGCATTCGGACAAACCTAGACAGACTGACTCAGTTAAAGACTTCCCCACAGAAGGTGGGCCACAGCTACTGTAGCTTTGGAATGCGTTTAAAATATGGTCTTTAAGGAAGAAACGTGGCATCTCGAGGTAGGACTTTGACATTTTTAGATAGTACGACTGTCCAGAAGGACACTTGGCAAGCTTCCTGCATTTTGAGTGGTTTCGTAGACCGAACAGGACACCACACACCACCTTACAGCCTCAACTAACAAGTGGAAGAAGAACAAGGCTACTCAACATCTCTGTTAACATTTTGGCTCGTTTCGAGAAATGGTTATCCAGAATTCTTTCCAACTTTGACAAATAAACACAGATAAGACTCCTGACCTATCCTGGTTGTACACCTACCTCTCACCCAACGTAAGCTGGGATAGGCTCCAACACCCTACCAACCCTGAACAGGAAGACAGGCTTAGAACATAGATAGATGGACAAACAGGACTCACCAGAGTAGATATACTTAGCTTTGTGATTCACTCACTGATTTGGTTCTCTTTTATCTTCCATTCACATCTTCCTTCTTCCTTTTTTTTCTTCCTGTCTCTCTGTCCTCCTGCTGCAGGTTATATTCCTGCCTGGCTAATGGGAGTCCAGATGAATTCCAACGTGGAGAACAGCTCTACAGGATCAGAGCTGTCAAAGACCCCCTGCAGATCGGTGGGTAGAGGTGTCACCCTCACCCAGTAGTAGTAGTCTTCTTACAGCACAGTTATGCCAAACTCGCACCAAACGATTTTCTAAGCGATTCTACTGTCGCAAACAAACGTTAAAGACGTTCTCAGGTATAAATTTGGTTTCCACTGTGAGAAAATGGACGTCTGCCGTGGGAAGTGTCGGCCAATGCGCAAGAGTTGGCAGCCCAGCTTACGATGTTTTCTTTACCAAGTTATGTGCACCGGTGTATGTTGAGCTGAGAATTACGTGTTGAGCTCAAATTTCACGTGCCCTAACGTGCACATATGCATGTGGTATTTTAAACCCGGTTTCATTCCTATTATAAACTATAAGTGTTTACAGTATGGTTTGCTCAGTATGACATACCAATCAACTAGACTTATGCTTATGAAGATGACATGTACCGCTTGAGTAAATCATGTGATTTCAAGACACGCCCTTCACTTTCATTGTATCTATAAACTGGACATTAGTACATTACAAATTTCTTTTATAGTAGCACCTTTCAGTAATAAAATACTTAGAAAATACATTAAATTAAGTGAGTTAAATAAAGTACAAAGTCTAACCCATCCCTGTTGTCTTCTATAAATCTGTGTTTGTCTTTTACCAGGCTTCCATCTCAGTGCGACAGTGGTGTCCAGTCAGTCCGGTCAGTCTAAAGGGGCCTACAACGTGGCGGTCATGTTTGATCGCTGCCGCATCACTTCCTGCAGCTGCACCTGTGGCGCTGGGGCCAAATGGTGTGCTCATGTGGTAGCACTCTGCCTCTTCAGGATCCACAATGTGAGTTGTGTGTCCACACAAACAAATTCTATTAAACTGTATCACATTGTGGCTGGGTCAACTCAGCTGGTAGAGCAGGCGCACATATATAGAGGTGTACTCCTCTGCGGGCCTCTGCTGCATGTCATTCCCCCCTCTCTCTCCCCTTTCATGTCTTCATCTGTCAAGTGAAAAAAATGGCCAAAAATAAATAAACAAACTGGATCACACTAAAGTATAAATAGACCACAGGATGTATTTGTATAAGGCACAGCCTCATCAGAGAGATGCTAATTTAGAGTAGGGATGCACCGAATCCAGATTTTTGGGGTTTGGCCGAAAACCGAATACCGACTCCTCCTCCCATCCTCAGTCCATTAACACAGTAAACACATTAATGAAGTAAGCAATGTCCACAGCATTGTATTTTTCATTTTATTTTATTTTAACTATAAAAATCGTCTTGTTAACACCAGTTTTTAGCTGTGACTGTGCTTCCTTCGCTGTACCTGAAGTTGCTGCATTCTGGCTGCTGTCTGGAGATTCCTTCATACACAACTCGTATTCTTTCGGATGTTTCATACCAGATGTTGTAACAGCGGCCATGTTGTGTATAGTTTAGGGTCCTCGCCACCACCAGTCTAATCGGCATTGAACAAATTGAACATGTAGCTGGACTTGAATGGCCTTCTTTTGACTGAAAGTACTGCCAAACAACAACATTTTCTGCTCACAAGTTCCATGTCCACTTCCTCACAGCCTACTTCATTGAACGCTCCACCTACGTAAACACCTTCCCGTAATCAACGGCGCCTTCATTACGGCGACCAGCATAGCGCATTTTTAAAATCTATTCTTTTCCCCCAGAATCTATATTTTATTGTTCTCTATTTATTTCTTTTTCACCAGCGATTCACCTAAATAGTTTCTGTTTATACAGTACCACCTAAGACGACTACATCATTTACCTTACCCATTTACATCACCGTTTCCAGCGAAACTGAGCGAAAGCAGAAAATGCTTTAAATTCTTTACAAATGAAATAAATGTGATGGGCATTCTTCTTATAAAACAAACAGTTTTTAGAAATGTCTCATGATATTTTGTGTCTAGAAGTGGATTATTCAAATTTTGTTTTTAGTTAAAGGAGGAAAAGAAAATCCAATACTGTCGAATCGCAATACTGCTAGCATCGCCATGAATGAAAATCGCAAAACAAATCGAATCGGCGACCACGTATCGTGAAAGAATCGAATCGGGAAAATTAAATTGTGTGTGTGTGTGTGTGTGTGTGTGTGTGTGTAGGCATCAGCAGTGTGTCTAAGGGCTCCGGTCTCTGAGTCGTTGTCCAGGCTGCAGAGGGACCAGCTCCAAAAGTTCGCCCAGTACCTCATCAGTGAGCTGCCTCAGCAGGTAACAACCATGTTCTAATCCAGTTGTTAACTTTTATAAATGCAAGTGTCCTATCTCTATCATGTACTTTATATGTCATATATCTGGAAAAGAAAAGGTGTGGTATTCATTGAGGTTTGTGTCTCCAGATCCTACCGACAGCTCAGCGGCTGCTGGATGAGCTGCTGTCCTCTCAGTCTACTGCCATCAACACTGTGTGTGGAGCTCCAGGTACAGCAGCAGTTCAGACACCAGTTTGGTCCTCACCTACAGCAAGAGAGCAAGCCTGAGTTGTCCCGACGTGCACTGCCTGATATTATTACCAGAGGAGAACGTTTGATCATTTCATTCAGCCTTTTCTCTGAAAATACGAATTTGACAGTTTGATCCTAGAGCTGAGTAGCTACATGGCAGTTAAGTTAGGGAGGGTGGGGGGTGGAGGGGGGGGGGAGGAGAGAAAGGAAGAGTGTCCGTTGTGTATTGTATCCATGGAGAGAGGTGTGTTGTCAGGAAGGTTTGGACAGAGCAATTGTTTGTCTACCAAATTGTTGCTGTAATTTGATGAAAGAATTTTTCTATATTGTGTGTGTGTGTGCGTGCGTGCGCGTGTGTGCGTGTGCAGACCCAACAGCAGGCCCTTCAGCGTCTGACCAGAGCACCTGGTATTTGGATGAGTCGACCCTTAGCGACAACATCAAAAAGACTCTGCACAAGTTCTGTGGGCCCTCGCCTGTCGTCTTCAGGTACACACTACTTGTCTCACACAAAGGTCCCATAAAGTCCAGTTTCCAGGTGGAAACCAACAACACACTACATTTTGTTTCTAAACAAACCGCACAACGGAGACAGTATTAACATATTTTCTGTCTGTTGATTTATATAAACACGTAGTAGTCTTTCCAGTCTGTCAAGCTGACTGGAAAGTTCCTTATTCATATATCATTAGCAGCATGGTTACCACTAGCAGCCTGTTCACTGTCCACAGCAAGAAACAACAGTAAGAATTCCAGTTGAAACCAGAAACCCAAATCAGTGCTCTGATAAATAAAGGCTGAGTAAAACACTGGCTAGTATGAATAAGTAGGCAGGTTTTGGTACTTACCGATCCAGCTTAGTAGAATGTTTTTTTTTTTTATCGCTCTCCCTTTTCGCCTTGTTGCTGAAATGGGCTGTATAAAGGGGTGTCACAATTTCAATTTTAAATGAAAAATGTATCGATATAAGCTTTCAAATATCAATAGCAGTATCAATATCACCGATCCTGCCGAGCCACTGGTAGCATGCAGCTAAGGACAGCTTACCGGTAGCCTGCAGCGGCACTTTTCCAGACATCATGGCCACTGCCGGAGTCGGAGATGACCGAGAATTCCCCCCCAAACACACACACACACACACACACACACACACACACACACACACACACACACACACTTCCCTGAAGTTCCCCCTGTGTGAGTTATGGAAACAAACGACAAGGGTAAAGCATGTGGGCTTCGACGGGAATCCATGGAGCGTACATGTCACTTTGTTAAACTAATGGTGCATTCAATTTCACGTCATTCATTTTGAGAAACTCAAACTGCAAAGTACCCTTCTGCCATCTTGTGGCTCTTACTGTGGCATTGTTGTCCCTGTTGGAAAAAAACGAAAAAGATTGAATTGAATCGTGACCATCAAATCGTGAAACCCCCTCGCGTAGAGTTTCCACAGTTACTCCGGTTGTTCCACCATCTGCCATTTATGCTAACTCAGGATTAGAGATGCACCGATTACAACTTTCTAGGCCGATTCTGATTTTCTTTCTATTATCTTTTCTTTAATAGAACATTTTACATAGAACATTTTTTGAATAGATATTCGATCGCTAGAAAATAGAACTATATAAATGACTACTAGTGTGGGAAATTCACACACATCTAAAGTGCAATGTTAGAACCATTTCCTTCTTTTCACATCCAATATCCAACTTAATATAATAAATATAGCCTTGCAGTATAAAGATATTTCTCAAAATACACACACAGGTCTGTTTGAACGTCAACAGTAACGTTACCTGAAAACATAAACGTCAGTACATTATTTCTGCTGTATTTTACTTTCCCTCCCTCTTTCTTCTTAATTGTGTTACTTGACTAAATTGTGTGTGTGTGTGTGTGTGTGTGTGTGTGTGTGTGTGTGTGTGTGTGTGTGTGTGTGTGTGTGTGTGTGTGTGTGTGTGTGTGTGTGTGTGTGTGTGTGTGTGTGTGTGTGTGTGTGTGTGTGTGTGTGTGTGTGTGTGTGTGTGTGTGTGTGTGTGTGTGTGTGTGTGTGTGTGTGTGTGTGTGTGCGCCACAGTGATGTAAACTCCATGTACCTGTCATCCACGGAGCCGCCGGCTGCTGCTGAATGGGCGTGTCTGCTGCGACCCCTGCGGGGCCGAGAGCCAGAAGGCATCTGGAACCTTCTGTCCATCGTCCGGGAGATGTTTAAGAGACGGGACAGCAACGCTGCCCCGCTGCTTGAGATTCTCACTGAGCAGTGCCTCACCTATGAACAGGTACATCCTTAACATGACCACAGCTCCAGCTGCTGAAAGTAAACCACTGCAAAGATGAAACCCTACACCCATGAGCATGTTGGTGTTCCTCAGGAGTTGACAATGGGAGAGGATTTACCCACCTATTTGAACAATTCTCACATTTAGATTTTTCATACATGTTGAATTGTTTTAATTGAGGTAATGCTTAAAAATCTCAAGGCTGTGGGGAAATGTTGCCCTTTTTGAAAATAGTTCCAAGAACTTTGATAAAAAAAACCCAGTAGAAGGAAGGAAGGCGACACTAGGGCGACAAAAGTAACAAAAAATTTAAATAAGTGACAAACTTTGAAAAAAGTGACAAAAACATTGAAAAAAATAGACTGTAGAAAAAAGTAAGGAAGAAAGGCAAGAGGACAAAACCTTCAAAAAAAGGTGACAAACTTCAAAAACGGCAACAAAAACTTAAAACAAACTTAAAAAAAAAAAAGACAGTAAAAGTAACTTCAGCCTTGTAAATGAAAAACATTTTGCAACAAAGGTCACGTACCCCCTGAAGTCCTCCAGAGTACCCCTAGGGGGACACGTACCCCCATTTGAGAAACACTGGTATACAGGATTGATATATTTACGGAGGTTATTTACCAGGCCAGGTCTGGATGTGGACCGAGTCAAATCACTAGTTTAGTTAACAATATACTACAATGGGCTGAGGATGTATAATGTTATTGTTACTTTATGGACATCTTGATGACTTTTAATCATGTCGGTGCATTGTGCGGGCAATGTTCCAAACCTCTGACCTTTTTATATAGAATTTACACGTGGACCTTTAAATATAAAGGTACCTGTTATAGGGCTGGGCAATATATCGATATTATATCGACGTGGCTATATGAGGCTAGATATCGTCTTAGATTTTGGATATCCTAATATCGTGATGTGACATATGTTGTCTTTTCCTGGTTTTAAAGGTTGCATTACAGTAAAGTGATGTCATTTTCTGAACAGCTAGTTTCTAGTTCAGAAACTAGCTGTTCTATTATTTGCCTTTACCCACTTAGTCACTGTATCCACATTATTGGTGATTATTTATCAAAACTCTTATTGTGTAAATATTTTGTGAACGCTCCAATAGTCAACGCTACAATATCGCCGCAATATCGACATTGATGCATTTGGTAAAAATATCAGGATATTTATTTTTCTCCACATGGCCCAGCCCTAACCTGTGATATGCTGTACATTGTTTGACCCGCACCTCACCGAGTTGTCTGACGGTGTGCGTTCAGATCATCAGCTGGTGGTACAGTGTTCGGACCTCGGCGTCCCACAGCAGCGCCAGTGGCCACACCGGGCGCAGCAACGGCCAGTCGGAGGTGGCGGCTCACGCCTGTGCCAGCATGTGTGATGAGATGGTGGTGCTGTGGAGGCTGGCAGTGCTCGACCCCACGATGAGCCCCTGCAGGTCAGGCTGTAGACACCAGGCTACACACTGCTTAGAGACTTTTATAATTTGGTCATGAATGGGAAATTTATGTAATATCAGCGCATTTATGTCTTAATGATTACGTTACGCAACATATTTGAGATGGGAGTAAATATTAAAGGGTAACTTCAGTTTTCTTTTTTTTACCCTGGACCCTATTTTTCCATGTTTTTTGTGTCTAAGTGACTGATGGGGACAACCATCTTTGACATTGGTCCAGTGTTCAGCAAGACCACTGCAGTCGGCAGCAGCAAAACAAGCTACAGTGTTTTAATGGGCAATTTCACACCAATTTTCGTCCATTGACCTGCTTAGATTATTAGTCTGACAACATATGGAAACGATCCACACAGTGGTCAATCTTTTTGTTAAAGGGAATGGTCCTTTTGGTTTAAAATGAAGCTAATAAAAAAAAAAAAAAAATACCTATTGTCAAAGCCATTAGACTGCATTACATATGAAAATATGCTGGCTATATACACGCTAAAATTAGTGAGTCTGGTGAGTTTGTCGATGGCGATTTCAGAGCTGTTTTTGGTTAAACAAAAAAAACAAAAATATTTTACTCTTTGACAAAAGGGTCTATTTTTGTAGGGATCCTTTCCATAACAGTGCCACTTAGAATAATAATATGAGCCTGTCAGTGGCAACAACAGCACTTTTAGTGGACGCTAATCGACAGTACACATTTGCTGCCGGTTACAGCGCTCTCGCTCAATACTGGAACAATTTCAAAGATGTTTCTTCACATTAGTCACATAGACAGCAATGCATGGGGAAATAGGGTCCATGATAAAAAAATAAAATTAAAGTAGGCCGTAATAATAACGATCGTGTGTGCTCTTTTCCAGGCGTTTGGAACTGGCAGGCCAGCTAAAGCAGTGGCACCTGAAAGTTATAGAGATAGTGAAGCGGGGACAACATCGCAAGTCCCTGGATAAACTGTTCCAGGGCTTCAAGCCCGCTGTGGAGTCCTGCTATTTCAACTGGGAGGTGGCCTACCCACTAGAAGGCATCACCTACTGCAGTGCTGATAAGAAGAGTGCCACATTCTGCTGGTCCAGGGCAGTGCAGCACCAGAGAGGAGTCAAAGCTGCTGCAGGGGCAGGCGGGGACACATCGGAACCTGGGGGAGGGGGAGGGCTGATGGCGGGGCTGGGGGAGATTATAAAGGAAGAGGTCACTCGTCCCAACAGGAGGTGGCAGTGCGACCCAAGGAGACCATACTGACCAAGAGGAAGGGTCTGTCGGTGAGTGGAGGGGGAGGAATGCTGGTCCGTCTAGGAGGGGGTGTCTCTCTGTCCCTGGAAGACGGAGGAGGGAAGTGCATGTACAAAGGGCCGGGCTCCTCCTCCTCCTCCGGGAAGCTGAAACTGACACAGGGAGGTGGGATAGGGGCATCTGTAGGCGGTCCTGGGGGAGGTGGAGGGATAGGGGGGGGTAAGCACGCCAGTGCCAAGCGGCGGACCAGCAGCGAGGACAGCTCCCTGGAGCCGGATATGGCTGAGCTCAGCCTGGACGACGGTTGCAGTCTGGCTCTGGGGGCTGAGGCCAGCAACACGTTTGAGTTCCTCCCCCCGCCGCCAGAGATGCTGCCCTCGCCAAGCCCGTTGCTCCGAGACTCGCGCAAGTACGGCAATGGCAGCGCGGGGAGCAAGATGTTTGAAACCAAGCGGGTCAGTCATGGCTCGGCCGCACTTCCCGCTGCGGACGCCGGCCCGCCGTGCTTCCCTTCCAAAGAGACGGTGCTGGTTGTTATGGACACGTCCAGCGCTGCAGAGAAGGACGCAGAGCTGGAGGCGGAGCCGGTCCAGAACAAAGACGAAGATGTAGACTCAGCTGGCAGTACCCAGCCTTCCACCTCCACCACTACGGTGAAATCAGGCGCCACTCAAACGTCCGCCAAGCCACCGCGGGGCCGCAGAGAGGCGGCGTCTGCTGCCGCAGCAGCAGCAGCAGCAGCAGGGGGCGGGGCAGCACCTGCAGGTGGACTAGCTAACCATGGGGCAGAGGCAGCAGCGGGAGCCGCAGGTGGAGAAGCTGTGGGTGAGGACGACTATCAGGCGTACTACCTGAGCGCCGCCTCGGAGGAGGGAGGAGACAGACAGCAGGCTGACAACCACCAGGAGGAGGAGCCGGACATCTTCGCCGGGATGAAACCGCTGGAGCAGGAGGGGCGCATGGAGGTAAGGAGGGAAGACCAAGCGTGTATGTATTCTCAACGTACGTCTGTATGATTGGTGTCTTTTCCTGTTGCATGGCAAGTGGCCGGTGGAGAACAGTATTTTCATTTTCTTTATGTATGTAAGTACACAAGGAACTACGACGACAAATGAATCTTGAATCTTGTTTTGCTGGTTGCGTTTCTAGCAGTCAGGGCTTTACAGGAGTGGCTGTCAAGATTCAAATACATTGGGACCTCATCCATAAACTGTGCACTTGATTATAATTCATGCTATTAAACATAAAATTATTTTTACCATCATTTTAATTGGTGCTTTTCTGTATTTACTGTCATATTTATAATGTTACAATTTTGGATGTTCACGTTAATGTGACCAAAGCTTCAAATAATGAGGTAGACTTATTTATAAGAAATCCCTGTGAACCTAATACCTCAGATTTCCCACTGTTCTGAACGCTCCGGTTTCAGCAGTTTTTTCTACTCTTGGCTCCATGATGTCATACAGAGTTGGTTTTCCATATGTGGTCATCTGCTTCAGGCAGACATGCTACTGCATTTTTTACATTACGTGTGTGTGTGTGTGTGTGTGTGTGTGTGTGTGTGTGTGTGTGTGTGTGTGTGTGTGTGTGTGTGCGTGTGCGTGCGTGTGCGTGCGTGCGTGCGTGTGTGCGCAGGTGCTGTTTGCGTGTGCCGAGGCCCTCCATGCTCACGGCTACAGCAATGAGGCGTGCCGCCTGGCCGTGGAGCTGGCCAGAGACCTGTTAGCCAACCCTCCAGACCTGAAAGTGGAGCAGCCACAGACTAAGGTAAAGGCAGTCACAAGTCCCAGCGCGCTGCCACCCGTTCTCCTATGTCCTCTGACTTCTTTTCTCTCCTCCTGTTGTACAGTCTCAATCTTCCAAACTCATCAGTCAGCATCTTGAACTGTGTTGTGGGATATTGAGCCTTTCTTCATGAAGGAAAGCCACCAGATTCTTCTAATATCTGCTTTATATTGGCATTGTTACTGTGCCAGTTTGTAAACGAGCAACAAATATTAATTATTCACAAAAAATATTGGGTAACACTTTACTTGAAGGTATCGACATAATCATAACATGACACTGTCATAACTATGACATGACACTGTCATGAACGTGTCATAAACGTTATAAAAAAGTCATAAACATCATTAAGTGTCATTCGGTTTTTGTCATGACAAGTTGACATTGTTTGGGTTGTCTTGATTATGACAAGTTGACATTAATCAAAGTGACATTACCAGAAGTTGTCTTGGTCATGCCAAGTTGACCTTAAATTAGTTTGGGATTTGGGATGTCTTTGTAATGACAACTTTAACCAAGATGACATTACTAGAGGATGTATTTGTCTTGACATAATGTCATCCTGGTTAATCTCAAGTTGTCTTAATAAGGACACTCCCAAGAAATGTAATGTCAAGTTGTCATGACAAATACATCTTCTGGTAATTTCATCCTGGTTAATGTCAAGTTGTCATTACTAAGACATCCCAAACTAATTTATTGTCAACTTGTCATGACCAAGACAACTTCTGGTAATGTCACTTTGATTAATGTCAAGTTGTCATAATCAAGACAACCCAAACAATGTCAACAAATGTTTATGACACGTTCATGACACTGTCATGTCATAGTTATGACAGTGTCATGTCATGATTATGTCGATACCTTCAAGTAAAGTGTTACCCAATATTCAAAAAGAAATTCAAAGTGTGAATGTACTTGTCAGATGTAAAATGTTGTCCCATGTCCTGACCTCATTATTCATGTCCCCGGTTGTTGGATTTAGGGTAAGAAGAGCAAGGTGTCGACCACCCGCCAGACGCAGGTCGCCACCAACACGCTGTCGAAAGCTGCCTTCCTCCTCACTGTTCTCAGTGAACGACAGGAGCTCCACAACCTGGCCTTCTGCACCGGCATGTTCTCCCTGGAACTCCAGAGACCACCGGCGTCTACCAAAGCTCTGGAGGTCTCTCACTCTTAGATAAACACACACACACACACACATCACACACACATATTCTGTCTGCACAGCTACCTCAAAACATCCTAAAAGTTAATTGCATTGAATGGTTGTAGAGTAGCATTTATTGTTATTTGTATCTGTCATTGATTCATTACGCTCTTTATTGAATGCATTTTTTATTATCTAATGCTATCTCGTTTATGCAGAGCTGTAATTGAAGAAAATGCAATCACTGCGAAGCATTGTCAAGGCTGTACCATCCGTTAGCATTATTAGCATTTGAAGGCAGGATCTGCTGGCTGCTGTCCAGTCATTTGTTGTGAGGGTTTTTCCCACAATGCAACTATATGGCCTCAAAAGCCTTTGATGATGCCTAATGAGCGCTGTTGACATATCTATTGCCATTTCATGTCAGGCTGCAACTACAAATTACTTTTTAATCTGCCAATGATTGAATGTTTTTTTTACTGTTTGCTTGAAAAAGCATAGAAACAGGAAATGGATTATCAAAATAGTTGCTGATTATCTTTTTTGATGAATCGACGAAATGTTTCGGCTCTAATTTAATGCCATTTTTCTAAACCGAAGGTGAACAATTCTAGGCCCTTAGTATTGTTTTGGACTGATGCACAGTATGTGTTCTGACTTGCTGTTCATGTAGTCATGCACACTTAGATTTAAAAAGAGCTACGTCTGTTATAGTGTGGATGTCAGTATGAAAAAGGACACTGGTAGGAATGAAAAGAAGGCTGCATTAGGACTGCACTTTGCTTTTAAACTTGACTTGTTGCAGTGTTCTCTGTATGTCCCGCTGAATAGGTGTGTCCCCTAAATGCTATAAATGTAACGGAACTGTGTCCAAGCTGTCAAGTTATCTGTTCAAATACGCATATCAATGATTTTGCAATGTGTTTATTAATGTAATGGTGGCAAACTAAAATATAACTTCTTAGCTAAAGGTATATCATTTTAACTATTAACTTTAGCGTTGATTTAACAAGTGTCTGCAACAGAAAGCTAACTCCGCTGAATTAGCCGTGCCCTACCCTTGGCCATACTTGTACTCCCTTAGCTCCCCTCTGTAAAAACTCACTGGGCGCTGCCGTTTTTTCAGGGCATTTAGCGTATTAACCGGTCTCCCAAATTGTGGTCAACACATCCCAGGCCGTACTTCTGTTCTTCACAATAGAAGAGTTGCTGCAAACTCTCCAAATGAGGAGTAAAAGCTCATTTATTTTTGATGGGAAAAATAATCGATTCTTAGACTCATCGCGATTCTCTCTAGAACGATTCGATGCTCGATGCAGTGAAGTTAATAATCGGGGGGAAAAATATATATATATACACACACACACATGGAAATGTACATAAAAAAATTGTTGCATCGATAATCGGTTTAGAATCGAATCAATGGCCTCTGAATAACCCGCAGAAAAAGAAATCCCGATACATACGTAAATCCATTTTTTTCCCCCCCACCCCTATTGTATATGGTATATCCAAACTAGGATTAGATCTACTATGGAATGCGGAGACATGAACGTGTACCAAACTGAGTGCATGTGTGTGGGTTGACCAGGTGAAGCTGGCCTACCAGGAGTCGGAGGTGGTGTCTCTGCTGAAGAAGATTCCTCTGGGCCTGGTGGAGATGTCGGCCATCCGAGAGAGAGCCGAGCAGCTCCGAGACGGAAACTTCTGCGACTACAGACCTGTGCTGCCTCTCATGTTGGCCAGCTTCATCTTTGATGTTCTGTGTACCCCAGGTAAGCACCAATTACTGTCTGATCATTGGAGTTAAGGTATCCAAAACATTAAACTCTACCACTTGGGTAAGTAGTTTTCAGTGAAGTCAGTGTAGACTTGTATAGTTTTTTAAGATTGGTCTAATACTTCAAATAAGCAAAGCTATCTAGTTTTCTCTTCATAGATATTTGGGATATAAGTCACAGCCATGCCATTTGTTTTACAGTTGTTTCTCGTCAGCTCCAAGCTGAAAAATAGATCAAATATCCTACGAAGACAGAAGACCAGTTACGTATATATGGGATGCACAATATATTGTTTTTTTATGTTATTGTAATATCAACTGGCGCAATATTCACATCGCAAAAGGCTGCGACACATCACAATACACACAAAAGTATTGTTTTTGTGTTAGTTGAAAGAAAATATCGGTAGAAAACTGCCCTTGAAAATGTAACTGTAACCTGCCTTTTATATTCAATACATAAATTGTTCAATATGTTCATTTTGTCCATAACAGGATGTTGGAAATGATTTCCTTTTTTAGTTGTTTCAAATTCAACAAGCAACTTGTTGTATTGTTGAAGAATACTGAACGCAGCAGAAATGCAGAACTTGAGTACATTTTAATATCTGTATGTATCGCGAGTAATATCGTTATCGTGAATATCGTTATTGCGATATTCAACAACATTATTACATATTTTCCTCATATTGGTGTGTGTGTGTGTGTGTGTGTGTGTGTGTGTGTGTGTGTGTGTGTGTGTGTGTGTGTGTGTGTGTGTGTGTGTGTGTGTGAGATACCAGTCTAGTATAAAGTGGCAGCATAGTAACTAAAGATATTATGTTATTTCTCCGACCAAGCTTAGGATGTTCTTATTGAGAACTTCAAGAATTAACATTCCCTTTTTACTTTATTTCCATATTGTTTGTGCAGTTGTGTCCCCAACGGGTTCCCGTCCACCAAGCCGCAACCGTAACAACGAGATGCCCGGTGACGAGGAGCTGGGCTTCGAGGCTGCTGTCGCTGCACTTGGTACATTAATTCTCTGTCTGGGTTCAGTTCTGTCTCTCTTTCTGCTCATCAATATCTTTTTTTATTTTTTTTCCTCCTCACCACTTTTGTCACATCCCCTATCTGTGCCATATGTCTCCCACCCGCTTCCCTGCTGTAATCTTTCCTCTGCTCTCCGCCCTCTGTGTGTGTCTGCAGGTATGAAGACCACCGTGAGCGAGGCGGAGCATCCTCTGCTGTGTGAAGGAACGAGGCGGGTGAAAGGCGACCTGGCTCTGGCTCTCATGATCACCTATAAGGATGACCAGAGCAAGCTCAAGAAGGTAGCCACTACATCACTACAGTGATCATTCTAACATTTGATAAGAAAATGGCACTTTCTTCATCCATCCATCCATCCATCTTCGTCCGCTTATCCGGTGTCGGGTCGCGGGGGGAGCAGCTCCAGCAGGGGACCCCAAACTTCCCTTTCCCGAGCAACATTAACCAGCTCCGACTGGGGGATCCCGAGGCGTTCCCAGGCCAGGTTGGAGATATAATCCCTCCACCTAGTCCTGGGTCTTCCCCAGGCCTCCTCCCAGCTGGACGTGCCTGGAACACCTCCCTAGGGAGGCGCCCATCCTTTTGATGCCCGAACCACCTCAACTGGCTCCTTTCGGCGAAAGGAGCAGCGGCTCTACTCCGAGCTCCTCACGGATGAGTGAGCTTCTCACCCTATCTCTAAGGGAGACGCCAGCCACCCTCCTGAGGAAACCCATTTCAGCCGCTTGTACCCTGGATCTCGTTCTTTCGGTCATGACCCAGCCTTCATGACCATAGGTGAGGGTAGGAACGAAACTGACTGGTAGATCGAGAGCTTTGCCTTCTGGCTAAGCTCTCTTTTCAACCTGTTGCGATAGATTGAATGCAATACCGCACCCGCAGGATTCTCCGACCAATCTCCCGCTCCATTGTCCCTCACTCAACACAACCCCAAGATACTGAACTCCTTTCACTTGGGGTAAGGACTCATTCCCTACCTGGAGAAGGCATTCCATCGGTTTCCTGCTGAGAACCATGGCCTCAGATTTAGAGGTGCTGATCCTCATCCCAACCGCTTCACACTGTGAGTGCTGAAGGTCGCAGGCCGATGATGCCATCAGGACCACATCATCTGCAAAGAGCAGCGATGAGATCCCCAGCCCACCAAACTGCAACCCCTCCCCACCCCGACTCGCCTCGATATCCTGTCCATAAATACTACAAACAGGATTGGTGACAAAGCGCAGCCCTGGCGGAGGCCAACCCTCACCTGAAAAGAGTCCGACTTACTACCGAGAACCCGGACACAGCTCTCGCTTTGGTTGTACAGAGATTGGATGGCCCTGAGAAGAGACCCCCTCACCCCATACTCCCGCAGCACCTCCCACAGTATCTCCCGGGGGACCCGGTCATACGAAATCCACAAAACACATGTAGACCGGTTGGGCATACTCCCAGGCTCCCTCCAGGATCCTTGCGAGTGAAGAGCTGGTCCGTTGTTCCACGACCAGGGCGGAATCCGCATTGTTCCTCCTCAACCCGAGGTTCACTATTGGCTCCTTTCCATTTACCAGGGAGGCTGAGAAGTGTGATACCCCTATAATTGGCATATCTGGTCCCCCTTTTTAAAAAGGGAACCACCACCCCAGTCTGCCACTCCTTTGGCACCGACTTCCACGCAATGTTGAAAAGGCGTGTCAACCAGGACAGCCCCTCCACACCCAGAGCCTTGAGCATTTCTGGACATCTCATCAATCCCGGGGCTTTGCCACTGTGTAGTTGTTTGAATCAGTGACTTCCGCCTGGGAAATCGGCGACAATCCCCCATTATCCTCCAGCTCTGCCTCTAACATAGAGGGCGTATTATTTCGGATTCAGGAGTTCTGCAAAGTGCTCCTTCCACCGCCCTATTACCTCCTCAGTTGAGGTCAACAGTGTCCCATCCTTACTGTACACAGCTTGGATGGTTCCCCGTCCTGAGGTGGCGAACAGTTTTCCAGAAGCACTTTGGTGCCGACCGAAAGTCCTTCTCCATGTCTTCTCCAAACTTCTCCCACACCCGCTGCTTTGCCTCTTTCACGGCAGAGGCTGCAGCCCTTCGGGCCCTTCGGTACCCTGCAACTGCCTCCGAGTCCTCCGGGATAACATATCCCGGAAAGACTCCTTCTTCAGTCGGAACCACCGTTGTCCACCACGGTGTTCGTGGGTTACCGCCCCTTGAGGCACCTAAGACCCTAAGACCACAGCTTTCTTTGAACTTTCTTCATGTGTGACTGATATCCGTGAGATGTGTTCTTCTAGTAAGCCAGGCAGAGCAAAAATAGAACTAGGATGAGAGTTTCGGGCCGTGCTTGGAGAACCATGCGTTATTTCCTGTTTTTAGTACTTAGACATGAAAGATGATTCTGTTTTGGGTCACAAAAGTGCTTCCCTTTTGACACGTGGGCAAATACTTACAAAAAACATAACATGAGATAGATATGTATACAGGGGACAGAATGTATGTAGGAGTCAAACTGTGAGTTCCTGTGCAAGCCTACACACACAGAAACCACCAGGAACAATGGAAAACACCATATCGAGAGCCTTTTACACAACATTGAATCACTTCTGCTGGGGAAATCCAGAATAAGAACATCTTAAAGCCTCATTATCCTTATACTAGGGATCGACCCATACTGTATTTTCAAGGCAGATACCAATACTAATTATTAGTAGTTAATGAAACCGATAACTGATATTTGGAACCAATATATGCACTTACATAATCTGCAAAACGGCCGATCGTCGGGCTGTCCCTACTTTATACGAACGATGGAGCTATTATTTTGATTATGGAAAGGGTTACTCTTAGTGTTTTGAGTGAAAACGCATCAAGCACCAAGCAGCAGACACTGTTAGAGACTCGCTGTGACTAGTGGACCATTTAGCAGCTAAAGACACAGGAGCCAAACCAGAGCTAAATGTATGTTAATGTGGCTCTCTGTCCACTGCTATTGTATAAGAGATGTTGCGATACCATTTCTTCCTTCCCGATACCGATTCCAATACCTGAACTTGCGCATCGGCCGATTCGGAGTACCGATTTGATACCAGCATGTTAAAAAAACACATATGTATTATTATGTTTTAACAGTTGTGTACTACTATCCCTGTATTAATGTGATATGATTTCTACCATTGTTGTATGGCCTGGCTCAGGTTTAACCCTTGATCCCCAGACACAATGAACACTGTAGAACTTTCAGTCCTAACGGAAAAAGAACCTAAATGCACTACTTGAAAGTAGAATTTGTTCAGGGCTAAATCGGAGCATAAACTCCAGTACTTACTGATACCAGCGTTTTATGCGTTGTCGGAGGCTTTTCCGATACTGGTATCGGAACATCTTTAGTAAGCATGCAACTGTTTGCTATCAAGTTCATCATATCAACTTTGTAATTAGGGACCCAAGCAGCGCAGCTCGCTGTTGGAACCCTATTGATTTTGTTTTCTTTCTTTGTTCCTTTCTTTCTTTCTCTCTTTCTTTCTTTCTTTCTTATTTTTCTCCGCTAAAAGTGTTCGTGCAGCAAAAACCGTAAGACTAAAAGTCACCGAAATTGGCAGGTGGGTTGCAAATTCCACCCACTACTCAGGCACAAACAAAATACACTCATTGTCCTCAAGGTAGGGCTGTAAACGATCAAATTGACGTTTTTTTTTCTTTTTTTTCTTACAATTATCTCAATCGGCTTGGCTTTTAGAGTCATCATTTTTCCATTGTTTTTAATCTCTCAATTCATCTGCATGTTTGCTGCGAATGCCTTCTGCTCTAAAAATGTCAAACATTTTGGGACTTTTTCTCAATTTTCTCAAAATTATAGAGTAGTTTGTAACCGTACAGAAGTCCTGATGGCTTGTTTAAAGACACAGTTTCTGAATCGTGGCTGTGTGCATTTCTCTGTGGATTGAGCGTTTGGACACTTTCACAGTATTTCAATAGCAGCTCAACCTGCTTTGTAATCAAGAAAGACATGGAAATCTCACTTTAGATTAGTGGTAGGGGTAGTGGTGGGACATGGTGTTTGCTTACCTAAACCGACCCAGTTGTTCAACCTTCCACTTGTTAAATCCAGATGTTCTAAAATCAGATAATATCACATCACACATCTGTTTCAACAGATCACCAAGAATCAAAGCCAGCTAGGGGCTAGCTGGGAGTTTAGGAAGTGACGTTTCTCCTCCGGTTTCTTTAATTAACACGTCCCCCTCCTTCTCCCCCCTCTCTCACTCCCTGTGTTCCCGGGTTCCTGTCTCTCTCTCTCTCTCTCTCTCTCTCTCTCTCTCTCTCTCTCTCTCTCTCTCTCTCTCTCTCTCTCTCTCTCTCTCTCTCTCTTCCTCCCATCCTCAGATTCTGGATAAATTGTTGGACAGGGAGAGTCAGACCCACAAGCCCCAGACGTTAAGCTCCTTCTACTCCAGCAAGCCAGCAGCCGGCAGCCAGCGCAGCCCGTCCAAACACACTGCGGCCAGCCACAGTGGGGCGAGCGCGGCTACCGGAGGGGTCTCCAAACACGCACCCTCGTCTTCGCCTGCCACCGCCGTGGCCGCCTCTTCGTCCAGCTCTTCCTCTGCTGTGGCGGTGGCTAGTGAAGAGGTGGCTCATCAGGCTGATCTGAACTCAGTGCAGAACAGTACAGCGGGAGAGAGAAGCACGCAGACCAGGGAGCATGGTGAGAACCTCTCTGGGTGCCACGTGTTATACTGTAGAGCAGAGGTCTTCTGCAGGGGGAAATGAATATGTCTGAAAGTATACATTAACATGAATCCAACATATTACTATTAAAGATATTGGGCCCTATCTTGCACCCGGCGCAGTGCAAATCCCGACGCAAGTGTCTTTGCTATTTTAAGACCGACGCAGTTGTAAATGCCCGTCCAGCGCCTGCAGCGTTTAAATAGCAAATGCACCTGCGCCCATGGTTTTACAGGGAGGTGTGTTCAGGTGCATTCTGGGCGTATTGCTATCTTGAGGCAGCAGAAAGTGATGGCGCCATTGACCAACAAAAACCTGGTCTAAAGTCAATAACGCAGCATTTCATTGTTATTTTAACAGAGCAGTAGTAAAATGCTCCTAGGCTCGTACACAGCGCGCACACACTATGCTTGTTACACACACAGGGACACACAGCAGCACACACACATGCAGAAGATTACAGATAAAAATCATAATCCTAATCCTCCATCATAATAGCAATGCTCCAAGGTCCAAACGCACCTGGCTTTTAAAGGGAATGGGAGATGATCTCTGATTGGTTTATTGCATGTTACGCCCAAAACACACCTATGAATTAATGAAGACACTAAGTACAACCCTTTTGAACCATGCGCCGGGCGCACAGACCCTTTTTTCTGCCTTCAAACTAGCAAAAGTGGATTTGGACACGCCCTAAACACACCTGCGTCAGGCGCTTCACACCGTGTGCTTAGATCGTTAAAATAGGGCCTATTGTTTTTAATGTAGGCTACACAACATTGATCATAGACTTAATACAGCTAAGTTAGCCGTGATAGCCATCCACAGATACAGTTAAGCTTTGAGCTAAGGATTTACTGCGCACATTAAAGCATGATGTATAAATGCCAACAATTTTTATTTTAAAAGCTTAGTATTGAATGCAACATAAAAATGTACGTGTTAAGGCTTTAGGCCACCCTGCGCGTTATTGTAGGCCCAGTTTAATATGTCGACCGAAGTTCGACATAAAGCCCTTTTAAACGACAACTAAACGGTGGAAAAACTGACAAATGTTTAAAAAAAGTGACAAACACGTCTGAGAAAGCCACAAAAAGTCATTTCAACACAAATGACCACAAAAAGCGACATGCAGTAATACAGTCGAAGATATTTGACTGTACAGTATGTATGTAAAAGCATGTCGATAAACTGTACATGTCTGGCCCTTGAGTGAAAATGAGTTTGACACTCCTGCTGTAGAGCATCCACAGCAGCCTCATATTTTAGAAATGTTTACTAGATACTCTGGCTCATTAGGGAGCAGCAGTTCAGCACTATATTTAGGATCTGTGTTAGAAAAAATAATCTTTAATTCAGGTAATCACGCTATGGTAACGCATTATTTGATAGCGATAGGGCTGGGCGACATGGATTAAATCAATATCACAGTATTTTTTACCAAATATCTCTATTGTAGTGTTGACTATTGGCGCTTTCACAAAATATTTCCACAATGAGATTTTTGATAAATAATCATCAGTATGTGGACGTAATGACTTACGGTGCATTCAGACCAAAAAGCGATCCGGCAATCAATAAAACGTCCCATTTGTGTGACATCCTGTCAAAGCACAAAGCACAAGTTTACGACCGCACTTGAAGGCAACTTAATTTCACAGGAGAGAGAGAGAGAGAGAGAGATAAGAGAGGAGTGAATGCTTTGTTGTTGTAGGAAACATTGAGCTGTTATACAAACTCCCCGGCAGTTAAGTGCTTGTTTCGTTTTTTACCCTCGTAATGTTTTAAAACTTGGCTGCGGCAGCGCTAGAGGCAGTGATGTTTCCTGTTTCCTGTACGGGACTCTCACACCGCCTCAAAACACGGCGACAAGTCTGATCGCCCGCGCAGAGTGAAGTGGCGTTGCGTTTCTCTAAAAGTTGAGTCGGTCTCAACTTTTCGCCGCAGGCCCGCTGCGTTTTTTTTAGTTTCCCTCCTGCGTCATCCCCCGCCGCAGCCTAAATACACTACCCCCACTCAAAATAAATGGAAAGACCTGCGTTTTTGCCGGACCATCGGACAGCCTACGCAGGCTGTCTGAGTCCATCTAACTGGGTAAAATAATAGAACAGCTTCAACAGTCTGGTAAGTTCCCAATATTACATCACTTGACTTTAACACAGCGGGTAAAACCAGGAAATGTCTTGCCATATTACGATATCCCAGTCTAAGAGGATATCTGGTCTCATATCACAATAATGTTAATATTGATAAATTGCCCAGTCCTAGATAGTAAAAGAGCTCTGTACATGTTCTTTCCTTGCAGTGTCAGATGGGCCTCCTACATCCAGTGACCAGCAGAATGAAACGGCTCCATTTAAGCCGGAGGCCACCGTGCCCAGTCGTCTGGCGCTGGGGGCGCGCTGTGGATACAGCCAGCGCTGCTGGGGCTCACCTGTCCGGCAGAAGAAGAAACACACGGGTAAACTCAGTCATCTCTATATTCTTTACACAGAGCACAAACTTCACACTGGCACTACCTCCACTTTTTTCAGAGAATCAATATACAGTACAGGCCAAAAGTTTAGACACACTTTCTCATTCAATGTGTTTCCTTTTTATTTTCATGACTATTTACATTGTAGATTCTCACTGAAGGCATCAAAACTATGAATGAACACATATGGAATTATGTACTTAACAAAAAAGTGTGAAATAACTGAAAACATGTCTTATATTTCAGATTCTTTAAAGTAGCCACCCTTTCCTTTTTTTATTAATAAGGGACAAAATTCCACTAATGAACCCTGACAAAGCACACCTGTGAAGTGAAAACCATTTCAGGTGACTACCTCATGAAGCTCATTGAGAGAACACCAAGGGTTTGCAGAGTTATCAAAAAAAGCAAAGGGTGGCTACTTTGAAGAATCTAAAATATAAGACATGTTTTCAGTTATTTCACACTTTTTTGTTAAGTACATAATTCCATATGTGTTCATTCATAGTTGTGATGCCTTCAGTGAGAATCTACAATGTAAATAGTCATGAAAATAAAGAAACACATTGAATGAGAAGGTGTGTCCGAACTTTTGGCCTGTACTGTAACTGAGTCCTACTTTTGGGACTTGATCCAGTCAATCCACAGATACAATCCGCCAAGATGCCAATAGACTGCAGACTAATAGACTTAAGAACTGATTCGTCCCTGCTGCCATTGGCCCTTTTACATAACTCAATGTGATCTTTATATAGTACTTATTTCTTATTGTTTGCCTGCTGGTTACTGCTGGCTGTGCTAGAAATTTTCCCTTGGGGATACCAAAGATATCCTTGCTGTACATCCACATGATGTTTTGGCCTAGGTCATATTTCTGGAACCGTTACACATCCACAGAATGAACCTGCACAAACACTAGTGATCAGGGATGGATCCGTTTGGAGCCAATATGGGCATTTTTTTAACTGATCAGGGATCGGCATTCACTCCGATCATTTAGTCACCTGATTGCTGAATTATCAGCTGAGCACAATTTGCGGCAGAACGTAAGTTGATTTTATATGCAAGTTTTACAAAAATGCTAGCTGCACTAAGTTAAATGAATTTGTTTGAAGACCTATTTTAGTTGCGTTGTTAACTTAGTTATTTTTGTATACAAAAAAGTGGAGTGCAGCTCTATTATCTAGGCAAACACAAGTATCGGATCAGGACTTGGTATCAGCAGATATTTAATATTTTATAAAATCGGATCGGCCAAAAATGTGATGTGCATGTTGTTTCGGACAGGCATGGCGAGTATCGACAGCAGCGCTCCGGAGACGACCTCCGACAGTTCCCCCACCCTTAGCCGGCGGCCGCTCCGGGGCGGCTGGGCAGCGACATCATGGGGGCGGGGCCAAGACAGTGACAGCATCAGCAGTTCATCGTCTGATTCGCTGGGCTCCTCCTCCTCCAGCGGCTCTCGCAGGGCAGGGGGCGGGGCCAGGGCCAAGAGCACCGACACCAGCAGGTAAGCACAGCCTTCCTCCTCATCAGGTCACGTAAGCCCTATTCGCACGGGATTAGTATCATCTCGGGACCTCGTTTGATTTAGAAATTACCCCCCACCCCTGAGTTTCGTGGGGCGCGTCTGCACGGGATAAGCGGAGCCTGGGATTTAACCCTGATTTACTGACTTATTTGTACAACGAGAGTTGTGTACCCAGAGGCAAACGGAGGATGGCCAGGTCGAGTCCACCGCACCGCACTTTGGGTCGAGGTTCCGTTTCTTTTTGGGCCAGGCCCGGTAGAGGTTACCAGGCGTGCATCCCCTATCCCTGCCGCGCCGGCACCCACACAGCATCACCGTCAGCCCTCAGGCGAAGCCGCGGGGAGCACGTTGACTCTGGGACGGAGGTCTCTGGTCAGGCTTTGGTCCAGACTAGATTGGCCATGAATGGCGGCTATCCCACATCCGTGTACTAGGCCTGCACGATTCAGGGAAAAATATGAATCACAATTTTTTTTGCTTAGAATTGATATCACGATTCTCTGCCACGATATTTTTCTCACGAAGTGTAATGTTTAATGCACACATGAACCATGACAAAACAAAACAAATTGTCAGTACCAAACATAGACCCCTAGAGCACATCACCACAAGCCTGTAAACATAGAGGCTTCAATGAATAAAGAAAATAAAGTACATACTGGCCTTTTAAGTACAGTAGGCTACCAAAAATAATGACACATACGGCCCTGATACAGGCTCTATCTGGACTCCTTGAACATGTCTTTACATAATTAAAACATGTCAATCAACATGCTGCAGCTACAGCTTCAGTCTCTAGAGAAATGGAGTTTGTCAGTTGCCAATTTAAGTACAGTATCAAAAACAGAATGATTTCTTAGCACACTCTTTAACTGCTTGCCTTTCATAGAATTAACATTCAACTGGCCATTCAAATAGGTTACCAAAAACATAAGTTTAACGCCCTGCGCTGAATATTGGTGGTGTTACCTTGTGGTGCTGCAACGAGGGCAAAGCATGCCTTGCAAATCACATCGTACTGACCCTCGTCGTCTTGCTTGAATCCAAAATACTTCCACACCACCGAATGCAGGCCTTTTTTTGGAACATGTTTGAGACTGAGTGGTTGGCTGATTCTCGTCACTAGTACCTGGGTTTTCATCAATATCCATTTGGTTTATTTCTACTACCGCGCTCGCTCGACGAGTGAAACGCCTGACTAAATAACTTTGTTATTGGCTGAGGGGGAAGCCCTGAACTTTGTGACAGCTGTCCTACCAAAATAAAGGCCGAAGTCATTTAAAAAGTTAAATCTGAACAGGGTGAATTGAGATCACGATTTTATAACAATATATCGTGCAGGCCTACCGTGTATGGTGGATAACAAGGCACACAGGAAACAAAAACCTGGAAAAACTGATATAGGACCCCGCCAAATCACAGACACGTCGATACGCACGACACTAATGTTATCACAGGACCTCGGTGTTCGGCGAACTATGGTAGGTCATTTGCGGGGGAATTTTTACTTTACAAATTACAGACAGTGCCGATTTTTCGCACAGGATTAAGATAATGATTATGAATGACTAGAGGTCACCAGGTAATACTAATCCCATGCGATTAGGGCTTATGACATATGAAGTAAAAGCACTAGCTGGGTTGCTGGAATTACCAACAACACAGCAGATTGAATTAAAGGTCCCATGGCATCTAAATTTCACTGAGGTTTTTTAACATTAATATGAGTTCCCCCAGCCTGCCTATGGTCCCCCAAGTGGCTAGAAATTGTAATAGGTGTAAACCGAGCCCTGGGTAAAGGTACTTTATTGTCAAATACACATACATGTAGCAAAATTAATTTCTTTGCATTTAACCCATCCCTCAAGGGAACAGTGGGCAGCCATTTACAGCGCCCGGGGACCAACTCCAGATCTGAGCCAGAGCCTTGATCAAGGGCACTGACTGGAGAACCTAGTACATGTTTTTGATGGTGGGGGGAACGGGAGCACCCGGAGGAAACCCATGCAAACATGGGGAGAACATACAAACTCCACACAGAAAGGCCCAGAACGACCTGGATTCGAAACCAGAACTTTCTTGCTGTGAGGCCACAGTGCTAACCATTGGGCCACCATCCTGCTCCGCCTTTGAGAAATGAAAGCTCAGATGGTCCGATCTGGAATCTTCTCCTTATGAGGTCATATGGAGCAAGGTTACCTCCCCTTTCTCTGCTTTACCTGCCCAGAGAATTTGGCCCACCCATGAGAGAGAGAGACATCATGGCTTTCAAATGAGAAAAAGTGGCAGTTGGTCAAGGCCACACCCCACCCTCCACCTTGCTTCCCTTCTTAACAGTATTAGGGGACCACTAAGGTCTATATAAAAGAGACTTCAGATACAGTATTAGGGGACCACTAAGGTCTATATAAAAGAGACTTCAGATACAGTATTAGGGGACCACTAAGGTCTATATAAAAGAGACTTCAGATACAGTATTAGGGGACCACTAAGGTCTATAAAAAAGAGACTTCAGATACAGTATTAGGGGACCACTAAGGCCTATATAACCGACTTCAGATACAGTATTAGGGGACCACTAAGATCTATATAAAAGAGATTTCCGGTACAGTATTAGGGGACCACTAAGGCCTATATAAAAGCATTCAAAGAGCACCATGTCATGGGACCTTTAAAAACAAAGGCTGTCTGTGAACAGAAGTCTACAAGCGACTGATTTCTCATCAGTTGGCATCTGCTGACTTGCAGACAGTCAACTCTCTGTCAACCTGTGGCCCCCAGCAGGGTGTTTTATAAAGGAGGCTAAAGCTGGTTTTATACTGTGACCCAAGGGGTTAACACGAGTCCTGCTGTAGATGCATATGGCATAGGTTTTTTTTATTATTATAATTTCTAGTTCAGCATCTTTTTTGACCTGTTGATGTCAACACTACAACAATAGACAGATGTATCGTACATGATCTGGCCATATCCTGTATAAAATCCTATTCCCCACTGTAACTGTGTTTACATTCTTTCATTGACTTTGTGATACAGAGCGATGGTGGGCTATGAACCTACTTATAGAACTGGAGTCACATCCAGGTAACTTCAATTTCTCCTTGTCTCATTACTTCTTTCATTCACTGTGATAGAGAGCCGGGTTCGCACTGAGAAGAAGGCTTGCGATGGAAATGTATTGTAGATGTGTTGTTAGTGAAAAAGAAAATATTACTGAGGGTAACTACTGTTATTTTCAACCTGGACCCTATTTTCCTATGTTTTTGTGTCTAAGTTGCTGATAGGAACAACAATCTTTGAAATTTGTCCAGTATTTAGCATGACGGCTGTAACCAGCAGCCACAGACCACAGCCATGTAATTCAAATGTAACAAATGTTCAGCATCAATGTGGTCCACTAAAAGTGCTTTATTTTGCCACTGAAAGGCTCAGATTATTATTCTAAGTGTCTGACAACATTATGGAAAGGATCCCTACAGAGATAGACCTCTTTAAGGTCTTTCTGTTTAACCAGAAACAGCTCTGAGGTCGCTAGCACTAAACCCGCCAGACTCCATTTAAAAAAACAATATTTTTAGCGTGTACAGAGCCAACATATTTTCACATGTAAATCTGTAAACTATGTGTTCATTTCAACCAAAACTAGAGTTGTGATATTTGTTAAAGTGGAAAGATAACCCAAAACGTCTTTTCATAGTTTTATTTTGTTTTTACTGACTTAAAGTAAGTAAAATTACTGATTGTTTACATGGAGTCTGGTGGGTTTAGCGAGCGCAATTTCGCAGCTGTTTTTATGTTTTTACTCTTTAACAGAAAGGTCAACCTCCTTAGAAATCCTTTCAATAATGTTGTCAGACACTTAAAATATTAATCTGAGCCTGTCAGTGGCAAAACAAGCACTTTTGTGAAGGTAAATACAAGCTGGACAATTGTCCTATTAACTTACATTGTAGCTTGTTTCTCCGCTACCGACTGCAGTGATCTCACTTAATACTGGACCAATGTCAAAGATTGTTGTTCCCATCGGTCACTTAGACACAAAAACATAGGAACATAGGGTCCAGGTTGAAAAAAACGGTAGATACCCTTTTTAACTTCCTTAATGATTTATCACTCTGAACAATGTCCTCCAGCATCAGAAACTTGTATGAGAAAACGCAAGCAGCCCAAGCTGACCAGTCCCAGCTCTTGTGGTGTCCAAGTGGTATATCTGTAGCTGCTGTAGCCCCCGTGTGTTTTATTTCACAAGTAGGTGCACGTGAGCCACGGCATAGCTACGCGGCTACAACATAACCCCTTAATGTACAACTCTAAATCCACCTTAATAAAAGTGATGTTTTGACTTGAGCCAAACACAGACCTCTGATGTAAAGCACAGATCACATCAGTTCACAGTGACATTAAAGAGAAAGTGACAGTATAGTTGGTAATCTTGTCATCTGACAAGTGATATGATGGTGGCCATATGATGGAACTAGTCTTATATACCCTTCAGATTGGCTGTCTGCTGCTCCCATGCTTCCAGTAAATTGTTGAATTTGATGTCCAGTAGGGCTGGGCAATATATCGATATTATATTGATATTGTGATATGAGACTAGATACCTTACCGGACTGTTCTAGTTGTTCTATTATTTGTCTTTACCCTTAGTCATTAAAGCCACGTTACTGATGATTATTTATAAAAAGTTGCGTTGTGTATATATTTTGTGAAAGCACCAAATGTCAACCCTACAATATCGCCGCAATATCGATAACGATGTATTTGGCCAAAAATGTCGTGATATTTGATTTTCTCTCCATATTGCCCAGCCCTAATGTCCAGTTATTTGTAAGACATTTAAAGTGAGGGCAAATTATGAAAATACTACTTTTTTACCAATCAAAGGAGATGGACAGAGTAACAAATAAGAGGGCGACAGAAAATCCAAACAGGCCTACAATAAGCATGAGGCCTCTCGGCGCGATACGGTCAAACCGTAGCAATGCAGATCAGAGATGAGCTAAAGCTCAGTTGGAGTAGGACTAGGTCTGCCTGGAAGGATCAGTCTGCTTTGTTGAGCAGGTTTTTCCTAAAAATAAATAAATCTAAATCTCATTTACAGTAGATCTATTTGTGTCATTATTCTAAACAACTTAGATTCATTCTAATTCACATGTCTCATATTTCCCTGTGTTCAGGTACAAAGGGCGACGTCCAGAGTGCCATGCCCCCCACGTGCCCAACCAGCCATCAGAGGCAGCAGCCCATTTTTACTTTGAGCTGGCCAAAACGGTGCTGATCAAAGCCGGAGGAAACTCCTCCACCTCCATTTTCACCCAGCCGTCAGCCAGCGGGGGCCACCAAGGGCCCCACAGAAACCTGCACCTGTGTGCCTTTGAGATTGGCCTGTATGCTCTTGGCCTTCACAACTTTGTCTCACCAAACTGGCTGTCCAGGACCTACTCCTCCCACGTGTCCTGGATCACTGGTGAGCAGGAGTGTGTTGGGAGAAAGAAGAAAGAGTTAGACATAACTACAAAGACCAAGGGTTTTTCTTAATATCTTTCCTTCCTGCACACATGATGTATTCTTCCCTCCTTCTCTCAGGCCAGGCCATGGAGATCGGAAGCGCTGCCCTCAACATTTTGGTGGAGTGTTGGGACGGTCACCTCACGCCTCCAGAGGTGGCGTCCCTTGCTGACCGAGCATCGCGGGCCAGGGACCCCAACATGGTTCGGGCAGCAGCCGAGCTGGCCCTGAGCTGCCTGCCTCACGCTCACGCCCTCAATCCTAATGAAATCCAGAGAGCCCTGGTGCAGTGCAAAGAGCAGGTATTGTGGGAGGGGGCTTACCATTGAGAATAGTCTCGCATTGCCAGCTCTATCTCCACAGCGCTGCGGAGGAAGGTCTGGCAATGCGAGACTAACAGCAAGTTAACTAGCAGGTAGGAAATGGATTGTATAGCCTACTTTTCTTGTACAATCTTTGCAAACCCTGCATATAGCATGATTCCTATCAAGTTCCATCTTCCCCTCGAGGTTCTAAAAGCCGAAATGTGCCCAAACTCTTGCCTTCAATGAGGATGGAGCAGGTTGTATAATTCTTTCTGTGAGGTTTTCCATTGTTTGCGGCGACTAAACTGCTTCTGCTGCACTCATTCTTCTTTTGATTATAACAAGTACCCAGGTACCCAGGTATACACGCTGACCTCCCTGTTGCACTAAGGCGAGCTCTGGCGTTTACGTCTCTGCTAGCCCAGAGACTGATCTTGCTCAACTAAAGGCTCTCCCGCCCCCCCTTCACATGACCATAGGATTATAGAGGTGTTGGACAGTTTGAAGCTTGAGAAGCTCAGATCTTCTCTGAAAGGCTCTATCTGGACATTCCTAGAGACGTGGAACCCTTTCCTAGAATGAGTTGACTCCCTCAGCTTATCTCCTGACTTGGAGGATTGAGCTCCTTCTGGACAGCTCCACTCGACGCCAGCTGCTCTCCTCCACACCCCCCTCCTTTTTTTCCCCCTCTTTGTTTCACCTCCTCTCTTCATGTATCTCTTTTAATTTGTCTAACTTTTTCACTTTTATCTTTTGATGTTGTGTGCCCTTATTGGTGTGTGTTTATCAGTGTGCATGGGTCTGTGTTGTGTGTGTCCCTGTTTGTTTTGGACCAGAACTGGGTTGGTTTGTGGGTGGGGAGGGGACTTGGAGGGAAGTGACACACTGTTTTCACTAAGCTTTGTTCACCATGGACTGCTGTATGTCACATGTTATGAAAATTTAAATAAAAAAAAGTTGGAAAAAAAAATAGATACCAGTGAAGAAGACAATACATGATTTATTGTAGTGAGTAGGGTTGCAAAGGGGCGGAAATTTCCAGTAAATTTCCGGAAACTTTCCATGGAAAGTTTAGCTGGGGAATTTTGGAAACATTCCAGTTTGGAAACTTTCATGGAATTAATGGAAATTAACGTGAATTAATGGGATTAAACGAGATATTTTTAATATTTCTTTCCATGGAAAGTTTAGCTGGGGAATTTTGGAAACATTCCAATTTTGATCTACTATGTTTAGTGGGCTATACAATTAACACACATAGGTTAATAATAGCAATGGGTTATGTATTACCCCACCTGTAGTAGCCTATGCGGATTACTGCGTGCGTGCATGTCATTGACGAATATAGGGAGGACATTCAACTGAAGTTGCATAAAATCAGGTTGTTTTAACAAAGATTATGCTGCAAGAGGTATTTTTTTTAACTACATTTAGGTTCCCTGTTATAGCAGTAACAGTATTATAACAAGAAATATTAAAACCCTAGTAGTGAGTAAAGTAAATGCATAACCCACAGTGATCTCCTCTTCTTCACTCGGCTCTCTCCCTGTCTGTCCCGGTGTCCCTCCAGGACAATGCGATGCTGGAGAAGGCCTGCATGGCGGTGGAGGAAGCAGCCAAGGGTGGAGGTGTGTACCCGGAGGTTCTGTTTGAGGTGGCTCACCAGTGGTACTGGCTGTATGAGCAGTCAGTGGGCGGGGGCTCGGCCCAGCAGCGGGATCGCTCTGGGCGCTGTGGGGCCAACGGGGGCTCAGGCAGGAGGCCCCCGGAGGCCACCTGTGTTGTCCTGGACACCGGCGCCAACATGGAGTCCGCGGGAGTGACTACAGTCACAGCCTCGGTCACCGCAGCAGCCGTCGTCCCCGTCATCTCTGTGGGCTCCACCATCTATCAGTCCCACGCCATGCCCGGCCAGGCCATGGCTCACCCCCACAGCCAGGGCCTCCACCCCTACACCACCATTCAGGCCCATCTCCCCACCGTCTGCACCCCCCAGTACCTGGGACACCCTCTGCAGCACGTCCCCCGACCCACCGTCTTCCCTGTAGCTGGGGCTGCATATCCACAGGTCAGGACTCTTCACACAACCATTGGGGTATTTGTGGAATTGTCTTTTTTTATTACAATAATAATAATAATAATAATAACAACAACAACAACAACAACAAAAAAAGCTAAGAATGTGTCCACTGCTGGAATGTAAAAATAACTACAGTTTGGTTCTTCAGGACTATGTAAATGGCTGCAGGCAGCCGGTGTACATAACCTGACATGTTTGACTCACTCAGCTGTGCGCCTGTTAAAAGAATCAATTATAAAGTCCAACATTTGGGCGAAACATTAGGTACATTTAGAGCTGCTACTAATGATGATTTTCGTTCATCTTCTGATTATTTTTCTTGATTATAATTGATTGATTGTCAAATAAACATTCTTTGTGCCACACAGACTACTATTTCATGGAAGTGGTATGTTCACTCAATGTGTGTGTGTGTGTGTGTGTGTGTGTGCGTGCCTGCCTCCTCAGGGAATGCACCCAGCCTTCATCGGAGCCCAGTACCCGTTCTCAGTGGCCACTGGCCCCCAGCCGCCTATGGCAGCCACGGCTGTGACCTTCCCTGGTGTCCCCGTACCGTCCATGACTCAGATTGCCGTCCATCCCTACCACGCTGAGACCGGCCTGCCCCTGAGCACTACTGTAGCAGGTCAGGACTACACGCTGTGTGTGTGTTTCATCTGTGTTTAACTCCAGCAATTATCAGTGTTCTTCTTATTGTATTGTTTACATTGCTATGTTTTGGTTTTTAAGCGCACTTTGGAGCCAAAAGCGATCTCTGTGCACACACAAGTGTTTTTAGCTCCAAATAATCTTGCGTTGCCAGACCTTCCTCCACATTGCTGTGGAGTAGGGTCTGGATAGTCCACACAGAATTCCTGGATGGGAGAAAAACATGTTCTGGTTTATTGACATTTCTGTAAACCGATACAATCGTCTTGGGCGGCGCTAAGCTCTGGACGGAGCCACGGTGCCTCTGCTAAATAGTCTCAGGAAGGAACTTGTTTTGGTGGAACGTGTGTACGTTCAAAAGTAGTTTTAGTCGTGCAACAGAAAACTCCGATTGGACAGATAGTCTAGCTAGCTGTCTGGATTCCAAACCAAAACGGGTCAGAAGTGTTTCTAGAGCAGGGGGAATGAGAGGGGGAAACGTTTAAACCAAAATGTAGCAATGTAAATGTAGCCTAAGTTGGTAAACCTAATAGTACATAGGATGGGTTTGTGTGTTGGTCTATGCTAAACAGTAGGATGTGCCTGTCCTGTTTTACAGTGGGCAGCGTCCACTCGGGCCCCACCATCCAGGCCATACAGGCAACATCTCTGCCCTCGCTCTCCTCCCAGCCCGGCTCATTAGTCAGCCCTCCTTTCCCAGTAGAGGACGAGCAGCACAGCCAGCCAATCAGCCAACAGGGCCTGCACTACCTGCATTCTGCCTACAGAGTTGGTGAGGAGTTTGTGTCCTATGATTCTATTTTACTTTAACTAACCAATGTGGTACAATGGGTTAACTACTGTGCTCTTGTGTGAAGGCATGCTGGCATTGGAGATGCTGGGCAGGAGGGCTCACAATGACCACCCCAACAACTTCTCCAGGAGCCCACCGTACACTGAGGACGTCAAATGGCTGCTGGGACTGGCTGCCAGGCTAGGTGAGTCTGCACATACTTGAAGGGACAGCAATAAGAGGGAGGCTATTGGTTAGTTAACTGGTGTAAAATGGTAAGGCATCCGGTACATAGCTGAGCATGGCTGGAAGCACACACACCAGTAACCCAGCTAGAAAGTCTGTGCCTGCTGAACGAGTTCCATTGGGTTGTCCTTTTACTCCATCACGTTGGATTAGAAAAGGTAACCATGACGATGAGGTATTTTATACAAACCAATACCAATTTAAAGACAGTGGTCTTAAACCTAGAGACGAGGCGACCGGGAATCCTTCCATGACCACGGTGGAAGGTTCTTGATTGGCCGAGCCAGTGAGTCCAGCTGAACATGTGTAAATAAGCTATATTAGATTAGCTAGCTAAATGTATGTTTGTGAGCTTATTTTCTGTACTGTGTTGTAGGGATGTCAAAAATTCAGTAACACTTTACTTGAATGTACCTACATAAAAGTGACATGACACGTTCATGACCGTGTCATGTCACTCTTATGTAGGTACCTTCAAGTGAATTCTTTGTCTTTTACACTCATCTACATGTCCAATCTGCTTCTCTCTCTTCCCTCTCTCTGCCCGTCCGTCCTCTCAGGAGTCAACTATGTGTACCAGTTCTGTGTCGGAGCGGCGAAAGGTGTCCTCAGTCCGTTTGTCCTGCAGGAGATCATCATGGAGGCTCTGCAGAGGCTGAACCCCGCCCACATCCACGCCCACCTCCGGACCCCTGCTTTCCACCAGCTCGTCCAGCGCTGCCAACAGGCCTACCTGCAGGTACTCTGCAGCCTACTGGTTTATATATCCACCACCTCCCTTTTCCAGGATTGTTACTACCGGGATTGTTCAGGTGCCGCCGGAAATTCCACCAGCACCTGAACAATCCGGTAGTGGAGCGTCCTCGATATAGAATAAAATAATGGCAAGAAGTTATTTTCTTGATATGGTGCAGCCCTATTCTGAATTGTCCAGCCAGGCTGCCTGTAGAGTCACACCTCCCTGTCCTTCTCTCTCTCCGCAGTACATCCACCACCGGCTCATCCACCTGACGCCTGCCGACTACGATGACTTTGTGAACATCATCCGCAGCGCCCGGGGGGCCTTCTGCCTGACGCCCGTGGGGATGATGCAGTTCAACGACGTGCTGCAGAACCTGAAGAGAGGCAAGCAGACCAAGGAGCTGTGGCAGCGCATCTCCCTGGAGATGGCCACCTTCTCCCCCTGAGCAGGACGCTGACGGGGGAGAGTGTGCTGGGCCTGGGGCCCCGAGGAGTCCCATCCAGCTCCCCACGCCCCCCTATCCCCCCCAACCCAGCCTCCAGCGTTGCTACTGCCACTGCACTGAGCAGGCTACATTGACGCTGTCTGGTTCCGTCAGGAATCCCTGCTCTCTGCTACGTGGAACTCACACAAACACAGCACACAGGCAGTACAATCAGCCCCCCCTGTTCCCCTTAACCCACAGAGACTTCCTTTTTTTTTATGTGTGTTCGTCGCCCCCCCAGAGCTCTGAGGAGGAGCCAGGTCCCCGTCCTGCCCTCCTCTGTCCTCCACTGACTCCTCACTCCTGTTTTATCATGGTTCATGTTTGTGTATCTGTGGAATTAAAGTGTACTCCTTCCTTTCTTCATCTTACTCGTCTCTTGCATTTCCCCCCGCCCGAAACGGAAGACATTGACGGGGGATCTCTCACCCTCCATCCTCCAGTATTTTCTAGTTTAGTTTTTGTTTTGAATGAAGCCAGCGCGTGTGGCTCCTTTTCATGCTGCAACATTCCTGTCCAGAGTGGTGGGGGCTGTGAGGCCTCCTTCACCGAAAGCGTGTCACTATGGATCTGAATCTTTGCAGTGTGGGAGAAAAAAGGAAAATTTGCAAGAAAAAACAAAAAAAAAGGTTTAATATGAGAAAAAATATATTGTGAGTACAGGTGAGGATTTTTTCAGTATTTTGTTTAATCTTTTTTGATACTTTGTATAGAATATGACGTGAGCGGAGAGGAACGGGAAGAGAATGAGAGAATGTTGAAGTTGTTGTTGTTGGGGGGGCTTGCCTGAGGAGTGACATGAGAACAGCTCCCGACCAAAACCAGAGGCCACCTGACCACTGCCGGGCCAAGCTGGGCCGGGCCGGGCCAGCGAGGGCTCACTCAGTGTCCAGCAGTTCCAACATCTGGATCAGGCTTTAGTTTGGATGTGTCAGCAGGGCTGGGTACCATTTTAAATGCATTGTTCTTCTTTGTTAGTTTTTTCGGCGCTCCTTAAGGCCACGTGACTAATGTTTTTTTGTTTTTTTTCACAATACCTTTTTTTTGTGCTTAAATGTACATCTGTTTTTCTCCAAAATATTTCTTGACCTTTAACAAAATAAGCCACATTTGTCACATTCAGTCTGTAAACTGTCTCAACACAACAACTGTGAACATTTCAGCTAAAATAAAATACATTAAGAAAAGTGATGTTCATATGACAAGAAGCCCAGCATTCGGTGACACTAGGGTGGGGCATCGTTTGGATTTTAATCATTCTGATTCCAATTCTGATTCTTCCTTTTGATTCCGGTTCTTATCAATTCTGACTTTTTTTTTTTAAGGGGTGGAGTTGAAACGGGTCACATGCCTATTTTCACAAATAAGAGGAACGTTTGATTTTGATTCAAAGGTGGGTTGCAGTTTCACAGGGCTTTTTCAACATAAAATAAAGCCACACCAGAGTGCTGCTTACTGTGCTCCGTGGCTGCAACACCACAAGGGCCTGGTCGCTATGGAAACTAAAACTCGTGCATGTTAAATTGGGAAGCGATGATCTGATTTGAAACCAAATCCTCCAAGCGATTCCAATAAAGAAATGATTCCACTGGAATCGTAATTTTTGAAACCATTCCAAGTAGGAATCTGTTCTCGATGCCCAACCCTACGTGACGCCAGTTATTACTACACCAATCAGTGTGTACTCCAAGTATTCATACCCAGCCCCAACCCATTTCAGCATCCTCATCACTGACTGGTCTAAATGCGTGGACAGTCCAAGATGAATCCCATTGAGCAGTTTGGGGAAGCAGCTGTGCACTGCGTGGTGGAGTTGCCCCCCCACTTCTCAGTCTTCTCCTCGGCTTTCCGACTTCTCCTCGTGAAACCAAAAACCAACGCTGATAGAACACACTGTAAATCATATCTTTGTTTAGCTTTTCCAAGTACAGGTTAGTATTATTTGCTTCTTTGCCTCATTCTGGTGCACCAAACATGAATGCGTTTAGCAAAGCCTCCCCCCCACACCCCCCAACTCTGATTGGTTGTTTTGTCCCCATCAGTCACAAGGGGCAGTAATGAAACCAACCAAGTGTTTAGATCGAAGTAGTTGGTTTGTGAGTCTTCAATGGGAAGCATCTGGGACTGTCTCTCACAGTGGATACGACACCTTTTTTGGGCCGTCTTCTTCAAATTCACACTTCAAAACTGAATATGTGCTAGTCAGGGTATTCAGTGCCGCTAGGAATGGCATCTGCTTGAATTTGGAGGATTCCTTGAGGTCTTTATTAAGCCCCAACATTTTTTTTTTTGGGCCGGTCACTTGTCTCTGTGAGGCTACAGCTGTGATTGTGCGATGCCACCACAATGACTCCCTCTCCAGACTGTCTTCAGAGACCGGGACTTTAACGCAGTGGTCCCTGAAATGAGACCCAGCTGAGGTTTGGCTCTGGGAAGCTGTGCGATGCACGTGAGTCCAAACACTCGGTCAGACCTGTGTCTGAGTGGCCCCCTTTTATTCAGTGTGGTTAGCTCGTGGACATGGTGCTGTTCCTTTAAGACATGTTGAAGTTCCATCTCTGTCCAGGCAGCTGCTGTGGTTCTGAACCCACCTCTCTGATTGGCTCTTGACCTCACAGGTGAAGGTGACTTAGTAGAAAATGTACTGTGATATTTTTGTATTCCTCAAAAAGTGTAGCTTGATTGAAAAGTTCTATATGTGCTGATTGCAAAAGGTTCTAATTTAGAGTGAAAAGAATAATAATAAAAAAAAGATAAAAGCAATATGAAAAAGTGTAGCGTTTACTTAATAAAGATAATTCAAAACACTAATTTGCTGTGATTGATTTGTGGGATTCTGTGGGAGGTTAGTCTCGCATTGCCGGACCTTCCTCCACAGCACTGCAGAAGAAGGTCTGGCTAGTCCATACAGCATTCTGGGATGGGAGAAACACATTCTCTGGTTTATTGGCATTTCTTTAAACCAATCACAATCGTCTTGGGCGGGGCTAAGCTCCGCACGGAGCCAACCTCCGCACGGAGCCACGGTGCCTCTGCTAAATAGTCTCAGAAAGGAACTTGTTCTGGTGGAAGGTGTACGTAGAACGGTAGTTTTAGTCGTGCGAGAGAAAACTCTGATTGGACAGATAGTCTAGCTAGCTGTCTGGATTTACCCTGCAGAGATCTGAGGAGCAGTTAACCATAGTCCTCACAAATCCACCGGAGGTTAAAACGCCAACACAAAGACAAAGGGAAGGGGACGGACATCGGCGAAAAGACATGCATCCGGCAGAATTTTCTGCGGCCCGGGGCAATCCTGGAAGTGGAACGTCGAGATGTAGACTAGAGGGAGGTCAACGGGTCCTGAAGCTGCCTGCGTGATCTCAGCAGTGGCCACAAGAGGGAGCGATGGGATCATTTATCACATCATCATTCAGTCAGGACCAAAATGTCCCTTCTTTCCCAGCACTGTACAACACATATGTCTGATACAGGTGCGGAGCGGACTTCTGGGGCTCCAGCCCTAAATGTTTTCTCAAAAGCCCCAAATCTTTTAGCTTTTAAAATACCTTCAACTGTTCTATGCTGCTACTATAACCACTACCAGGGTGAGATTTGTCAGGGGGGGGGATGCGTAGGATTTCCCTCTTTCTGGTCTATATATCTCTGCCTCTGCTGAATTATTTTTATCCCTAGTGGGAACAAAAGCCGCTTTCCGACCAGAGGGATTTTTGCAGTTCCTAGAACATGAATTTCCTAGAACTCTTTTTTTCCTCGTGTTCCGACTGGACCAATTTGGGGATTTTTAAGTTCCTCTTTCAGCTTTTACTTCAGGGCAGGGTCTTTTCGCTGTTCCCTTTTCAGCGTAGGGGCCTAGGTCAACGAGAGTTGGGTTTCCGGTACAGACAGACCAACAACGGGACAATTTTAACAATTTTCGCCATCTAATTCATCACTAAATTCACTTCTGACAACGTTTTAGGTGAGAAACGAACTGTTAACATTTCGAATGTAGGCAGTCTTGCAAAAATTGATGCCAAATTGACAATTTGCTTCAAAGTTTTCGGAGGTGGGAAGCTCCATGAAGTGAGGCGACAGCCGGCTGGTGCCTGCCCCGGCCGCGAGCTCGTCACTCGGGCCAGTCCTGCTCAGAATCCCCGCTGTAATAAGTACCCCCACCCCTCCTCAAAGTGATCACTTTTCTGACATCTCTCCATTTGTGCATGTATAGGACCTGAGCATGTGTGTGTATTTCAGGCCTGTGTGTAGTGTGTTCTTAGCTTGTCGTGGTCCTACTCCGATTCTAGTCAGAATGTGAGTCTGAAACCGCTCCATTGGGCTGTGATTATGGGGCGTGTTCCAACCATAGACAACCTCCTGAGACCCAGCCCATTGACTTATGTCCACTGTAGTGGACATTTGAGTTTCATTCCTCTCCTTGGAATCGTTTGTGCAAGTCTCTTAATTCCTGCTGTACTGTACAGAGGACATCCTGGGCTTTTCAGTGATGTGTTATTTGATTGGCTGGGAGGCCGGGAACCGCCTCTTTCTTTCAATCCAAAATGGACAGCATAGGAACAAGCACATTTTATGGAAAGATAAGAGATGAGTCAAATATTATTTGTCTATAGTTTTGTTACTATGATAATCATATATTTTCTTGTTCATTAAGGTGTTCGGAATCATATATTGAGTTCTGATAGAAACTACATTATGTATCTTTTGAAAAATTTGCCATTTAATGAATGTCAATTATAGTGGACATCAGGACTATCTTCATGTAAATAATGACTCCACATCTACCAAATTTGTCTTTTTTCGTACTCAAATGATCCTGTTGTCCACTACAGTGGACATTCTTTAAATAAATAAAAATAAAAAAATTTAAATTGTAAGATGTTTTTTTAACCTTAAACAGGTATGGAATCACAAAAAAATCTGATTAGGAAAAACAAAATTTTCCTCGGTTCTCAGGAGGATAATGGACCAATAGACCCCGTTGCTCTGGACGGAGACCAGTGAAGGATATTAGAAGCACTTTTCCGGTGATATCTAGCTTTACTGAGCAGCCTCCAACTGACAGAGACAACGTAAATGTGACGTGAGCAACGTGTCTGAAAGTGTGAAGTCTTCTGGTAGCTGTGACAAGAGAAATCTCAATCATTCCCAATCTTACAGAGACGGAGAGTGTAGGTATATGTAAGGAGATAACATAGACACAGGCTAATTATTGATCACATGCTAGTTAACATCAGTAATTAAACCTAAACAGCTAATGTAAGTCCAAACTGCCTGTGAGCTTCTCCTGTACTATACGGTAATTCCTCTACTGTGCGACAGTAAGTCACTTGGTTATGACACAATCGTTAGCTTATTTTTACAAAAGCGTCTGCTAAGGAGCTATGACGTGAGCTACAAGGTAATGGAGCCTTTTATACATTGTCGTGTTTCTTTAGAAATAAACAACCGACAAATAGAGTCTTTAAACGCTTCAGATGTAAAATTATTCGCAGTCAAGTGACGTAAAAAGAAAATGGCGGTCAGTGTAATGCTAACAAGAGGTGATCGCTTTGTAGCAACAAAATGGCGCCATCGGAGGTGCGCGTTCTGAAGCGAAGCTTACCCCCTTGGTTCCAACCGAACCAGGAAAAAAAATGCCTCTGCATTCATTGGATAGACCTCCAACCAATCAGAGCAAAGGAACTCAACACTGTGTATCGTCTCCTTAGTAACCACTCTTTGCACAATGCATTCGCGTACATTCGTTCTAACTTCCGACTTTTAGATTTTTTTGAAGCTGGATATATCATTTGTTTCTTGTAAATATAAATGTGGATAACGTTAGTGATAGTGACATGCTCGCTACAGTCGCATTTCTAGAGATGGATCGGCGAAAACACGTTTTATATCTCTGATTCACGGCTTGGTTCTAGTGCCGCTGGGCGCTCCCTCTCTTCAGTCTCTCTCTATGTCTCTCCACCATATAACGCTCTCTCTCTTCAGTCTCTCTCTATGTCTCTCCACCATATAACGCTCTCTCTCTTCAGTCTCTCTCTATGTCTCTCCACCATATAACGCTCTCTCTCTATCTCTCTCCACCATATAACACTCTCTCTCTTCAGTCTCTCTCTATGTCTCTCCACCATATAACACTCTCTCTCTTCAGTCTCTCTCTATGTCTCTCCACCATATAACGCTCTCTCTCTATCTCTCTCCACCATATAACGCTCTCTCTCTATCTCTCTCCACCATATAACGCTCTCTCTTCAGTCTCTCTCTATGTCTCTCCACCATATAACGCTCTCTCTCTATCTCTCTCCACCATATAACGCTCTCTCTCTTCAGTCTCTCTCTATGTCTCTCCACCATATAACGCTCTCTCTCTATCTCTCTCCACCATATAACGCTCTCTCTCTTCAGTCTCTCTCTATCTCTCTCCACCATATAACACTCTCTCTCTTCAGTCTCTCTCTCTCTCTCTCTCTCTCCACCATATAACGCTCTCTCTCTTCAGTCTCTCTCTATCTCTCTCCACCATATAACGCTCTCTCTCTTCAGTCTCTCTCTATCTCTCTCCACCATATAACGCTCTCTCTCTTCAGTCTCTCTCTATCTCTCTCCACCATATAACGCTCTCTCTCTTCAGTCTCTCTCTATCTCTCTCCACCATATAACGCTCTCTCTCTTCAGTCTCTCTCTGTCTCTCCACCATATAACGCTCCCTCTCTTCAGTCTCTCTCTATCTCTCTCCACCATATAACGCTCCCTCTCTTCAGTCTCTCTCTATGTCTCTCCACCATCTAACGCTCCCTCTCTTCAGTCTCTCTCTATCTCTCTCCACCATATAACGCTCTCTCTCTTCAGTCTTTCTCTATCTCTCTCCACCATATAACGCTCTCTCTCTTCAGTCTCTCTCTATGTCTCTCCACCATATAACGCTACTGTGCTTTCGGGCAGTTGTTGAGGCTCCTCCGCTGAGGATTTTAAAATGAATGCCTGTCGATATCTTCTGTAACAGACGCGATGGTGGAATCTACACAGCTCAACAAATTCAACCCAAGCGTTGGTGACGTGGTTGATTCTGTTACTGTTGATCATCTGTCCGACAATCTGATTGGTCCGAACAGATCCTGTTCGGGCAATAATTGCTTCTCAACGGAGCGACTCCAGACCAAACTTCCCGACCTCGAATTTTGTGGGCGGGGCTAAGTTCGGCTGGCATCCAGGCTAGTGTGTTCTAACAGAGTGTAAAATTGTAATTTCCCCATCGGGGATCATTAAAGAGTAGAAATTATTTTTTATATAATAAATTATAAAATATAAAAATAGAAGTATGTTAAATTAACTAAAGTGCTGTAACATACAGTAATTCATAATGACCAAAATGGATTTGTGAAGAACAGGCAGGCCTTTCATAATATACACCGAGCTTTGAATATCATCCACGAAAAGACAACTGCATACTATCTCTGGATGCCAAAAAGATAAAATAAATAAATAAATAGTATAAATAAATAAAGGCATTCGACAGAGTCGAATGCCTTTATTTATTTGATACACTCTGCCAATATGGCTAAATTTGTCAATGGATAAAATTACTGTATTGTGAACCATTAGCTCAAATTGTTATAAACAACTTAATTTCAGAACCCTTTAATCTATTGTGTGGTATGCGGCAGGGCTGTCCACTGTCCCCCCTACTATTCGTGATGTCTATTGAACCCCTGGCAATAGCCATACTTAATCATCCAGGGATAAAGGGAATTGATATTTCAGGTCAAGAGCATCATATTTCATTATTTGCAGATGATATATTATTATACCTGGCAGATCTAAAAAATACAATGCCTACTCTGATCAATATGATTAATCATTTTGAAACATTCTCAGGATTTAAGGTCAACCAATCCAAATCTTCAATACTCTTCCTCAATGAAAAAGAAAGAAATAATCCAGTTGTCCAACACCCTTTAACAGTATCTAAAATTGGGTTTAAATATTTGGGGATTATTCTCACTCCTCAAATAAAAAACATCGTCCCACATAACTATAACCCCGTTGTTTCACATGTGAACGATACTTTGAATAGATGGAGGTCTCTCCCCCTCAAATTAATAGGCAGAATCAATGCCATTAAGATGAACATTCTCCCAAAATTTCTATATTTGTTTCAGTCAATTCCTCTTTCACCCCCGCCAGCCCTTTCTCTACCAAACATTCACAAATTTCATCTGGAATAAAAGACAACCAAGACTCCGCTTAACCTTATTATATCTACATTATGATAGGGGAGGTTTGCAGTTACCCAACCTACTATTGTACTTCAGAGCAGCCCAAGTTAGATCCATACTTTTTTGGTTCTCTAATCCTTTAAATCTACCATGGGTCCAGATAGAGGAACAAAAGCTATCTTTGGACAGATACCTATACTCTAACACTCTTAAAATGCTTAAGCAGAATACAATCAATCCATTTGTTAAAACCACAATTACAGCATGGTATGAGTCACAAGAGATGGTTGGAGAGTCAAGGGATATATCACATGTTTCTCCTATCTGGGGTAATGCAAGATTTACACCAAGTATTCAGACCCAGGTTTTAAACTTTGGGCACAGCTTGATTTACAGAGGATTTCAGATCTCTTTAAAGACAACACCGTCACACCTTTTGAATATCTGAAAGATAATTTTGGGATTCCCAGGAATCATTTGTTTAAATATTTTCAAATACGGAGTTTTGTTCATTCTAAGAACCAATCATACCAACCCCCTGCTTTAAATGCTATTGAAGAAGTGGTAACACCCAATACCCAAGCTAAACTGTAAAGTGTCTCAAGATAACTCTGTTATGATTTGATACTATGAATAAAATTGAATTGAATTGAATTAAAGGGACAATCTCAGAAGTATACAGTAAATTGCTTAAGTCATCAAGAGAGTCCTCAGACTACAAGAGAATGGCCTGGATGGAAGATTTTCAGACAGTCATTATAGAGCTAGAATGGGAAAGGGCATGTTTTCAAGCACAACATATGACTATTAATAGTAGATTGAGGTTAATTCAATATAACTGGCTCACGAGAACATATAAAACTCCCGAAAAACTCAATAAGTTTAACCCTAACATTCTGGAGACTTGTATAAAATGTATGACAGATTGTTTCATTGTATCTTGACTTGTAAACATATTAAACATTTGTGGAATGGCATAATGGAGATCATTTCCCACATCATTCAGAAAGAAATGAACCCAGAAATCTGTATCCTTGGCCTTATCCCGGAGGCATTATTCCTTAGTACATTAGAAAACAAACTGGTCAACCTCTGCTTACTACACGCAAAACGTCTTATTGCCAGATAGTGGAAAAGTGTTTGTTGTCCATCTGTAACCCTATGGGTTAATGAACTATCCTCATGTATAGCGATTGAAAGGCTTACATATGCCATTAAACACAAAAGCCATATTTTCCATAAAATATGGGATTCATTCATTACTTTTTGGAATCAAGACCTAATAACCTATGTCCTTGACGATCACAATAACAAATGAGACTATACCCTCATGTATACGTTTTTGTTGATTGTGTTTTCGATTTGTTTGTTTTAGTGTTATTTTGTTACTTTTATTGTAAACCAGTATTATAACTATTACTATTATTGTTTTTGTTTTTCTATTAACAGATGGCTCAAGTTTGTTGGTGGGATGTTGAATACATATGTTGAAAGACTGTTGGTTGTTTAAAATCAATAAAAAATAAGGATACAAAAAAAAAGTGCTGTAACGTGAACACATAGGGCCCTATTTTAACCATCTAAGCTCACGGCGTGGAGCGCCTGGCGCAGGTGTGTTTAGGGCGTGTCCAAATCCACTTCTGCTAGTTTGACAGCAGAAAAAAGGGTCCGTGCGCCGGACGCATGGTTCTAAAGAGTTGTACTTAGTGTCTTCATTAATCAGAGGTGTGTTTTGGGCGTAACATGCAATCAACCAATCAGAGATCATCTCCCATTCCCTTTAAAAGCCAGGCGCGTTTGGACCTTGGAGCATTGCTGTTATGATGGCGGTAATATTTTTATTTGTAATCTTCTGAATGTGTGTGTGTGCTGCTGTGCGTCCCTGTGTGTGTAACAAGCATAGTGTGTGCATGCTGTGCACGAGCCTAGGAGCATTTTACTAATGCTCTGTTAAAATAACAATGAAATGCTGCGTTATTGACTTTAGACCAGGTTTTTGTTGGTCAACGGCGCGATCACTTCCTGCTGTCTCAAGGCAAGGCAAGGCAGCTTTATTTATATAGCACATTTCAGCAACAGGGCAATTCAAAGTGCTTTACATAAAACATTAAAGAGCAATTAGAAAACAATTAAAAAACAATAATAAACAACTTAAAAACATTAAAAGACAAGAATAAAATTGATAGTGCAGTATAATAATAAAAGTTACAGTGCAGTATAAGAAATTAAAGTTAATAAAATAGATTATTTAAAGAAAAGCAACATCAAAAAGATAGGTCTTTAGCTTAGATTTAAAAGAACTGAGAGTTGCAGCGGACCTACAGGTTTCTGGGAGTTTGTTCCAGATATGTGGAGCATAAAAACTGAATGCTGCTTCCCCCTGTTTAGTTCTGACTCTGGGGACAACAAGTAGACCTGTCCCAGACGACCTGAGAGGTCTGGGTGGGTCATAATGTAGTAACAGATCAGTAATGTATTTTGGCCCTAAACCGTTTAGTGATTTATAAACCAGTAAAAGTATTTTGAAATCAATTCTTTGAGGCAATGGAAACCAGTGTAGAGACTTCAGTACTGGAGAGATGTGATCCACTTTCTTGGTTTTAGTGAGGACTCGAGCAGCAGCGTTTTGAATCAGCTGCAGCTGTCTGATTGATTTTTTAGGGAGACCTGTAAAGACACCGTTACAGTAGTCAAGTCTACTGAAGATAAAAGCATGGACAAGTTTTTCCAGATCCTGCTGAGACATAAGCCCTTTAACCCTTGATATATTTTTAAGGTGATAATAGGCTGATTTTTTAATTATGTTAATGTGGCTTTTAAAATTTAGGTCTGAGTCCATGACTACACCAAGATTTCTTGCTTTGTCTGTTGTTTTTAACATTGTCGTTTGAAGCTGAGCGCTGACTTTCAATCGTTCCTCTTTTGCTCCAAAAACAACCACCTCCGTTTTTTCTTCATTTAATTTAAGAAAGTTCTGGCACATCCAATCATTAATCTGTTCAATGCACATATTTAATTGTTGTATTGGGCTATAGTTCCTAGCGATAAGGTTATGTAAATTTGTGTGTCATCCGCATAACTATGGTAACTTATTTTGTTGTTTTCCATAATCTGAGACAGTGGAAGCATGTAGATGTTGAACAGAAGAGGCCCCAGAACTGAGCCTTGGGGAACTCCATGCGTCATATTTGTATGCTCAGATGTATAATTACCTATAGACACAAAGTAGTCCCTATTCTTTAAATAGGATTCAAACCACTTTAGTACTGAGCCAGAAAGACCAACCCAGTTTTCCAATCGGTCAAGCAATATGTCATGGTCTACCGTATCAAATGCAGCACTGAGATCAAGTAATACTAAGACTGAAATTTTGCCACTATCTGTGTTTAAGTGGATGTCATTAAAGACTTTAACAAGAGCTGTCTCAGTGCTGTGGTGTGGTCGAAAACCTGACTGGAAGGCATCAAAACTGTTGTTTAGCGATAAGAAAAGGTTGAGTTGTTGAAAACCACTTTTTCTATGATTTTACTTAAAAATGGAAGGTTTGATATTGGCCTATAGTTGCTCATTAGTGTCATGTCTAGATTGTTCTTTTTTAGGAGTGGCTTGATGACTGCAGTTTTCAGGGCCTGTGGGAAGATACCTGAGAGCAGAGATGTGTTTACAATCTGTAGAAGATCAGAAGCCAAACAATTCGAAACATTTTTGAAAACACCCGTTGGTAGAATATCAAGGCAACAGGAGGAGGTTTTCAGATGTTGTATAATGTCCTCCAGGTTTTTAAGGTTGATCGTATGAAATTGTGTCATGTTGGAATTTGTTTTGCGTGCACACTGTGACAACACATATCCTGTACTTGATATGGAAGCACTGACTGTTTGTCTAATTTTCTGAATTTTGTCTGTGAAGAAGGAGGCAAAGTCATCGCAAGCCTTGGTAGACAACAGTTCAGATGCTATTGGCACTGGAGGGTTTGTTAATCTATCAACAGTAGCAAACAAAGCACGTGAATTATTATTGTTTCTGGCAATAATGTCAGAGAAAAAGGGCCGCCTTGCATTCCTTAGTTCCAGATTATAAATGCGAAGTCTCTCTTTATAAATGTTATAATGGACCTGGAGATTAGATTTTCGCCAACTGCGTTCAGCTTTTCGACACTCTCTTTTTGTTCTCACAACTATAAAATTTCTCCATGGAGATCTTTCCTTACCAGAGACAGTTTTGACCTTAGTGGGAGCAATAGCATCAATAACATTCGTAATTTTAACGTTGAAATTATCTACAAGCTCAGTGACTGAGGCCCCAGTGAGGGTGGGTGTAGACAAGAAAAGCTGAACGAATGATTCAATGGTGTTTTCAGTGATATACCGTTTTCTGATAAATTTTGTTTGAGCACTTTTGGGCAGAGAGATAGTGCCGTTAAAGAAAACACAGGAATGATCAGAGAGAGCAACATCAGTCACCACAACCTTGGAAATGTTCAGACCCTTGGAGATAATCAAGTCCAGAGTGTGCCCCTTATTGTGCGTGGGCTGTGTCACATGCTGAGTCAGTCCATAGCTCTCAAAAACACAACATAGTTCTTTGGTCCCTCGGTCCTGGGGGTTGTCAACATGAATGTTGAAATCACCAGCAATAATTACACGGTCAAAGTTAATACAGATTATAGACAACAGTTCAGTAAAGTCGTCAAAGAAGTTTGCACAGTATTTAGGTGGCTGTAGATATTTAGAAGTAGAGCTTGAGGGGAGGATCTTAGCTGAAGAGCCACATATTCAAAAGAAGCAAAATTTCCGTAAGATATTTGCGTACATTGGAATGAGACATCAAACAAAATGGCGACTCCACCTCCTTTCTTATTCACTCTATTCTCACTCATAAAACTGAAGTTAGGGGGGGCTGACTCAATAAGAACAGCAGCACTGTTATTATGGTCCAACCAGGTTTCAGTTAAAAACATAAAATCAAGATTGTGGTTGATAATAAAATCATTGATTAAAAATGATTTTCCCGCCAAAGACCTAACGTTTAGTAGGGCTAGGGTTAGTCGTTTTTCATTTTTGGGACAGACTGTGGCTGACGAGGAATGGATGCTAAATTTGCAAAGTTTGCAGTTCCGTGCTTATTCACCATTCTTTTTCTATTACCTATCACAACATAAATTGTGGAAGAATCTAATACGTAGGGCCCAGGCTTGTCTTGGAAAAAGTCATGAGTGCTACTAGGCATGCAGCCTGGACCCGGCCCATATCAGTTAATGCTTGCTGCATTTTGCACATAAGCATCCTTATCCGTTTGGGGAGAAGGAATTAACTGCCGTCCTTGAGGGGGCAGAGGTGCCTGGCGTTTTACGATGGGAGAAGGAAGGGGGGCATACTTGGTTCCAGCATTTATCAGCTGCTTCATCTGGTCAGTGAACTCCAACATGGGGATGGGGGAAAGAGGGGAGAGTGACGTATAGATAGCAATACTCCCAGAATGCACCTGAACACACCTCCCTGTAAGACCAGCACGCCCAGAATGCACCTGAACACACCTCCCTGTAAGACCAGCACGCCCAGAATGCACCTGAACACACCTCCCTGTAAGACCATCACGCCCAGAATGCACCTGAACACACCTCCCTGTAAAACAAGCACGCCCAGAATGCACCTGAACACACCTCCCTGTAAGACCAGCACGCCCAGAATGCACCTGAACACACCTCCCTGTAAGACCAACACGCCCAGAATGCACCTGAACACACCTCCCTGTAAGACCAACACGCCCAGAATGCACCTGAACACACCTCCCTGTAAGACCAGCACGCCCAGAATGCACCTGAACACACCTCCCTGTAAGACCAGCACGCCCAGAATGCACCTGAACACACCTCCCTGTAAGACCAGCACGCCCAGAATGCACCTGAACACACCTCCCTGTAAGACCAGCACGCCCAGAATGCACCTGAACACACCTCCCTGTAAGACCAACACGCCCAGAATGCACCTGAACACACCTCCCTGTAAGACCAGCACGCCCAGAATGCACATGAACACACCTCCCTGTAAGACCAACACGCCCAGAATGCACCTGAACACACCTCCCTGTAAGACCAACACGCCCAGAATGCACCTGAACACACCTCCCTGTAAGACCAACACGCCCAGAATGCACCTGAACACACCTCCCTGTAAGACCAGCACGCCCATGGGCGCACGGATGGGCGCAGGTGCATTTGTTATTTAAACGACGCGGGCGCTGGACGGTCTTAAAATAGCAGGAAGTGAACTCGGCTCCCCGGCTTGAGAGCTCTGTGTTTTATGTTGACACCACGTTGTGCTATTTCCTTCTGAGATTATTTTCCATTAGAAATCAAAATGCATATTTACAAAGTAAGTGTTTGGCAATCCTGACACTATATCCATGGTATCGAAAGGGGGATTTCATTTTCTTGCATGTTTTGTTTTTATGTGCATGACCATGAATATAATATAACTGAGTAAATGTTCTTTTGGGGATCCTTAATTTACAATTAGAGCAGCCCAGATTATTATGGGATGGATTCAAATGTAGCAGATTTGCCAGCTAAACACTGTGACCTCTACTCCAGTATAGTGTAACAGAAATAGGTTTCAGGTTTGGTAATGCTGTTTATGCCAAATCCCTAGCCTAACTTCAAAATAGTAAAATCAGACAACTTTTAAAAAAAATCCTCAACATTTGTTCTGGTTTCAGAATGATGAAGAGATGAAGGGGATCAATTAAATACAAAATAGGATAATAATAATAATAATAAAAATAATAATAATAATACATTTTATTTATATAGCGCCTTACATGGTAGGCTACTCAAAGACACTTTACAGTAAAACCAGCACATATAGTACATAAAAAAACGATAAAGCAATAACAGTACAGTCACAGATGTGTATGGGTAGGGAGTTCCAGAGGGAGGGGGCTGCGATGGTGAAAGCTCTGACACCCCAGGTACAGGATGTAGGCTCCACAGCAGGGTAAGGGAGATAGACATAATAGACAGAATTCCTAAAATAATTATACACTATAATTATAAATGAATTTAGTGAGTGTAAACATTTAAAATGCAGCATTTAAGTGTATAGATTTCAGTTTCTTAAGAGCCTCTTTTTTAAAGTAAGGAATTTATTCTTACAAAAATGTTTTGTGCTGCTTAGGGGCTACTTAGATGAAAAACATATTTCAAAGGGGGTACATTATTGAAAACAGTTCAAGAACCACTACTCTACAGGATGTTTTTTTACTTTGGCAACTCATTTCATAGCTGTCGTAGCGACGGGGCAATCCCGGAGGTGGAACATCGTGGATATAGACTAGTGAAGAAGCAAATCCACCGCAACTGCATCCCATGACAGCTGTAATCCATGTGTTATTCAGGACATTCCACAGACCAACAGGACTCTCTTCAGGTCAGCTGTAACCTTTGGTATTGGTATGTACGGCACAACATGCAGAAGTTCACTCACTACCTTTTGATTTAAAAGCCTCTCCATCATCAAGTCTCCTCCTGTGTCAGCTCGGTCCACTAGAACCAAGAAGAAATCAGTACCCCAATACATTTTCAGAGCTTTGAGCATGACCAGTTGATCACTGACCATTTGGCTTCTATTTTCCTTAAAGGGGCACTCCATTCATTTAATACTGCAATTCCATAAAATCATGTGAAATACCCTAATTCCTAGCAGCATTGCCAGGGGGGCACAGGGTGGCACGGGGCCACCCCCTGAAATATGATTGCCCCCCCCCCAATCCATTGGGCTAGAGTGCTGTCAATCTGACAAGTGTGATCCCATTGGATCAGAGTTCTGTCACTTGGCTCCCAGCCCTTGTCACATGCCCAATTCATGTTTCCATGACGACTATCCAAAATTCTGATACTATGGAACCAGCGCTGGAACAGTTTTTGCAAACAAGGGAAACTAATAATGAATGTGATGTTTTATTTAGCAGAATGGCATTATGTTGTTCTATCCTCAAATCAAATAGTTCCTATATTTTCTAAGCAGATTTTCTATGCTGTATTCTGATGAAATGCCCCCCCCCCACACTGATTATTATACATAACACACGTAGCATATACATTAGACACAGGTAAAAGTGCATAGACATTAAAACACATCAACAACACATAAACACACACACAGAGACATTACGATAACGACAAAGACACACAATTGATTTTTGAACCGGTATGAAAGTCATGGTATTGATATCCAACATTTTTGAATGATACACAGGCCTTCATATATAGAAATAAACTTGGTGAATCATGTGCATGTTGTAATATTGGTATAGTTCAATCATTATTTATTTATAAAAGAATTGGATAGATAGTGGGGACAGAGGACAGAAGACACAGAAGTTTACATATTTTGCATATACATATTATAACACCTGAGCCAATTTGATTTGCTAATGAAGACAGTGAAGTTAGTTAGTTAGTTATTTGAAATTCATTTTTTTTTTATAACATTGGAACCCTTTTCATGAACAGATCATGTTTACATTTTACATGTTAAGAAGTTCTCTTTTATTTATTGGTTTAATTGAAGTTGATTGTAGTTCTGTTCTCCCTTATTTCACAATGTAAAGTTGTTTTCGCGGATGAAATAACAGAAGTTATCCAGATGATAGTAATATTGTATAATGGGAATATAATTAACATTTTCTAGACTAATTGTTTGGCCATTGCACAGCAGAACAGGTTTGACACGGGTTAAAAATGTGTTTTGGCAAACAACTCATCATATGCATGGCTGACACATCCAAAACATACCACAGTGTGAAATATCCTGATGTTACTTAAATCTAACTGGGTGACAATGAAAAAGTAAATTTCTTATATTATTATTGTCAGTTTTCCACTCACAAATCATTCAAGTTGTTTGCACTGCCCATCTGTAAAACCCTTCACTGTGGCCACTGAGGCTTCAGGGGTGATCCATCAGTCATGTGATAAGAGAAGACGTGTGTCATCATTACCGCAGACATTCCTTAAATCCTTCCCGGGTAACAGAAAATCCTTCCTTTGGATTTTGGTCTGTGTCAAACAAACGTAAAATAAATCATTTTGGGGGTTAAAGTTTCAGCCCTCCCCCCGGTATGCCAGATTTGGTTGAGTCCAGGGTCGGCAGATCCAAGATGGCTGACTGAGCAGCGATGTGCTAAAGTTCACTTTTAACTCTAAACGCTGAAGCTAGTTATCCTTCATTTCTCTTGTCGGATTGGTGTTTGCTGAGAACGGATACTGGTGAGTCTGAAATCACTGACAGATTTAGATTTTGTGTCACTGTCTCAAAGTTGAAGCCCGTTTACTCTGCGGAGTCCAGTGAGTAACGTTAGTTAGCTGTTGTAGCCGCAGCAGTTAGCTGTAACGTTATTCCCAGTTCTCCCAGTGGTTAGGGGGACTGGGGGTTTGTACTGGGAATGTTATCAGACGGGCAACATATGAGACTGCCAGCAGCACAGAAGGAATAGAACATGAAGGAGGTCCAGGTCACAGGTTGGTTGATATGTGCAGGTTAGAGTAGCACCCTGAGACACAGAAAGCTGGCGTTGGCTATGCTAACGTTAGCGACAGTCTGGTGACACTGTTGCGTTACAAAGCTAGCTAGCTGTTAGCATGCTAGCTGGAATCTCCGACGAGCTGCTGGCTGTAGAAATAAAGTTTTCCCCTGTCTTCTTCTTTTTTTTTTTTTTTTTTTTGCTGCTTTCAGATAATCTTATTCTTCATGTAGTGACACTTTGGTGTGATGACCCAGAGATGTGACCTATGTGACTGAATTATTAATAACCGTGTTGCATTTGTTGTGGAGCACCATATTTACATTTCGCAATGCAGCAGTGTAATGGTAAATCTAAGGTAAAGATGGTGTTTTGGTATCTGCCGTTACTCAGATTGGCTACAGTTAGCACTACTAGTAGTAGCACTCACTGCCTATGGTTCGCGATTAGAACAGCTGTAACGTTAGCTCACATCTCATCCAGCTTGATTGTCTGGCTGGCTGCAGTTTACAACTCCGTGTTGTTGTTTACCGTGAGTGGCGATGGGGCTTCTGGTCTTTACCCTTGCCCTATTGGACTTATTTGCACTACCACCATGACACCCTCTCTCATAGAGCACCTTGCCTGCCCTGTCACTGCAAGCGTCTCATGCTTATACATCCCTTGGTACATTCATGTGGATTTTTTATTTAGTATCTTTTCTTTTATGGTCCAAGTTATTCATGTGGATTTGTTTATTGTATTGTTATTCGTTATTTTATCATCCTGTTTATGATGTATGTGTACGTTGTGTGTGGTGTCTATAAGCTACTGGGAACTTGAATTTCCCCTTGGGGATCAATAAAGGATCGATCGATCTATTGATCTATTATTCTTTCAAAGTGTGCATGGATTATAGTGAATTATTTTGAAATAACTGAAAAGTGGCTTGTTAAATGAGGTATGGAGAAAATGTAGCCTAGAAATCAAGACAAATGTAATTTGCAGCCAGGGGTCTAGCAACTCTCCATTTGCTTGCGAGCTGGAAAAACCAAACTCTGGTCGGACCAATCACATCGTGTGTAGAGTTGGTGGGCGGGCTTAAGGCTGCTGCTGCTGGCGAACAGAGGTCTTTGGAATCAGCTTTGGCCGTGACTCTGGAAGACTTGGAGTTCAGCTTTTCTTTGAGAAAAGAACAAAGAACGGCACTGAATGAAGTCATTCTTACAAAAGGAAGATGTGTTCGGAGTTTTGCCGACCGTATACGGTCCGCTACCTTCTTCGTTGCTCTGGTTGGTTGTAGCTCTATCCTATTGCGTGCAGAGGGAATTTGAAAGACAACTGTTTATCCCGCCCCTCTGTTTGAGCCCTGCCAATGGTGAGTTCCCAGACCCAACATCTTAATGTGGGTCTGGCTTGTCAGGCTAGAAAAATTTGTTATTATAAATTACCATCTAAATTTAGACCCTGCATGAGAAATATATTGACGTCAAATTCTAAAAGTTGGCACTATGCTTGGCCAGATTCTGTTGTGTTTTAATGATCATTTTTGTACATTTTTGCCCCGTATTCTGGTAAACCTATCTTAATTTTAGGATTAGTAATGATGTCTTTTATCTTTCGCAGCCAGGGTTAAATTCAGATGTGAAGCTCTCGGCTTTTGGTGAGCTGGCATCTCTATAAGAGATGGAAACTTTAATTTAGTTTATATTGGGGATGCTTGAAAGTCATTTAACAGACCAGAGAGAAAGAGGAAGAGAAACGGATGTGTGGGCGAGAAAGAGAGAGCGAGCAGGCGTTTTTGTATTTATGGACAGAATGAAAGAAGTGAAACAGAGGTAACTATTTGGTCCTAATGTGATATTATTAAGTGTTGTTCTGTGGCAATGTATGGAACTACATGGCACAGACGGTGACTGTGACAGCAGTCTGATGAAAGGCTTTATTGTGGGTTGAACCCAAATTTAGTAAACCTATGTCACATGCACCTTTTCTGTATAAAAGGGATAGAACTAATACACTTGGGGAGCAGTGTACAGAATGCTGACTCTGTTTCTGCCCACATGTTTTAGTTTTGCCCTTTAACCCTCTGACTTGGCAAACGCCAGTATGACCAAAAGCTTTTGAATGTTGTAACACGGTTTCTTATGACCTTTTGTTAAAGTCCCTTAGTCATAGACATATTTCTGGACCTAAAAAAAAAAAAAAAGTATCTGACACAGTAGATCACAAGTTATTTCTTGTTTACAGACTGATTGTTTTTTTTGCTTTATCTGGCCAGATCATTTTGTTCTTGTGTTTGTCTACAGGAGTTGGTTGTCTAATGGACACTGATGGATTGAATTGAATTTCTATTATGAATAATGAAAATTAAGACGGGGTAGGACTAGCAAAGCTCTCTACTTCTTCCTACCCCTTTTGAACACCAACAATATTATTTGAGTTTATTTGTTGCTTAAAGTAAATTGTAGAATTATGCCGTTCAAGTTAGTGTGTGTGTGTGTGTGTGTGTGTGTGTGTGTGTGTGTGTGTGTGTGTGTGTGTGTGTGTGTGTGTGTGTGTGTGTGTGTGTGTGTGTGTGTGTGTGTGTGTGTGTGTGTGTGTGTGTGTGTGTATATTTTCTTTGAGAGCGTATTACTGATGTCTGAGATAACACTTGATAATTAAGAGGAAGGCCTTGGGGAGGTTTTCAGAGAGAGAGTTTTGGGCGAGGCTAATAAAACCCTGCCTGGTGATAAGCGACTTGATTTACATACGTTTCATGGATTTTAGACCGCCTTGTTTACACAGCATTGCATGCTTTATAAAAGCTGATTTATTTGACTTTGAAAGAATAATTATAATAATAATAATAATAATTAAAAAAAAATCCTAACAGCCATGTTTTCTGGCTTGGGCTCTGATGCTTATATAGTGAAGACCGGCAAATGTCGTCTTATTCAAAAACATTGTGCATTTTAGACACTTTGAGCCCAACCTTTACACCATGTTCTAACCTAATTTTTATCAAGTCGATCGTCATGTCCTTTCAGTTTTCAGTCCAGTGGTTGATTCTGATCTTTCCTTTGAATGGGTGTTGATGGACGCTCCTATTAAAATGCACCTATATTTTAAATATAAGTGTGCCAAGAGTGGGGGGGATATGGATAAAATCATCAATCACTTCATATTTAATTGCATACAACAACAACAATATGCAGTATGTTGGGAACAGTAGGCCTAATTGTGCATTTTCTGGGAATTTCAGTCTTCAAACATTTAACCAAATGTAGTGCAACCAATGTAAATACTTAGTCTGGAGCCATGTTCTGCTGTTTTTGGCAAATGTCAGGATATCATTTTTTTTCACATTTACCCGTAGCATCACATGCAAACTATCACAGCTCCTGGAGTGTAATTGTGGTCTGAACACAGAGCGAGTTAGGCACCTCAATCTAAGAAAGGCTAAGAATCTTATATATTATGTGTAGTTTTTTGTTGTTGTAATTTTCAATGTTAAGCCTAAAACATTTCTAATTTGTAGTTTTTAACTCCCGGTAATAATTACTCTCCCAAAGAAACTGAACGGAAGTTATGATATATAATATTACATTTGTGTTACTTTTAGTGTGGTGGTTGATTTTAAGTTTTTCATTTTATGAAGAGTTTGTATAGCCTATTTTTTGCAAATATTTCAAAATTTTTTTAACTGCATTTAATTATGTCTCAATGTCTATCAAGTGAAATCTTAACAACTAGCCTAGTATTTGTCACACTACATTAAAAAAAGAAGAAGAAAAAAACGTTGATGGGAGCTTGCGCTAGTCTTTGCGCTGCTATAAAAACTAAGCCCTTTGTGTCGTAGGTCGCTATCTGCTGGCTGTATGCCTGCAGTATACTGTTGAGTTGGGAACAAAGTGTGACAGCGACAGGGAACACATGAGCATGAGCAAACACAAGCACCTGGACCTTATCATGTAGCCAAACACAACAGGCCTGCAGTCCTTATAATGTTATTGTTGAGACAATTCTGGTCACTTGGAGGCCAAATTTGTTGCCAGTGTATCTTCTAGAAAATGATTGAAATTGAAATCACAATTGCGTAATTGTTAAAGTCCCAGTGTGTAACGTGTTTAGTTGTTCATTATCAAAATCTGTGTTGCCCGTTCACAAACTTTTTCATGAATATTTACTACCACCATCAATTCAAAGTATTCCCATTGGCTTGGGCTGCGCGATAAATCGATTTTATCAATTAACTCGAATGTGTAGTTAACGTTGATTTGTTTAAATGAAAATCAATTTTCTCCTTAACATCCGCCGACGCTCCCATAGCGCCCAACGGCCTCAGCCCTCCCCCCGCGCGTTTGCCATAGAGATACAATAACAACATGGCAGCGACAGGGACTAACATTAATTATCAGAGGTGTCAAAAGTATTCACATTCATTACTCAAGTAGAAGTATAGATACTAGGGTTTGAAAAGACTTTTGTAGAAGTTGAAGTATCAACTCAAGCTTTTTACTTAAGTAAAAGTGTAAAAGTAGTGGTTTCAAAACTACTTAAAGTATAAAAGTAAAAGTAATGGAAGGCAGAGATCTTCAACAAGGGGTCCTCAGAGTCATTGCAGGGGGGCCTCCAAATTATTGTACATTTCTGAGTCTTTTTGTAACTTAACTGGGCTACAATCCCTGTTAAAATTTGATAAACTCATGATCATAATTTAACTCAGTGGCTTTATAATTGTTAGCCTTGATTTCTTTTGCGAAGACTTGACCCGATTTTGTGTTGGCAGTATGTTTATCAACCTTTAGAATTTTCTACTTACATTTTAAGTGGGATTTGTCCCTCTGCAGGGGCTCTTTCCCCATAGCCTATGCAAGTGGACTTAAGTTTATACTTAAGTCCCGATGTTGTATGATGCATGGTGAAACTTTGGGGTCGTAGAGAGGGAGTGACAGGCTGGGAATCAGGATGGGAAATACAGGGCTCCACACTAACTTTTCACTAGGAGCACAGTGGCCCCCTACTGAAAATTTTAGGGTCACAACCAGAACATTTAGGGGCACACACCGTAAATCAACATGCTAACCAAATATTCACATTTCTACTAATTTCCACTGTATTACTAATAAATACTTTGATAATAGATGCAGAAATTACAATGTGCTGTTTCAAATTCAGTGTCACTTTTGAAGATAGTAGAACCACTGCTGTGCCTGCTCGTCTCCGAGGAAGTGTAACATCAACAGCACCGCGACCGCTTTCGGCTCGCCATTAATATATCGCGGCAAACACTGTCTGCGTGAAGTTATGAAAAACTGTAACCACACTTGAAACCACTTTATCGGCATTTCCATGACTCACTGTGACTTCAACAAAACTGCTGTGTGTGTGTGTGTGTGTGTGTGTGTGTGTGTGTGTGTGTGTGTGTGTGTGTGTGTGTGTGTGTGTGTGTGTGTGTGTGTGTGTGTGTGTGTGTGTGTGTGTGTGTGTGTGTGTGGAGAGAGTGACCGTGACAGTGATTATCTTCAGAGTGAGTAGGGACTCTAGAGTCCTAGTGAGAGACCACGGTGGGAGATCTGGAGCAGGAGAAGTTAACCCTCTCCTTGATCTCATGTTGGTTATGGAGAAGGAGAACCAGGAGATGAGTTGGGGGGAGAAATGCAATGCTACCAAGCTTCGGACGAGCGGACCAATCAAAGTTGTTGCTGCAATGTGTAGTTGCATTTTTTTTTGAGAGGTGGGGGGGGTTTGGGGGGAATATTTATTTTCGTAACAATCACGTACCAAAAAATGAGCGATGTGGTCCTCCTCTCCTACTTCAATGCCTAACAAGTCAGTTTTCAGTCAGTTTTCGTTCCTTCCCTCACCTATGGTCATGAAGGCTGGGTCATGACCGAAAGAACGAGATCCAGGGTACAAGCGGCCGAAATGGGTTTCCTCAGGAGGGTGGCTGGCGTCTCCCTTAGAGATAGGGTGAGAAGCTCAGTCATCCGTGAGGAGCTCGGAGTAGAGCCGCTGCCCCTTCGCGTCGAAAGGAGCCAGTTGAGGTGGTTCGGGCATCTGGTAAGGATGCCCCCGGGGCGCCTCCCTAGGGAGGTGTTCCAGGCACGTCCAGCTGGGAGGAGGCCTCGGGGAAGACCCAGCACTAGGTGGAGGGATCTTCAACCTGGCCTGGGAACGCCTCGGGATCCCCCAGTCGGAGCTGGTTAATGTTGCTCGGGAAAGGGAAGTTTGGGGTCCCCTGCTGGAGCTGCTCCCCCCGCGACCCGACACTGGATAAGCGGACGAAGATGGATGGATGGATGGATGGATGGATGGATGGATGGATGGATGGCTATTTAAAATACGTTCTTCTGCATTTAATTTCCCTGCCCTCCTCCGTCTCTCTTGTCACACACACACACACACACACACACACACACACACACACACACACACACACACACACACACACACACACAGACACAGACAGAGCTCCTCCCACCGTGCGGTGTTGTATTTAATTATTTTTTTTTTAATCCCCCCAAACGTCACCTTCCAGGCACCGCGACAATGGTTATGTTTAAGGTTATGGTGAGGGTTAGTGCCTGGAAGGCGACGTTGGAGGCTTAAAACACCAACGATCCCACCGTGCACCGTGCACAGCGTCTGTCTCCGTCAAGGAGAGAAGACGGCTGGAGAAATTCACAAGTTCACAAAAGATTGGTATCTATCTCGTGAACACCTTTTCCTTTTTTTGCTGGACTCGGTCGAGTCCGAGACAAGTTCGAGTCCAAGGCGGGTCCGAGACAAGAGTAAAGCGTCTTGAGTCCGGACTTAAGTACTACAGCCCTGCTCCACGTACCTTCGTATGTACCCACGGCGTCGATTTTAAAGCGGAAGTGGTTTTTAGTAGAACCCATGCCCGCGGTAAGTTACTGAAACCAGTAGCTTTGCAGCTGTGAGTATCAATTCACTCCTCGGGACGCTTCTTCAGACCGCTGAGCTTTTCTGAAATAATGTACACATTTCAACGTCAAGTTGCAGATTTCCTCTGTTGTATAGTCCACTCAGTGAAAAACATTATTGTAAGTGAAGTGGTGGTAGAACCATGACTAAATGGTAGCTCAGTATAACTGTTAGCGTCCGACAGTGCTGCAACATCGTAGAAATATTGGGATAAGTTTAGGTGTTACAAATCAGCTGCGGGAATCTGAACATTGTGCAGGTTGTCAGCATGTAGGCTGTTGGAGTGTTTCTACAGAAACTTGTCTGAGGGCATTATTGGGGCTTTCTGTGATGAGTGTGCCAGGAGGGTGTGTTTGAACAGGTTAAGACACGACAGGTAGGCTGTAATGAATAGTTTGTTCAGGAAGCATTGCTCGGCCCTGCTCCCCCGCCCTCTGCTGCCCCAGTAAGAGGGAGTTCTGCTCACAGGGACTGGCTTTAGGAAGCTGTAAATACCTCATTTCAGAGGGATTCTTTTTTTGTTCGGAAGAATGTTTTCTTTAAAGCTGTAGTGCGCTACTATTTTATTTTAATGAACATCTGTTCCATTCAAGCCATTGCCAAATGAGTTGCTACAAAGCTAATTAAGATAATCAGCTCCACACAACTCTGTCTGGATTTCTCAGTATGGCTAGGTTTAGAAAATGGTGTTACCCGGCGACATTCGTGCGCTACAGATCTTGTGATGCGTTTTGCGTCACTGCTCAGAAAATACAACAGCAAAGGTTGTTTTTTTCCTGGCTCATTATGGGCCTGTGGAGCAACACAAATTTTGAGAGTCAAAGACTTAATTTCCTGCATTCTGATTAATTTTTAGGCACACATTTATGGTGAAAACTTCACCATATAGCTTTACATAAATATTTTTTTCTACTACTATGGGCCAACAGTTAACATAGAAATGATTTGAGATACATGTAAATGCTCTCTGTAAATGCTGCCCTGCTGGTAGGTTTTACAACTTAAGTACGGTGCGGTAAAGTCAATCAGATGTCCGTAGCGACAGTACAGTGGGACGTTTGCCTTCAACAGAGCGACAGTAATAACCTAACATACCATCATTACTGAGAATAAACTACATTCACGGTTATGTTTGCACTGAATAACGCATTCAATAAACAGAAACATAACTCTTGCAGCGCACATGAACAGATGTGCAATATTAGCTCACACATAAAATAGCACCGTCGTGAATTATCCTGTTGCTAACGTACATTCATAAATCCTGCATAACATCGTCCCTTACCTACAGGACCTCAGACTGACTTATTGATGCACGCACAGAGTAGTGTCGACAAACTTAGGACAATGAGGGGAGAAAGGAAAGTGTGATAGCGTTCCACGTTAACGCTTTTTTCTCTCTCACTCGAGACCGCTGTGTCCAACGTTACTTCGTGAGGGTAGACCTCACGATGGTGGCTCTCCATCGTGATGTCGGCCAGCCATCACGATGGACGATGATATTGTCAGCCCAGCCTGCCGCATGGACAGACAGCAGTCTGACCTCCGGCGGAAGGAGAGCACCGCGCCCGTCAGCAGCAATTTTTTTGCTGTGCCGCCGGTCCGCCTGTGCAGCATGGACAAACACCTTTTTCTCTCTGCTCAGGACTAGACCCGACTGAACCTTACTTCCAGGACACTGATGCCTCCGTACGCCTGGACACAAGCGACGCCGCCTTTGTGGATGTCATTCACACTGATGGACTTCCTTTCAAGTCCAAACTAGGTACATGTCACCGTTGATCCCAATGACTGAGCTCAAAGTGGGCAGTACTTGTTCAAACAACACATTCTAAAATTTCTAAAAAATCTCTGTTAGAGGACGCGCTTGACGCGTCCTCTAACAGATTCCAGATTAGTCAGAACTCTTGGCTTTTCTTTTGGACGCTCTGGGTCCGTACGTTCAACTGACATACAACACAACAACAAGAGGAAAAGATGGTGGGTGGGGTTACAAAATGTACACCACCGGTCAAAAGTTTTAGAACACCCCAATTTTTCCAGGTTTTTATTGAAATTCATGCAGTTCAATGTCTTATTGTACTCTGAAATGAAAGAATAAAACAAATGAACAATTTAAGTTAAAAAAGAAATCATGGAATCAATTTATAAACCAAAATGTATTCTAAATGTTTGACTCATCAAAGTAGCCCCCTTTGGCCGATATAACAGCTGAACACACTCGTGGCATTCTTTCTACAATGGAAATCAAATATTCTTCAGAAAGTTCTTCCCAACTCTGTTGCAGAAGTTCCCATAAATGTGTGGCCCTTGGAGGTTGCTTTGCTTTCACTTTTCTGTCCAGTTCATCCAAACCAGCTCAATGGGGTTTAAGTCTGGGGACTGTGCTGGCCACTCCATGTTTTTAAGCTTACCATCTTGATCTTTTTTGCTAAGGTAGTTCTGGCATAGCTTGGACTTATGTTTCGGGTCATTATCTTGCTGTAGGATGAACCCCTGACCAACTAGGCCCATACCAGAGGGTACTGCATGGCGCTGCAAAATGCTGTGGTAGCCGTTTTGGTTCAGGGGGCCTTTCACTCTGTACAAATCACCGACCCTGGATCCAGCAAAACAGCCCCAGACCATCACGCTTCCTCCTCCATGTTTGACAGTTGATGTCACACACTGAGGAACCATCCTTTTGCCTACTCGACGGTGTACAACAATCCTGCGTGATGAACTGAAGATTTCAAATCTTGATTCATCAGTCCATAACACCTTCTTCCAGTCTTCAGTAGTCCATTGAAGATGTTTCTTGGCCCAGGCAAGCCTCTTTTTCTTATTCTACTTCTTAGCAATGGCTTTCTTGCTGCAACTGGATCTATCAAAACTGCAGCTCCAAGTCTTCTCTTTCCAGTTGAAACTGAGACTTCTTATTACGACCACTATTAAGCTGTGCTTGAAGCTGTTGTCCTGTGAGCCGCCTATCACACAAGCTGTTGACTCTCAGAAACTTGTCTTCTGATTCTGTTGTGGCTTTGGGTCTGCCAGACCTCTTCCTGTCAGAGTTTCCCCCAGTTTCTAAGTGCCTTTTGATGGTGAAGAATACTGTACTCACTGACACCTTGACTTTCTTGGCAATTTCTCTGTAGGAAAGACCAACATTCTTAAGTGTTATGATGGTCTGTCTCTCTTCCATTGTTAATTGCCTTTTTCCCGCCATTTTTATGGCAACACACTACTTTCTGCAGTACAATACTGTTCAAATAATGCTCACGAGGGTAAAGTACCACGGTGTGTTCCAACAATCCTTTTATACAAACAGAGGGGGTTGCAAGTAATCCAGACCAGTTGGAACACCTGTGGGAATTGGTAGCACCAACTTTCAAAGCTTGATCAACCTCATTGCTGCAGAACAGCTTTTACGTTGTTAACCCATTTATTGTTCCCTGAAAAAGGCCTTTTTGTAAAATAATGAAATGAAAACTTGTTTTATTTGTTAAGAATCTATTTTGATGCGTTTTCCCGTAACTTTTGTCATATGTTTAAAAATATTGAAATTAATATCTATAGCGCAATATTCATAATAGATTTCACAATATCACATTTTGTCAATATCGTGCAACCCTACTATGCAGGTAAAACCCTGCAGCAGCGTTCAGCTTTGGAGACGAAGAGGACATACCAGATAATGACCTCTTCTGAAGAGTCCATGTTTTTGTAATCTTTTTTTGTATCCATCACCTCAGCCTTTTGCAAACCTTATCTATTCATTCCAGTGTCACAGAGCAAGCCCAAAACAGTAGTCGATCCACTGCATGGGTCTTCTGCTGACTGTGGTGTGGTTTGGTCTGTTGTGTGTGTATGTTTGTTTTACGCCTCACAGTAGGGCGGTTGGAACAAGATCCGGAAGTCAGATGTAATTCTAATAGCGAAAAAAAAAAAAAAAAAAAAAAATTAATTGAATGTTAAAATGACTATTAAAATGTGTATTTTTTTACAATGTGTTTGCTCATGTCAGTGAATCTCACCCTTTTTGCCTTTGCTTTTGTCACGTCCTGTCTGCTGAACAATAAAGTTAGCGGGAGTGAACAACACAAGGCATTGTGTGATCTTAGGGCACGGAGCTACAGTAGAGACCAAGTAACTCCTAAATTCCATCAGGTGAATCTGCCACTGCAGCCACTCAAGACAAATACACGTGGTTCCACCAGCCATGACACTGCGTCCCCGAAGCAGCGTAAAAAATACGTACCTGATCTAACTAACATTTACCAACTTTCTAAAGCAGTTGTTCTCAACTGTGCTAATGGGGCATATGTCTTTGGCTAAAACGTATGCAACAGCATTGGTTATATTTTGTGCTTCTTCTAACTCAACGGGTAACTTGTCGTTTCTGTTTGTTTATTGTTAACAATAGTTGGTGAAATGTGACTTTGTGCTTATGTTTCAGGTTATTAAACAGATTTGTTGTGTTACCAAGTGATTCTAACACTACCGTGTAGCAAATCCCTGCAGATGATGTGTTTCTTCAAACGTTTACCAGACAACAGAATTTGATCTCCCCTTTTTGCTCGCCAAACGCGGCTTCTCTCCCTCCGCCATCTTTACTTGCACACTAGTCTATGCTTGTGCACCAGGTACCACAAACAGGAGGGCAGGGGCAAAAGTGTGCTTGTCATTCAAAACACAAGACAAAACAAGAGTTAACTTGCAAAACGTAACGTGCAAAATAACCATTTTGTCTCGATTATTTTGTTTTTGTGATCATTAGGAGCTGAAATCCAAATCGTAATTAAAGATGTGATTAACTGCACAGCCGTACTATGTAGACTAATTTCGTAGAAGCACAAACTTCCAGGAAAAATGACCAAAACGACGTAATCTGCCAGTCGGGCAGGCAAAATGCTCTGCTTCTGAGACGCTCCCGATGTTGTATGATGCATGGTGAAACTTTGGGGTCGTAGAGAGGGAGTGACAGGCTGGGAATCAGGATGGGAAATACAGGGCTCCACACTAACTTTTCACTAGGAGCACAGTGGCCCCCTACTGAAAATTTTAGGGGCACAACCAGAACATTTAGGGGCACACACCGTAAATCAACATGCTAACCAAATATTCACATTTCTACTAATTTCCACTGTATTACTAATAAATACTTTGATAATAGATGCAGAAATTACAATGTGCTGTTTCAAATTCAGTGTCACTTTTGAAGATAGTAGAACCACTGCTGTGCCTGCTCGTCTCCGAGGAAGTGTAACATCAACAGCACCGCGACCGCTTTCGGCTCGCCATTAATATATCGCGGCAAACACTGTCTGCGTGAAGTTATGAAAAACTGTAACCACACTTGAAACCACTTTATCGGCATTTCCATGACTCACTGTGACTTCAACAAAACTTGTGTGTGTGTGCTCTGCTCTGCTCTGCGTCAATTTTCAGAGAGGACAGATATGCTGGCGCTTACGCGCTCTCAGGTACCGAAATTTTAACGTGTAAAAAAAAAAAAAAAAAAAAAAAGGGGGCAAATTTACTGGTCGCACATGTGCAACTAGATGTAAAATTCAGTCGCACACTCTCAAATTTCGGTCGCAGTCTGGAGCCCTGAAATACTGTTTTAACAAGAATTTCTACTTGACATCCACGGAGTCAAAATTCTTATGTTCTTATTAGTTAGCTTGTTCTTGTTTCCTAACTGCGTCGCAAGTTATAGTTACAGAATACAATTTTACTAATATTTTTCGTTTCTCTTTCTCCTCCCCCTTCGCTTTCTAATCTCTCTATCTCTCTCTGGCAGGGGACTTCCACATTGGGATTAGAAGGTTTTCAGATCTGCAGAATTCCAGGTGAGGTTTACAATCATTTCTCATTCTACAACAGATGTATTTCAATAATTTGGATTCATAACAATAATCATAATTATACATCGGATTTATACAGAGCTTAAAGATGCTTTACATACATTCATGAATAAGTTCTTTCTCCAGAGGGAGAAGCCTTTTCTCCCTTTTTATTTTTGGTGAAGTATTCCTTTCACCGATGACGTTCACAAAATTCAAACATTACCTCTTAATGCAGACTGTCAAATGTCAGAATTGCTACAAGACAGCTATAATAACTTAATATTGATTCAAAAACATACTTCTTCCCTCTTGTCATTCCGTACCCCTTTACCTTACCCTGCTCCCCTCTTATTTCTTCCTCTCATTCTTCTCTGTCCTCTTCATCTAGGTGTCTTGTTCTCGGATGTCCAGGCTAGGTGGCCTCAGGGGGCTTGGCCCCGAAACACAGACTGCTGGCGCAGACACTTCCACTGCTGAGGGACTACACGGGCCTCTACAGATGGATACATCCATGTGTAGAGATACCTGCACAGCTGCTTGAAAGAGAGAACTGACCAGGCGGCACCTTTTGAACCGGATATTCAGGACCCAACTGGTCCTCGGACAGGGATCGCATCTGTGCGGGTGTTAGCTTTTATTTAGCCAACTTCCATTTATCCCTTTTAAGTCCCCTAATATTTCACATTTCATCCATCAAGTAATCATCTATTCCTTCCCTCCCTCCATTCTTGAGAGTGCTGAGATTTTGCGCTGCAGAGCTAGAAGTGGTGAGCAGGTAATGGATGATGCTCGCCATGGTGACCTAGTGTAAATGGCTATTCCTTCGCACAGCTCAGTGCCTGTATCTACTGCTCAACCTTCCTCCTCCACTCCCCCTTCCTCTCACCTCTACTCCACCTCTCTGCTCTCCTTCTCTGTTCACCGCTGCTGCTTGCTGCCCAGTCCTGCCTCCCCCCTCCAACACCATGGTAGGTGCAGGCTTGAGTGCGTGGAAGCTAATGCGAGGTGTCCGCCAGCTGGAGCTTCACCGCCTCATCCTGGCACTTATCATCTTCTGCTTACTGTCCATGGCCTTCCTAGCTTACTATGTGTCCAACAGCCCCAAAATCAAGGAGGCCCCCCCTTTACCCTTCAGTGACTGTGGCGGAGGCGGTGGGATGTCACCGGGAGCGAGTACTGGGGCTGCTGGAGGAGGGCCAGGTGTCCAGAGGGCACCGCTTTTCCTTCCCCAGCGTGAAGGCCGACTACGACAGGTAAAGGCGGTGGACAATTCCAGGACAGAGCCCGTGGTTCTGGTGTTTGTAGAGAGCATCTACTCCCAGCTGGGCCAGGAGATTGTAGCCATATTGGAGTCTAGCCGCTTCCACTACCGGACAGAGATTGCTCCTGGTAAAGGAGACATGCCCACATTGACGGAGCATAACCGTGGTCGCTACACACTCATCATCTATGAAAATGTGTTGAAATATGTCAATCTGGATGCGTGGAACCGTGACTTGCTGGACAAGTACTGTGCTGAGTACGGAGTGGGTGTCATTGGCTTTTTCAAAGCTAATGAAAACTCTCTTTTCAGTGCACAGCTCAAAGGTTTCCCTCTCTTTCTACACTCACGCCTGGGACTCAGGGACTATCGCATCAACCCCAATGCTCCGCTACTCTACATCACCAAGCCCAACCAGGTGGAGCAGGGCTCTTTACCAGGGGATGACTGGACCATTTTCCAGTCCAACCACTCTACCTATGAACCAGTGCTTCTGGCCAGCACCAAGTCCTCTGAGGCACTGGCACATTTTGGACCCAGCCCCTTGCGGGCTCTCCACGCCACAGTGGTCCAGGACTTGGGGCTCCACGATGGCATTCAAAGAGTTCTCTTTGGAAACAATCTCAACTATTGGCTTCATAAGCTGGTGTTTGTAGACTCCATTGCCTACCTGACAGGGAAGAGACTGTGCTTGTCTTTGGACCGACACATCCTGGTGGACGTGGATGATATATTTGTTGGCAAGGAGGGAACCCGGATGAAGGTGTCAGACGTGGAGGTGGGTGAGCCATAATCACACAAGAGACCACAAATTATCAGAAATGAACTCAAGTTGCTTCTCACTGTGTGTAATTGTTGATTCATGTTAATAGAGTTGGGTCGATTTACATTTCCAGTTGGGTCGATTTCCAATTTCACCGGTCCGGTGTACGAGGTTAAACCGGTTTGAATTTTATTGCAGTTTTCTATATCAAATAGCTTTGGTAAACTACTTTTGCCATGTTGCTGTAGCTTAGCTTGCTACAATAATTTGGAGGTTAACGTTAGCTTCAGTGTATGTTATATAGACCTTAGTGGTCCCCTAATACTGTATCTGAAGTCTCTTTTATATAGACCTTAGTGGTCCCCTAATACTGTATCTGAAGTCTCTTTTACAGTCGTGAAAAAATTAGGACACCAATGCTAAAGTTGAATAAAAAGAGGAAAAAAAAAATCATCTTTTGCAAATTGATCTTAATGCCTTAATTAAAAAAATGAGAGAAAATCGATTTTCCAATCCAATTTTTTTTGTGAATGAATAATGTATCGTAAATAAATAAATGTTCTTCCTTAAAATACAGGGGGCATAAGTAAGTACACCCCTATGTTAAATTCCCATAGAGGCAGGCAGATTTTCATTTTTAAAGGCCATTCGGTCAAGTTGGCCTTGACCAACTGCCACTTGCTTGTTTGAAAGCCATGATGTCTCTCTCTCATGGGTGGGCCAAATTCTTGGGTGGGCCAAAAACAGAGGAAGGGGAGGTAACCTTGCTCCTTATGACATCATAAGGAGAAGATTCCAGATCAGCCCATCTGAGCTTTCATTTTCTCAAAGGCAGAGCAGGATACCCAGGGCTCGGTTTACACCTATCACCATTTCTAGCCACTGGGGGACCATAGGCAGGCTGGGGGAACTCATATTAATGTTAAATAACCTCATAAAGTGAAATTTTCATGCTGTGGGACCTTTTTAATTAAGTAAGTCAAATGTATTTATATCTCGCTTTTCACTGATTTAAAAAAAGATGCATATTAAAACTGGAGTACAATTGAAACCACAAGGTAAATACAAATAAAGTGTGGAGAGGTCATCCAAAGACCTGAAGTAGGTCTTCAACTAATATTCAAATCTACAGAGATGGCAGACCGTATTGGACGAGGCAGAGCGTTCCAGAGTCTGCGCTATGGACTCAAAAGAACGGTCCCCACGGGTCCTGAGTCGGTTGCGAGGAATGGTCAGGAGATTGGACATATTGGACCTTAGGGGCCGTGCTGATAAATACGGTTGCAGTTGTTCAGCCACCTATGCAGGTGACTGGCGAGCAAGGAACTGAGGAACTGAATCCTATATTTAACGGGTGTGAGACCGTCTAGATGACCTTGTAAGCAGTGTTGGGCAAATTACTCAGGAAATGTAATATGTTACACTAAGTAAAGTAACATTACTTTACTTATTACTTTGTATCAAAAATAATTGGTTACGTTACTTTTTAAATTACTATATTACTTTTGCGCCCCACAAAAAAACATTACAGGAACGGAGTAAAGAATCAGCCAAGTAACTGCAAACTGAACTAAAATCACCAAAAGTCAATCTTGGTTTATATTCTTCTACTGGAAATGCACAGTAGGTGCATTAAAACCTGCGTAGGAAAAACCCAAAGTCGATCATTGCTTCAATCATCAATATACAATCTGATCGCCAATCGACACAGGCCTATTTCATGTTGGGAATTTGACAGTTTGGCAGCTCCACCAGCACCTGCTGTCTGTTGGTTCAGAGACTAGTGTTCTGATTAATGTGATGATGTAGCAGCTGTATGTGGCTCAAACTAATTATGAGAGTGCCTCATTGTGATATTCACCATCAGACATTTTCTTGTGAAAGCTTTGCAGAGTTACTTCTTCGCTATCTACTGTTGGTTTACCAAGGAGTATGCAGGCTTTCAGCCCTGAACATCCCAAGTAGGGGAATGGTAGGTTTTTGCTGTTGTGTTGCTAAAATTATCTTTCACTCTGAAGTTAGAGAAAATAATGCACCATTCAATATAACTTTAACTTTATTTGTATTCCCTGTTGAGTTGCAGTTTGAGTGCAATGCTGTGTGGCAACTAAATGGTGAAGCTCTGGTGTCAGACCTTCACTTCAGCATGTGAATGCACCACCAGGAAAGATTCACAGGTCCCTCTGCGCTTATAACACTAATGAAAACCACTCCTAATGAAAACCAACGCCTGTGTGTGTTAGTGTAATGCATTAGCTACTGTATGTTGAGTAAGCTTCGAGTTGATTTGATATTGCACTAAAAGGAAGTGAAACCAATAGGCCCCTGGTTGTAAGAAAACACATTTAAAAATATCAGTGCCACTTGCATGAATTGGGAATGGGTTGTCAGTATGTCAGTTGTAAGAACATAAGGTTTTACTGGGCTTATTGTGCAAAATGCGTATGGTGTAAATAGATTTGGAATGAGTCATGCTTTAAAGTTGTGAAATATTTTGTCAGCTATCTGTACAAATAAAAAGCTAGATGTATATTATGGACAAATTGTCACCACACGGGGAACGGCGCCTACATTAGAAGACTTCACCAACATGGAGAAGAGGAAAAACAAAGTGTAATTAAAGCTGTTCCAAACCATCACCGATAAAGAAGGAAGTCTCTGCTGAGTTCAATGACACCTCACACAAGACTCTACCTTAAATGGTTCAAATGTATTGAAAGGGGGCGTGGCCTGAGTAAGTGGGCGTGGCCATATTATAGGGGGCGGCTCAGTATCACACGTAGACCACACATTCTGAGTTTCATGCAAATCGGATGATGTTTGTCATATAAGGCAGATTTCCTGTTGCCAGCGGGGGGCGCTATGACCAAAAGTCAATTTTGGCCTGTAGGTGTCCTCAGGCCTGGACCCTTGTCAATTGTGAGAAATTTCGGGCAGATACGACAACGTACACTCAAGTTACAACAACTTCTTTGTTCATTGCTAAACACTCAAAATGGCCGCCACGGCCACACCATCTGACGAAAAGTTTTTCTTTTAATATCTTTTCATCGTTAAGGTGTTGGGATGGTACAGACCAAGTTTGAAGTCCATCGGATGAAATCTCTAGGAGGAGTTTGTTAAAGTATAGCACCTTGACTTTTAGGCCTACTTCCTGTTGCCACTAGGGGGCGCTATGACTTTAAGTAAATATCTGCCTTTATTTGTCCTCAGGGTTGGACTCTTATGAATCCTGAAAAGTTTCGAGGTAATCGGACAACGTACACTCGAGTTACACCCACTTCCTGTTTTGGCCGCGAAACGCACAAAATGGCCGCCCTGCCACGGCCACGCCCTATGACAAAAAGTTTTTCTTTTAACAACTTTTCATCTTTAACATCTTAAGATGGTACAGACCGAGTTTGAAGTTAATCGGATGAAATCTCTAGGAGGAGTTGGTTAAAGTACGACCTGTGGAAATGGCCAAAATCGCACTAATTTCGAACATTTAATTCAAAATGGCGGACTTCCTGTTGGGTTTAGGGTATGGCTCTAATTAAGTTTTTTGTCTATCTTGACATGTTACATATGTGTACCAAGTTTCATGAGTCTACGTTAAACGCACTGCAGGGGCTCAATTTTCTTAACTTTCTAGGGGGCGCTAGCGATCCATTTTTGTGCGCCTATTCCCGAAACCCTTAAAATACGTAAATTTTCACCAGACTTGATGCGGCCGCCAAATTTGGTGAGTTTTTGAATATGTTAAGCCCCTCAAAAAGGCAATTCATTTGACGGGAAAATAATAATAATTCCTTCAGTTTCAATAGGGCCTTCGCCGCTGTCGGCGCTCGGGCCCTAACAAGTCTAAACCAGCAGCCAGATATGTGAGAATGGTGAGGTAGGATTTATGGTTATTATATGTTGGCTTTGACAACTCTTTAGCCTGTATTTGGCTTGGTTGTACATGCACATGCCAATGCAAATCTGAACTCTTGTTAAATGTTATTTCCAACACTGCCTTCTCCTTATTGAACAAAGCATGGAGATCTACAATGCTTTGCAGGTAGCACAGGGGCTCAGTAGTTTGGACTGTCTCAAAGAGTAAGCTCCTGGGTTCAAATCCAGCCCTGGTCCTCACTGTGAGTCAGGATGGCTTCCATTGTCAACACACCCAGGTCAGATCATTTGTAAACTAAATTGCGGTTGTCAAAGATATCGGTGTAAAAGGAAGTGACTGGTTGTCCTGTGATATACCTGACCACGATGTACCCTCCCTGTCATCAATTGCATGCACATTTCAGTCTTGACACCCAGGTGAGGTCTTGTCTACTAAAGGAGAACCTCCTAAAATGGGACACAGCTATTGTGTATCCATCAGAAATAGTTTAACAATTCATGGTTTGGGGGTGTTTTGCCTCCACCAGGGTTGTGCTGGGCGATATGGAGAAAAATCAAATATTACAAGATTCTTGACCAAATACCTCAATATCGATATTGTGATGATACTGTTGGGTTGACAATTGGTGCTTTCACACAATATTTTCACAATGAGATTTTTGATAAATCATGTGGATTTAATTACTAAGTGGGTAAAAGCAAACAATAGAACAGCTATAACAGTCTGGTAAGTTCAGAAAATAACAATCTACTGTAATACAGCCTTTAAATCCAGGGAAAAAACTTTTTTTATATTCTGATATCCAAATTCTAAGATGAGATCTAGTCTCTTATCACGATATCGATATAATATTGATATAGTGCCCAGCCCTACTTCGGATACTGAATCGGTGACACTGATCCTAAACTGTGGTGATAAATCTGCTGTGCTGCCGGGTTGAAGATGTGTGTAAAGTATCCATGTTTTGCCAAAAATTACACTTATTTATATATTATTCTTACCTTTTTATTAAATTCTTTTAAACTCTTTACTACATGTATATTATGCAAGTCTGGACAGACTTGACTTGTTGGCTGTGGAATACAACTGCAAGGCAGTAATTATAGTTCAATCATGTGCAGGTGGATTTATATGGACATACATGTTTTTTTTATTTTTTATTTCCTCTTCAGAATATTAACACTTACTGTAAAGTTTGGGTTTTGTCAGGGAGGCTCCATACTGATCTGTAAAATAGCATATTGCAGAAATCTGCATAAAGACATCTGTATCAACAGTAATACATTAGTTTATTTCTCATTCAGCACCATAAAATGTCAGTTGTTACTAAATGTGACTTAGGGCTTGTCGGATCATTGTGGTTAAGCAACAATGGTTAATCACTATAATAACTATGAATTGAAACTATAAAATAATGTTGTCACTGAGTAAGTGTGGGTGTTTTTTCATTCTTTCACAGGCGTTGCTCAACACTCAAAACAAGCTGAGAGCACTGGTCCCTGATTTCACCTTCAATTTGGGATTTTCAGGAAAGTTCTATCACACAGGTATGAACCATCTGCCATTATTATTAGGGCTGCAACTAACAATTATTTTAATAATCGATTAATCTGTCGATTATTTTTTTGATGAATCGGATAAAAAAACAAAAGCATTAATTTACATCAACTCAATACATACATACTTGTTGTTTTAGTTAATAGTTGTGTAAAGGTAAGTAACCCAAATAGCAGATACAGACAGACACACACACACACTTATTCATGAAATTATTACCATCATTGTAGTAAGTGCAAGTTAAGTTCATTTATACGCCACACACTATTATATTTGTCAACAATAACTGATATGGGACAAAGCACATAATATATACATGACAACAGATTGAAAAATGTGTGGGCCAAAAAAGGCGAGTGAATAAAACTAGGGCTGCAACAACGAATCGATAAAATCGATAAAATTCGATTACTAAAAAAGTTGGCAACGAATTTAATTATCGATTCGTTGTGTCGCGCAACTATTACGCCACCTAGTCGCGGAGATAAAAAAATAAATAATTGAGTTGAGCACAGAGCGGAACATCGCGGAGCGAAAGAAAAGAAAAAAGAGCAGAGCGGGGGTAGAGGAAATACGGAGAGAGACCGGAGAGACCCGTAACGTTGTTCTGAAACACTCGGCGGAGGCAGAGAAATCAGTACGACCCAAGTCATCCAAGGTGTGGGAGCATTTCACACTAAATCAATCAAAAACGTATTAATTGCAAGATAATCAATGAGTCAGCACCTAAAACGTAAACATGTTGGAGTCCTTGATGAGGAGGAAGGGAGTTCAACAGCAGGGTAAAGTCACTACACTATCCTACTTCTGTTCCGGTCTGAAGTGAGGAATGTACCGTCCCTCCAGCTGACTAGCATGACAAGCTAGCGTTAGCTCGGTAATAACAGTAATAAAGCAGGGGTGGTATACTTTGCAAGACTGCTTTTTTAGTAATCGAATTTTATCAATTCGTTGTTGCAGCCCTAATTATTATATCAACAAAGATTTCTGTTTAAAATGTTATCTTATAGTACAGCTTTGGATCTGTGTATCTGTAAAGAGGAATGTTTAAATCACATCTGCCTTTAACACAACCGCCTTTTATTGGAATTTGCAATGTTGATATTTAAGATAAGAATTTAACCTTTTATTTATCCAGGACAGTTTGTACTGGAAGAAGCATGCTTCTCTAACCTTTAGGCCACCACTGCCCCAAAGCAAATTGTGAACTTGGGAGAATTTACTGAAAACTAATATTAACCACACTAAATGATAACATTCAAAATAACTATGCCAAACCAATATTCTAAGTATAAAAACATAATAGTTGATATGTAAATACGGTAATGGCTAAAGGACTCTTTCCAACAAATATCTTACTGTCTGACAGGTTTCCCTCAGGACCTAAAGGTCCCTAAAGAGACTGCTGGCTACTGTAGAAAAATCACCACTGCCTCACATTTACTTTCCCAGTCAACCTTTTCTCTAATGAATCTATTTAACAAAGTTGAATGATGATGATTCAACAGTTTGTTCTCTGAGCGGAACTAATACCAAATCGAGGTCATCATCTAATTGTGACCAATACAGATTTTCATCCGTCATCTCAGGGTATCATTACCAGTACCAATCTGACAGCATTGCTATTTTTTTCACAAATTTAAATCTTTACCCCTTACTGGAGCTCATTGGAATAATTGTATGTAAAGTAACATGAGGCAGGAGATTGCTGTGGCACTTAAACTGAGTGAAGCACTCCATGTGATACTGACACCGGCATAGGAAGGAGGTTTATTGCGGATCAGGCTTCATTCATTATGCTGAAAGTGTGTTTGTATGTGTGTTTTTAGGCACTGATGAAGAGGATCGGGGAGATGACATGCTACTGCAACATAGGATGGATTTCTGGTGGTTTCCTCACATGTGGAGCCACATGCAGCCTCACCTCTTTCACAACGTCAGTGTCTTGGCTGAGCAGATGAGGCTCAACAAGATTTTTGCTCAGGTAAGCAGCCCTAATACCATGCTGACATGGCCCCTGTCACAGTGTGTGGCTACATGACTTGCTTACGGCTACATGGAGAGTAAAAGGAGCACGTAGCCATGTGGTTCCAAAATATTCATGTATACAGGAGTAGTGTCGGCTTTAAGGAGTATTTAGATCTAATATACCTGTTGTAGACATTTCTAGAGACTACACTGACAGAAATGTTTGTTGGGTATGTATTAGGGGTATTGCGATTTGGGTTTTAAAATAGAAAATCTAATAAGCTTTCGATTTCGACTTTCAAAATCAAAAGCAGCATCGGCGATTCCCCCTGTATTTTTCTCTATTCACCCACGCCTACTTGCACATGTCAGAATAAAGAAAAAAGAACCGACATGGAGTAGCTTACTGGATGGTAGCATGCAGCTAAAGACACAGGGTTAACAGCACCACAGCCAGAGTTGGAGATGACTGAGAAACGGCAGAAAATCCCCCTGCTTCCCTGAAGTCATCACGGTGGCAACATTTTGCCTTCCCTGTGAGTGAGTTATGAAAACAAATGACAAAGGGGCTCCAACGGGACTTCATGGTGCGTTCATGTGCACCTTGTTAAACTAATGATGCATTTAGTTGCACTTTTTTTTGATTGAAAAATCTAAAAGTCAAATCGTGGATTTGGAGAATCGTGACACCCCTAGTATTTATACCATCAGTACACACCTGTTTATGGGTGTATGTGCTTCCTTGCCGCTTTGCTCTTTTCTTTCCTGACTATATCTTTCTCTTGACGTTCTTCCCTGGCCTCTGCTACCTCCTCATTTGCCCACATCCTGTCCTCTCTCCAGGAGCATGGCATCCCAACAGATATGGGCTATGCAGTGGCTCCACACCACTCTGGGGTATACCCAGTTCACAGCCAGCTCTATGAGGCCTGGAAGTCTGTGTGGGGCATCAAGGTGACCAGCACTGAGGAATACCCTCATCTGAGGCCAGCTCGATACCGCCGTGGCTTCATCCACAATGGCATCCAGGTCAGTCCACAGTCTGCTCCCTTTGGTAAACCTCCTCCACACTGACGCACATTTTGTTCATAAACGAAAGTAGATGTGAAAGTGACAATGAAACATAGCACCTCTCACAGCTGAGCTGTCCTTTTTCTGTGCGACCTTGTGAAAACAGTTTAGCAGGAAATACTTCTCTGTAAAAACTGCACAAGAGGGTTTGTGGATTAACTTGAATAACAGTTACGTTGTTGCTAAAAAAATCAGTGAAGGAACTTCATTTTCATCATCACAGACCAGTCATTGGAATTTGATTTCAGGACAGCATGGTAACAAGGCTGAGTTTACAGGGTTAGCAGTATGTCACATAGACACTAATGTCACATACGGCATAATAAATGAGGATTCTTAGTACTAAGTTGGACAGAGAAACCTGCACTCTCAGAAGCATGGCACATAGATGCAGGGGTACGGTTTCTGGACACATCATAGAGTGCTGGTTCCTGTTTATATATTCTGAACGCTGTGCAGTTTCAGTGTATTATGGAGTGCAGTACCCAAAGCAAACAAACAAAGGATTAAAAATGGATCAGGCTTTAACTATTGCTAAAAACAAATCCAGTATTCTACTGACTTACCCCTGTCTAATTACTCAGCTAAAAATGTCTAATGATCTCCTTGTGTGTTTTAGGTGTTGCCCAGGCAGACCTGTGGTCTGTTCACCCATACCATCTTCTATAATGAATACCCAGGAGGCTCAAAGGAGCTGGACAAGAGCATCAGAGGAGGAGAACTCTTCCTCACTGTCCTCCTAAACCCTGTATGTAAACTACTCCCCCATGCACCCATCACAGCTGTACAGTACACTTTTTACTTGGACTCAAGTTGCAAAAATGAGGAGTTGTGACTTGACTTGGACATGTCTGCTCTGAGACTCGACTTACTTTAGAGTGGAAAGCCTGAAGACTTGACTTGACTTGAAGGCAAAACAATTGCCAAAGGCAATATTGTGCATATTTATTTCCTTTTGTGCTCTGCCAAAATGCCATGTATAATTATTAACATAAGAGGATGCGTCTCGTTAACCTTATGCACACTTTCAATTGCAGCTGCTGGCATCAAATAAACACATCCTTTTTTTTTTTTTTTTTTTTTTTTTTTTGCTAGTTCCTGGTTTTAGTTATTTAAAGAGCTCCTTTTCCAGTTTTGTCAAAAATGTAAACTTAAAAGTAACTATTTAATGTGGACATACAATGCAATGTAGTTAAATCCAATCTCTGCATTTAACCCATCTTAAGGATGCTAGGTGGACAGCCACATAGCAGCGTCTGGGGAGCAACTTGGGGTTCAGTGTCTTGCTCAGGGACACTCTGACATGCGGCCGGAGGAGCCGGGGATTGAACCTCCAATCTTGTGGACAACCCACTCTACCTCTGAGCCACCGCCCCCATATCATTATTAACATGATGTCATTTGTCTATTGTATTCATTATTAGAAATTACCTTTTTTTAATGTTACCCACCTTTTATAAGCAAGATGGGCGGGCAGCCTACTGTGTCAGAAATTTCTAATAATATTTACTGATTATCAACCGCATACAATGTTATTGGCTCTGAATCTTGCAGTGTTGCTAAGTGGTATCAAAGGTTCAGCCTATTAACTGGAGCAGTGAAGAATGTTTCCATTGCATGATAACCTTGCAATGGAAAATGATTGCTCCAGGTATTAGTCAACCCCTTTGGTGTTACCAGGGAATCTTGAGTTATGTATGGCTTATTAAAAGCTTTAGATTTTAAAAAGCATGAAAATCTAAATGAATGGTCTAGTGGGATAATGCCCTTCGAGGTTGTGCTTTTTGACTGGCAAAATCCCATCTCAAAGACTAGAAACTGGACTTGAGACTTGACACACACACACACACACACACACACACACACACACACACACACACACACACACACACACACACACAGTTCTTTTGATTGTTTGTTCTAGTTGTAATTTAAAATAGGATGTAGTTTTGTTTGTTGTTGCTGTGTAGTTTTGTTGCTGCATGTTTAAAGGTGTTACCTTTTTATAGACCTTTTTCTCAACAGACATGTTGACATGTCATAGTAGGAAAAGCACAGGTGTGTTCAAACCCATTACTGATGGCTGCATTCCACTTAGGAGAGGTCCTGGTATTAAACCATTACTGATGGCTGCATTCCACTTACTGTAGGAGAGGCACTGGTATTAAACCATTACTGATGGCTGCATTCCACTTAGGAGAGGTCCTGGTATTGTGCATGCTGACTCACTGAAATAGCTTACTGGGACACTTGATGGAACTGAGCCATCGTTAAGGTTATCAATTTTAGCTGTGCTTTTCCTATGTGGAACAATGTGACAGCTATCGAGGCAAAGTATCACTTTTTCTTTTAAAGCCAACCCCCCTTCTTCCCCCCGATAACCCTCGCCCTCTAAGCCCTCTTTTGCCGTACAGCCGTTACAGATACTGTCAGCGGGGCGGATGGTTAAGTCTATATTAGAGAAGTTGTTTTGGATACTTCCCTATATTTAATACTGTAGGTATTAAAATATTAGAGGTTCAAATATTATAAATATTGTATTATAACTATTAATAGGTTCAGATGAATTAATTGAGATACTTCCCTATGGTTCTTAGATTATTTTTAAAGAGACACACACACCCCCGCACTGGCGGGTTCTCGCTACAGTGGAAACCCGATGACGAGACAAGAGGCTTTTGATTGACAACCTAGATGTCCCCCGTATGTGAAATACACAGCACACAGAAGATCTTTATAACCAAACAAATACAATTGATTATTCACACTCGGACAGCTGCCTCTGCCGTGGTCACAGAGGTCAAGACGAACACAGGTGGTTTTATTTTTATTTTTTTTAAAAAGCAAAAAGTTAACAAGCAAACAAAATAAATGAAAAAATGAACAGAGTTCAATCACTCAAAAATGCTCTAAGACACAGGAGGTCCCTACTCGTAGAGTCTTGGTCAAAAGAGCAGAAAACGAACCCAAGGGAGAGAGAGCGCTTTTCGGCAAAGCACCCATTTTTATATGTACATTTCTTGGGGTTCAACCCCCCATCACAGCGAGGTGTGTTTTATCGCATTTGTTTCACCTTACATGGTAATACAGTCTTAAAGCAAGCATCAGGTTGGATATACGTAGAATACATCTCATATGACGATATTTCCTTTATACATATGCATGTTGCTATCTAACATAGAATCTAACGGCTCAGTTCGACTGCATTGATCAATAGGTCAGAGCCGTAACCTTTTCACCTCTTATGTGCACCCAGAGCCTACCCCTGTACACAGGGCCCCAACAGCACTTCCTCTTTCCAGCTGTGCAGGTTCAGACAGACAGTTACACAAAGCAACTTATACATCTGAAGCCTCTTGCAGACACTTCCTCTTTCCGACTGCAGGGTCAAATAGGCAGCTTCACACCGCAACTCACACTAAAATGTCTCTAAGCATGTTTATAGTAATATCAGTAACACAAAAACTTAGCATGATTATATTTCTAAAGGCACATTGGCACTCATAAACCAAAATCAAAGGCAGTATTATAGTCTCAAGAGCAGAAATATATTTTAGCTGTTTTTGGGTTAACTCATGTCAAAAGCAGAAGCACAGTCTCCACTGTTCTTGAGCTGATACATTTCAAAAGCAGAAGTATAGTTTTAGCTGTCTTTTGGATTAATACAAATACATTTCAAAAAAGCAAAAATATTTCAAAAAGCAGGAAAATAATTTTTAATTGTTTTTTGGATTTTCACATACTCTCGTTCAACACCTACTATGACAAGTCAACATGTCTGCTGTGATAAAGGTCCATATTGATCATTATTCTGCTTTGAAACACTACATTCAAAGCACGGTGGCTCAGTGGTTAGCACTTCTGCCTCACAGCAAGAAGGTTCTGGGTTCAAATCCAGGTTGTCCCGGGCCTTTGTGTGTAGAGTTTGTATGTTCTCTCCATGCTTGCATGGGTTTCTTCCCACCATAAAGACATGCATAGGTAACTAGGACTACAGTTGAAAATTTGCCGACTGGCTAACACTGGCGCATTTACAGAAATGTTGATTAATGTGCATTGTCCTAATCAAATAAAAAAATCATAATTGATAATTTCTCACTTGTGGCCAACATGTTTCTATGTGAACCCTCTGCTCTCTGTTGAGTTTATAGTTTGTCTTTTTCTAGTCTAGACTCAATGACATGTTGCTCTGAAAACAGCTCAGGTAAATATTAAACTGACTTGTAAAGTACATTGTGCCCTCTCAATTCAGATCAGTATCTTCATGACCCACCTGTCTAACTATGGCAACGACCGGCTGGGTCTGTACACCTTTGAGTCTTTGGTGAAGTTTGTCCAGTGTTGGACCAACCTCAGGCTGCAGACGTTGCCCCCCGTCCAACTCGCTGAGAAATACTTTCAGATCTTCCCTGAGGAGAGAGACCCACTCTGGCAGGTCAGAATATTGATTTGGTTTTGGAAAGCTTACATTTGACTGTTTTGAAATGTACTCTATTTTCAGAGGAATAGCTGTAATGTTGTCCTTATCTAATTCCCCTTGAACAGTTTTGTTCTTCCTTTACATCATAATAAATCATTAATCGGTGGACATTTGACTGTTTGAGTAGCAGAATAAATACAGATAGGTAGTTGTAGACAATACTAAATGTAGCCGGAACACTGGAATGAAAGCATAGTGTTGAACTTTGAATCTTAATGTGAAATATCTTTCAGAACCCTTGTCATGACAAGCGACACAAAGATATCTGGTCTAAAGAAAAGACCTGTGATCGACTCCCCAAGTTCCTTGTCATTGGACCACAGAAAACCGGTACCACACTCTCTCTATCCCCATTTTCATCTTTATAAATCTTTATAAATCTATATTATAAATGTCTTGTCTTTACTTCAAGGCACTACAGCGCTTCATTCATTCCTGAGCCTCCACCCAGCAGTCACCAGCTCATTCCCCAGCCCCACCACCTTCGAGGAGATCCAGTTCTTCAGTGGAGCAAGCTATGACAATGGGATTGACTGGTAAAGACAGGACTATCATTCCCGTACACTGACTTCAGAAAGTTCTCAAAACACAACGTGGCTTAAATTTGAATTCAATTTTCTTTGTGGTGCATCTTTCTTTGGATTTCTTATTTTCTAAGGTTATATATATACTGTTGAACATCCCGGTGTTGGAATCCTTTCCAGTGAATTGACTGGTCAATCCAGGACTTTGGCTTTGGCTTAATGTTTGAGGTCGTTTATTTAATTTGGTCTTTAGTGGGAGTCGCATGTAGTTTACCAGCAACAAGTCTGCATGCGTCTACCAGGAGATATCCCTCCACTGCGGGTCAGCAAGGAAACACAAAGAGGGAATTTTGTACTAGAAGGACTGTAACTTTGGATTGTGGATTTTGTCCCACCTCTTTGACAGTGTAGCTGTGTCACTTCACCACCAGGATGGATAGGAGGAATGATTACCCATATAACTTCCCCAACTACTGTTTTGTGCCTTTTTTTTAAGTATTGATTTAGGCACCAGAACTGATTGTTTCAGCACCAATATCAAAATGAAAACAAACGATACCGAAGCCTATAGATTAGTGTTGTAGCATACCATACTCCATTGCTGACACAGCGCTGTGGTGAGGTGTGGCAATGCGAGACTAACTACATATGACATACTGACTTGATTCGTTGTGAATACTTCAAATATTTAAGAATTTAAAGTTATTTAAGATTTTAAAAGGTTTTGATCAGTTTGTGGAGATGTGTCGAGTCTTTTCTGTGATTCAAATGGTTAACAGAATAAAACATAACGTGAATGAATGGCACGGGGATGTGGATACTGTTTTAGGCGCTAGCTGACTTATTACTTTCTGTTTTATGGGTGATCCTCAGGTACATGGACTTCTTCCCATTCCCTTCCAATGTCAGCACAGATTTTATGTTTGAAAAGAGTGCCAACTACTTTGACACAGAGGTTGCGCCCAAGAGAGCTGCTGCTCTGCTTCCCAGAGCCAAAATCTTGGCAGTGCTCATCAACCCATCTGACAGGGCGTACTCCTGGTACCAGGTGAGAACCATCACACACTCTGCAAAACCATACACACATCCAGTGCCGTGTCACACTGCACAGGCTTTCTCAAAGCAGTTCAAATCTCTTTACTATTATAATGTATGGTGTGTGCCATTGAGAAAACACCCAAGAAACCCCATAATTAAATGATTGCAGCAGAATATCACTTTTAACTTTTGAATGTTGTATCTTTTTAGGGTTCTTTTGATCTCTGATTTTGCGTGTGTGTGTCTGTGTGTGTCTTTTGTTTTTGTCTTTGTGTGTATGACCATAGCACCAGAGGGCCCACCAGGACCCTGCAGCCCTTAACAACACTTTCCATACAGTGGTGACGGCAGGCCCCTCTGCCCCCAGGGACCTGCTGGCCCTTCAGAGACGCTGCCTTAATCCGGGTCTCTATGCACCTCACCTGGAGCGCTGGCTGCAACACTACCAGCCCAGCCAGGTAACACACACACACACACACACACACACACACACACTGCAGCATGTGGAAATTAGTGTGGTCCACTCTACTTCATTGTCACAGTCAACAGTTGGTTTCTTACATAACGTGTCCAATGAGACGAGATGAATTGAAAGCCTGTTTATGCCCATTTAAAGTCACGTGTGTTTACTTTGTGAATGAATTCCCTGCTCAATGGTTTGATTCAATTCAAAACTGTCTGATTGAACAAGAACAATGTCAGCATTAGTCAAAAATTTGAATAAAGTTAAATCTGCATAGCAAAACATTACTTTACACATTACTTACTGTAAATTAATAAAGTTTTAATATACTTCACAATCTCAACATGAAGCATTAACCATAGGGAACAAAATAATAAAACAGCAGCAACTTCTAAGGCCGGTTACACACTGGACGCGTCACGCGAGCGTGTCAGCCGCGTGGCGTGTCCGTTTATATTTCGGCTCCCATGGTAACAGGTTAGAGCTAACACACTGCCTGCGTGAGACGCGTGCCTGCTAGAAATAGAACCGACGCCTGTTTTTCACGCGAGACGCGAGCGTGTTGGAAGAGTTTCCAGGCAAAATAGAATAGGAAAATATGTTTATATGTCATTTTGACACATATATATATTAACAAATGACATGTTGATGTTTGAAAGCCTCTAGGTTGTGATATAAATGCAGATAGGACTATATGAATGTTATTTTTTTTAATCGATTTTTTAATAGTGCACCTGTCAATACAAAACGAAATATTCTGTAGCCTATTTTGCCGTCAATACTGCCAACGTTGTCTTTGCTGTAATCAAATCAGTATATATTTATGTTTAACATGGTATTTCATTTTATCAATGGGAAACATCCATGTGTCCAGACAAGGCTAGCAGCAGCAGCACCGCGTCAGACACATTTCTCAGCTGACACGCAACGGAAACGCCACACTCACGCCACGCCTGCAGTGTGTAACCGGCTTAAGATTTATACAAACTGCAAAATATTCAAACCCTGATAATAACAAGTGTTTTAATGGCCCAATCCCAAAGTGAGCCCTGAGGACTAAGGACTAAAGACTCACAGACTTAAGTGATCTCAGGTACTAAGTGAGCGAGTGTCTGAGGCCACATGGGCTCAGATAGGTATAAATGGGATTGGGACAGCACTTCACGAGATCACATGTTACCTTGGCGACGTTTAATAACAAAGATGTTGCTGACACTTGCCGGTTTAAGAATCTTCATTTTAAGTTTGTTGCTTTCCACACGGCCAAGGCCCAGGAGACGGCTGCCTGATTCCAAACTCTTGTTTTACAAGCTGGACAACAGGTTGGTCTGTTCCGTGGCCGTGTGTCGTGCTGTTGTTTACCTTTGTAATTTCCGGATTTCCATACGGTCTCCGCGGTAAACGTCACAACGCTTTGAACTGTGGGTAATTCCCTTTGGTGAAGTCTGCATCGATGCAGACTCACGGAAAGGGCTCGGTAAGTGTGTACTCAAACCCTCACGCCCTTTGAAATTCGACATTGGGACAACCCTGAGCCCTTACGAATTTCGCGAGAACGCGCACCAAAGTCCGTGAGTCTGTGAGTCCGGACTTTGGGATTGGGCCATTATCTCCGACTGCCTGTTTTGCTGACTTGTTTGAACTGAAAAGGCTTATTGTGACAACTGACAACATTTTAAAAGCTAAAAGATGCAGGCTCTAAATCAAATCAAGCTGAGTGAAGAGCACATCCATAATCCTAGGTAAAACTAAAGGTAGTACTGTACATGGATAACTGATGCTTTGATGTTAACATGTACTGGACTGTGTTGCCCCCTACTGTCCAGTTCTGTCTGTCTGTCTGAATGCTACACACCTTATGCCAGTTAAGGATATATTAAAGTTAAATAGACTAGTCTCAGGAAGGAACTTGTTTTGGTGGAACATGTGTACGTTCAAAAGTAGTTTTAGTCGTGTAACAGAAAACTCAGATTGGACAGATAGTCTAGCTAGCTGTCTGGATTTACCCTGCAGAGATCTGAGGAGCAGTTAACCATAGTCCTCACAAATCCACCGGAGGTTAGAACGCCAACACAAAGAAAGAGAGGAAGGGGACTGACATCCTCGCTATGGACTTCATGTACCCCCCATATCATTGTTGAATCATCTAACATCTATTACTATATAGTCTTCTTCACCGTTGACTGTGATTCCTTGTATATCCCATGTGCCTGTTGGATGAGTATTTTATTTTAGTTTGGTCCAACCTGTCCAAAAGAAGAACTGCAAAGAGAGGGTACTTCTCATTCTTTTGTAGTTGCATGGAAGCAACTGTAGATCCTTCTCTCCTCATACTATCATCTACCACTTGTCCATACAAGTCCTGGATGACGCTGCCTCTGTGTGTTGTAGTTGCACATCGTGGACGGGGCCCTGCTGCGCTCCAACCCAGCACTGGTGATGGAGGGAATCCAGAGATTCCTCGGTGTCACTCCTGTCTTCAACTACACCCAGGCTCTAATGTTTGTAACACATACACATACATACACCCAGGCTCTAATGTTTGTAACACACACCCACACACTCTTACACACACATACACTCAGGTTTTGTAACACTCACACACACACACACACACACACACACCTTGGCTCTAATGTTTGTAACACACACACACACACACACACACACACACTGTTAATCTAGTGAATTTGTATCTTTAATGGAATCATTCAACATTTAGTTTGAAAGCAAACAAGCCCTTAGAGAGATTAACCCAGCCATGTTTCCATATACCACGTGTGTAAAAGGTGTTGAATAAACCAACCATGTGTCTGCAGGTACGATGACAGCAAAGGGTTCTGGTGTCAGCGGGTGGAAGGAGGTCGAGCCAAATGTCTGGGGAAGAGTAAAGGCAGGAAGTACCCAGAGATGAGCCCTGAGGTACGCCCACATTTCACACAGTTAGCACAGCAGAGCTTTCTCTGTAGCCTATGTAAGTGGCCTGATGTGTATACTTGTGCGTTGGTGTTACATTACATTTTTCGAGAGGTGCACGTCCGGCGTAGGTTTGTTTCTCCACGTACCTACGTACGTAGCAACGGCGTAGATTTTACACAGAAGTATAAATCACGCTTAAAGCATAACTCTCGCCCAAATGCAACCTAGGTTGTCTTTGTGAATGTACCCGGGTAAAACCTTTGTTTAAAAGCAGAATTAGGATGGAGGCGCCACTTTTTAGATTGACCGTATTTTTGTTTCCGGTCAAATGGCCTTTTGAATGGGAATGCTAGGGGCACTACTATGATCTCATCAAAATCACAATTTTTACAACACTAAGAAGGCTCGACACAACATGAAGTATCACCAGGGGCTCTACACATGAACTCAGCATTGAGAACATTGTTTGTGTTCACAGAGTTTACTAAAAAAGGTTTTAACAACTCACTCTAGCTCTTGTTGTTTCTGGCTGCAGCCATTTTATCAGTCAAAAAGAGTCAACGTAACCGGGAGGAGAGTAAAGATGGGAAGCTCCTAAAGCTTAGTTCCATATAAATGCACGGATAATATGTTTTGTTGTAAGAAAAACAATATTGACCTTGTAGTTGAAAAAGGAGCCTCATATAAGAATGACATTTCTTCCTATGGAGTTCCCGTCATTCACATTCGGAGATCGGTGCTTTTTGACTGGCGCTTCCGTCCTAAATATGCTTTTAAACGAAAGTTTGACTCGGGTACATTCACAAAAAGGCCCTAGGTTGCATTTTGGCGAGAGTTGCGCTTTAAGGCATTTGGATGGAACATGTGAGCCTGCTGTCGTGTGCACAGTGGAAAAATGAAAATAATCCAATGTTACGGCATATTGGCCTGTTCTAAGGCACACTAGTGGGCCGCGGCCCCCACTCTAGGAAGCACTGCAGTAGAGCACCAAACAACATCCCTCTGTTTGAGTAATGTTTGTTAAAAAAACTACAATGACCAGCTGTTTCAGGGATTGACTGAGCACTTGAGTTGCTTTTAATCTTATCTTCAGTATGAACTGATGGGTTCATGGCTGAGAACCACAGACAGAGTAGGAATAATAACACATTGATAGCTTTTATGGGATGATGTTTACAATAAGAAAAATATTGAATAACACCAGAGTTAAACATAGTTAACCTTAAAACCTCAGCAGCCATTAAGAAACTCCACAATTAAATAATGATGCAGAGACCGCAGAATGTCAGTGCACTTTTAACTTCTGCATGTTGTATCAAATCCTTTTTTTCTCTAGTTCTGATCTCTGACCTTCAATCTTTCTGTGCGTCTCTATCTGTGTGTGTCTATGTGTGTCTGTGTGTGCAGTCACGTGCCTTTCTGGCCGAGTACTACCGGGAGCACAACATGGAGCTGCTGCGTCTGCTGAATCGGTTGGGCCAACCACTGCCGTCCTGGCTCCGCCAAGAACTCCAGAGCACGAGCTGGAGCTGAGTCCACAAAGCTTCCACACACACACAGACAGACAAATGCACCACGGAAAAGCCAGGACTGGATTCTGTGGATGAGCCAGCACTTGGATGTGGATTAAACTGGACTACCTGATCTGGAATCAACAGCAGCACACACTACGAGCTTAGCTTAGCTGATGTTACTGGTGCTCCTGTTCCACAGAAAAAGAAGACAGTACAACATGAGCTCTTTCTTAAAGTGTCGGTCACTGTTGGAGACTCCTGATTGGTTGCCAATATCCCGCGAACGCTGGGCAGCCTCCGCCTCAGTCGGTGTGTGTTGGACAGAGGGAGGTGGGGGGCTGACACTGTACACATCAGTTTGCTGTGGATCCAAAGGACTGGGTGATCAGCAGGTTTGGGGCACAAAGAACAGGTCAGCCAGCATTAATGAGAGGAGAGAAACCGTGCGGATGTGGAGTGTATGACTGGATACAGGACCAACGTGCACAGACACACACACACACACACACACACACACACACACACACACGTGTATACACACATCTCCTCTCGCCACAAGAATGATGGTAAAGCATTTTCAAAAGCGGTTGTATATGTTAGGTTTGAGGGGCAGGGGGGGGGACGACGAAATGGCCATCAGCCTGAAGCAGACGGTATAGACAGACAGTCCATACCCTGGCCCAGATTTCTCTGTTACACACACACATCTACCTGCAGGTCCAGCCAACAGTCGGGGTGCCGCATTCCCTCCTATTCATCTGTTTACTGTACTGACGGACATTTTTAAAATGGATTCAACTAATATGATGCCAGGTCAATGTAAATATTATCATGTGTTCAGATTTGGTACGCGACTAAGCCCAGGTCCAGGCAGGGTTCAGAATTAACTTTTGGTCCACCAACCAAATGGCTAGTGAATGAAAAACATTTACCAGCCACTCAAGTTTACATAGCTTTTTTATTTTTTTTTTTAACCATTTTTTTTTGGGCTGGTGAGTGAAGCAATCTACTAGCCCCATGCATATTTTACGAGCATTTGGCTGGTGGATGGTGCTAATTTTGAACCCTGGGTCCAGGCTCTGGCCCACACTAACATCCTGTCAGTGAGCAGCTTTGTTATACTTTGTTTATTCACCAAGGTCAAGATGCTTTTTGAATGATTATCCACGTTGGCTCCCTCGATTCTCTGATTTTTATTTAAGACGACTTTTATACTAGCTTTTAACCTACCTAGGATAGTTTATTAAAAACTAAACCATCCATGTTTTGACATACTGCTGAGCAAAGGTTGTGTTACAGGACTGGAGTTTAGTGATTTTAGCAATGGGACTTTGAATGAAGTTTTTTAACTTCTGGACCCGAACATGAAAGTTCAGGTTTCACTTGAGCTCTTTATAATGTTTTATAATATAATTTAGGAATGAGTGGGATTGGTCATATTGCCTCTGGCTGGAGGCTGATGGGTACTGTGGGATCAAGAGATATCATACATACCAAGCTGACAGGACAACAAAGTAGAAATATGTACAACTATCTATTAGTGTGGTGAAATTTCCAAGACATGTGATGAGGACCATTATTATTAAATGAAAATGAATGAATGGTCCACTGCAAATTTAAAAAAATTAATTTGTCATAAAGCCAAAAGTTACCTTTAAGGATTATTCTAGTGATTGAGTAGAACGTTGGGGGACTCACAAGAGGTCGATTTAAAAACAAAAATAACATCCGTAGTCCAAAATGCCTCTGTGCACAATTGGATAGACCTACCACCATTTAGACCTGCAACCAGTTAGACCTGCAACCAGTTAGACCTGCAACCAGTTAGACCTGCAACCAGTTAGACCTGCAACCAGTTAGACCTACCACCAGTTAGACCTACCACCAGTTAGACCTACCACCAGTTAGACCTGCAACCAGTTAGACCGACCAGCAGTTAGACCTACCACCAGTTAGACCGACCACCAGTTAGACCGACCACCAAGGTTGTTTTCTAAAAACGCCTCAACGGCGCTCCTTCTTACTTAGCTAGGTTCATGCTCGCCGATTATTTGTCGACGCGAGGGTGCCAGTTGTCAGGCATCGTCTAAAACCCGCCCCCATATGAGATAAACTGGTGATTGGCCGAGAGTGTGGTCCAAAAATCTGTCCAAAACGGAGGGGAACAGACGTATCCGTTAGAGCCAATAAAACATGAGCTCGCCTATTCGTCTGGTATATAACCCCAGCAAACATGCTCTGGTTTATTGGCATTTCTTTAAACCAATCACAATCGTCATGGGTGGTGCTAAGCTCCGGACGGAGCCACGGTGCCTCTGCTAAATAGTCTCAGGAAGGAACTTGTTTTGGTGGAACATGTGTACGTTCAAAAGTAGTTTTAGTCGTGCAACAGAAAACTCTGATTGGACAGATAGTCTAGCTAGCTGTCTGGATTTACCCTGCAGAGATCTGAGGAGCAGTTAACCATAGTCCTCACAAATCCACCGGAGGTTAGAACGCCAACACAAAGAAAGAGGAAGGGGACGGACATCCGGCAGAATTTCCGGCAGCACCGGAGCATTCCCAGAAATGGAACGTCGTGGATATAGACTATACAACTGTTGACACAGGACTAACCATGACTAGTACATTGACTTGAACATGACTCCTATAGAGTAAACTTAACTTGAACAGTGCTTACAGTATTATGTGCTCTAAAATGGTTTTATTAAAATTGTCATCACTCAAAAAGCGTTTTGACCATTTTCATAGTGACCGTGAAGCAGCTGCACAGTGATCCTGAGCCACAGTCCTGGACCAGGGCTATTTCAAAGCTAGTGTGGGTTTGTGTTAGACTGTGAGAGGGGCAATAAGCACCTCAGTCAGTAAGAGAAAAGAAAGAGAGCCCATCACAGAATACTAAACGCACCTCACCCCACACACCCACACCCACTCACGTCTCCATCCGAGCACTATTACCCACGAATGTCATAGGACAAGAGAACAGACATCCGAGTCGGTATGGAGACCAATCAGAAGCTGCTGTCTTGTTCTTTTCTGTTTGTTTTGTATTAAATGTCAAAAGGCCAACACTGTATCATCTCTAATAAACACAGAGAAGTTGGAAATGATGGCTGATGTTTTGTTTACCTAGCTCGCCCTCATATCCCATATGTGACAGTAGAACAGGCTCCTCAAAACATCATGCAGCGCCCATTTTGAATTTGTGATATTGGGCTAGGTTAATCCACTCTGGAAATTGTGGAGGTTACAGAAGCCAAGGGCTTAAGAAAATGTAATATTGAGGCTTCTTCATTGATGCGTGGAGAGTAAAGTAATGTGCTGTAGAGCAGTGGAGGTTCCCGACAGGTGGTAAACGTGTTCACACAGAACAGCAGCTATAAAAACAGAATAATCGTGCTGTGTGGAGCTCATTGGCTGCAGGAGAAATGACTGCCTTTGTCTACAGGGAGGCAACAACACGTCTTCTGCTACCGCTGTTACTTTCTTCGCTAACTGCGCTGCATCTCATAGCCCTTCAATTGACTCCTTGAGTCCTTCACTTGTCTCCCTTCCTCGCGTCTTAGTCCCTCCCACTGAGGAGAGACGCCAGGATATCATGGGAGGAGAGAGGAACCAAGCAAATGTGTTTTAGAGGGATGAGACGTCCTTTCCTCTGAGGCGTCCCATCAATACGTCAGCTGTATGGGCCATATGCGTGGGAAGTGGGGGTGGCGATGACAATAAAATGATTGCTTATAAATATCTCCGCTTGTTGTTTCTGTTCCATGACATGTATGTCATGTTTGGGGTGTGGGATAAAGAGAATGATAATTTGATGTCATTTTAACATTATTTAATTTATCTTCAGTGCGTATTGGCCAATCAGATTTGTCTTGATGCGATTGCGATTCAGCCTACCTATAGCATGCACGCACACTCACAGCCACACACAACGACGAATGAGTTTCTACTACATCAGCACTACTTAGCAATGTCTCAAAAGAGAATTTTTGATTTTTTTCGCCCAACCCCAAATATCCGAGGACTAGCAAAATGTCTCCAAGTGACTCCTCATCCAGCATACTTCATGGAGAGGGGGGGGGTGAGTGAGTTTTTAAAAGGAGACCGAGGTAGAGTGGTCTGCAGAATACAGAGCCTGTATAACATAGTATCTTTAGAATCTACGTGGACCGTGGACCCCGACCCCCAGCACCCCAGCACCCCCTGCCAAAAATATCTTCCCGCGCATCTGGTATGGGCGGAGTTCAACTCCTTCAGCTGCACTGCTTTCGGGAAGTCTGCTCTTGTGTATCCTCGCCTGTAGCTCCTCAGTGATCCCTCCTCGTTCCTCGCCCCTGTGGCAAAAATAAGAGCTCTGAGACGGCCTTCACCGAGGACGGACAGAACAACTTCCGGTTCAGCCGAGGACCGAGGAGTCGAGGAGCTATCCGATGAGGGCCGTGAGATGCAGCCCTGGTGCTCAGGTTGGCATCCTAAAGCTGGTCTGACAAGGAATGAACAGCTCACCCTTGTGGACAGTCTGCAGCCTGCCAAATGTAACCGTGTGGGTGGTTTGTTGGAGATTGTGACGATCTTATAAGTCACTCCCATGAGGTGTTTGTGTTTTTAACCAATGTCTTTTATTGAGTTTTCAGATATAATAAATGGAGAATTCTGTTCCAGCTGGGAGGAGGCCTCGGGGAAGACTCAGCACTAGGTGGAGAGATTACTGTATATCTCCCTGGGGACGCCTCGGGATCCCCCAGTCAGAGCTGGTTAATGTGGCTCGGGAAAGGGAAGTTTGGGGATAAGCGAATGATTTGAAGAAAAGAAAACGTTTTTATTGGGTTTTTATCCAAGCAGTTTACAGATCAAATTGAATATAGAACTCCATGAGGTGTTTTGCCTCAGAAGGAGAGCAGAATGATGATCTCTCCATCTTGACATCCTGTGGGGTTGATTGGTTGATGCATCATGTTGGTGCAGGGAACAGACTACACTGTAGTAAAGCCTGTAGAAGTCCATACCCAGCTGTGATCACACAGCACTGTGCAGATTTGGGACATAATGAAATAAACTATTTGAGGATTAGCACTCCAGACACACAAAAACATACTTTAATACTTTGAACCCACATGGATTGCAAGTTAATAACATTGTACAGAAACACATACAGAGCTGCTCCAATATAATCTTTGCCTTAATCTGTGCACATCTGTTAACCACCCAACACACACACACGCGCAGATGCAATAAGATGACTTATTTATATCCCCACACAAACACACTCATGTACTTGCACTATCACAACTATAATCTCCGTTGGGGTCATGAATAATGTGTCAAAGATAATTCAGTGTTTTAAACATGAATGTACTCAGGCCAACCATTGAAGACATTTAGATCCATTTTGAGTCATCTGCATAGGACAGCAGGGGGCTTTCTATGTGTGGAGTAGTTTTGGAGACATGACTCTTCATTTATATGACCTATATTAAATGTTTTTGGCAAAACATATTCCCCAAAAGTATGCATATGCCTAATTTTGAAAATAAGTGCTGTAGTACAACCAGCAGAATAGTAATTATGTGTGAGGTAAGTTTAGAGACACTACTCTATTTAATTATTAAAATATAAAATGTTTTTGGCAAAAGATATTCCCCAAAATTATGATTATGCTTATTTTTAGTAAGTGCTGTAGTACAACTAGCAGGAGACTAGTTATAATTGAGGTAAGTTTGGAGACACTACCTTATTTAATCATTAAATTAATACATATTTTTGTTGTATCTCTTTTCAATGTTGTAGTTTGTAGACGGTGACGATGAAAATGAGTTTGTAGCTCGTTGTTTACCTACTACGGTGGGAAAGATGCGTCGTTTGTAATTTAATAACATTTTGCTCAGAGTTATTGATCCCGGAAGTTCGAATCTGTGAATATCTTTCTGATTTTTTAACCGAAGTCAGATCCTAGGCCTACTCCAGGTGGTCTGGCAATGTGAGACTAGCTTAAAGGTGCACTATGAGTTCCTGCCTGGTTTCAGCAATTTCATTTTTGTCTCAAATGGTAGGCATGTCTCCTTGATCGGCTAGCTGCCTGTCCCCTGAACACACCGTGAAAAAGCCTGGTCAGGGGAGACAACACAGGGGTCGTAAACGTCAAACAAACACTAGGGGCACAGGCTGTGCACCAAAATACAACAAACCACTCGAGGCAATCACCGACAAGATGGTGAGCAGAGTTGATTGAGTAGCGTGAGTTTATGATTGGCTGGAACATGGTTTGTTGTATTTTGGTGCACAGCCTGTGCCCCTAGTGTTTGTCAGCCAGTCTCGTGAAAAAGTATATGCTGAAAGTGCTGAATATGAGGTGCAAATGTTGTGGGTGTTTGGTGCTTAAAGTGAGTCACAACCCAGAGCCAGGAGCAGATGCTCATACAAAACAAAATACACATTTATTAATAGATGTAAATATAGACAGAGAGTATGCTTTCTGAGACCTCTAACTGTATTTGAAGTTACCAAAATATAGACGCACCTCCACCCCATCCTCCACACAGTCGCTCGTAGCATTTATCCCAAAAAAAAACATGTTTGGCTCTACAGAAAAGGTAATTGTCTTGTAATTTCACATCCTCTTCGTCTCCAAAGCTGAACGCTGCTTCAGGGGTGATGCGTCACTCGAGCTGCTGCGTGTGAAAGTCGCTGGACTACGCCATTTTGTAAATATAGCCATACTGAGAAAGACAGAGAGAGCGTTGTGGAGCTGATAGGTAAGATAAGTTTTGTATCGACAAGTTTGGCAATGGCTTGAATGTAACAGACGTTCATTAATATAAAATAGTTGCGCACTACAGCTTTAAAGCTATAGTGTGTAGTTTCTGTCTCCCCCATGAGGAATTCTAAATAATGACAACAAAACTGTTGGAGCGTCCACATGATACAAGCCTCCCCTCCCCACCCCCCACCCAGTTGCTAGTAGCCAAGGAGGACACGGAGGATTAAATAAACACGATGGACTCTCCAGAAGAGGTCATTATCTTCACTCGAGTTTCTGCGCAGGAAAGTCACCGGACGCCCCAGTCTCCTGACCATAGTCCTACTGAGAGATCCAGAGAGAGTTGTGTGGAGCTGATAGTCTTCATTAGCTTTGTAGCAACTCATTTGGCAATGGCTTGAATGGAACGGACGTTCATTAATATAAAATAGTTACGTACTAAAGCTTTTAACATCTGAGAAACATCTTGAAAACCTGTTTGGAAAAGGGCAGGCACTTTAAAAAAAATACCTGGCAGGTGATTGGATGAACTATCTGTCTATTACGTACGCCAATGTTGTCTGTCACGCACACCTAAACTACGCCTGGAGCTGCCAGTAGCTCCTCGCAGGATTCTGATTGGTTGGGTAAGCTGGTAGTTCACCCCGGTCTTAAATATAATAAATATATAATATAATATAATATAAATAATAAATACATTACTTAAAGCCTGACAAGATGGATTTTGGTGTGAGATGTGATCCCGCGATTCTTGTGCGATCTTGTGATATCACGAGAACATAGAGAATCTTTGGGTAAGGTTACCATAACGCCCCATCACAATACCTGTGGGTAACATCACAGAAACATGTCAACAGATGCTAGCCATCTGTTGCCGTGTCATCATAATGGTAATGTTGTGTTCTCCATGTTTTCATACATGGAATATATAGGCCTTTTATTTTCAAATCTATGTAGACACATGGAAATAAAAAAAAAGAGCAATGAGTTGATAATGTGAAATTGTCTGCGGCTGAGTCAACCACAAACATGGTTGATTTGTTGTCTCATTGCTCGCTAAAAAAAACAACAACAACCTGCACAGGCCCATTGAGTATTGCAGTTTCCATAGCAACAGGGTTAGTGATGGAGAGTGGATTGGTGTTGGTGGGAGGGTGGCAAGGTTGGTGAGCGAGAGAACGCCAGAGAGTGTGAAACTGCGGTCAGACTGGAAGCGAGTGTGTTAACGTAAAGCGCTGAGAAACAGGATGTGTTCTTTATTTACTGTCTAGTGCACATGCTCATTCAAGCATCAGCCCAGCTCCCCTCTTCCTCTCATTATCACCCCCCCCCCCCCCTCTCCATCCATCTCCCACTACAGCTGGATAAGCCAACCGCTAACCGGCTCGACTCCCTCTTACAGAACAGGGATTTGAAGATTGCATCCTCACATTTGTAATCAGATGTGGGAGAGGATTATCCCGAAGGTCTCCTCCATCTTGTTTACAGCAGGAGGGCTGCTGAGACAAAGGAGGGAGAGAAGAGGAGGCTGTGGAGGAGAGCAGAGAAGGATAACAAGCAGCTCAGTGAATGAAGTGTAATTAGCGCTACAGAGAGAGTCGGGGGAGAGGTCACCTGTGGATGTGAGGAAGGGGAGGAGGAGGAGGAGGAGGAGGAGGATGCAGGCTTTCTGAGGAGCTGCACCCATCATCCGACACATCCGGAAAGGTAGACGCTCCGCAGCAAGTATTTCACTGTGATAGGTAAGCTGCTGGGTGAAAATGGTTAAATCCTCTTTTTCCCTTAGGAAATACAACCATCGTATGTGTGTGTGTGCGTGCATGTATGCAATTCTTATTGCATGTGTTTGTGCAATCATACTGTGTGTGTGTCTGTGTTAATGATCATGACAATGGTGTGATGTAAAAGTCTTTAGTTCTGGTTTAAGAAGGTTCAGCCCACATTCTGAGGACACTTCAGCAGCCAGAGATGCTACACGTTGTTTCCTTGAATGAGTCAGTGCTGAAATAAATGTGCTATCTACATGTGCCAGATTTTGGAAAATCTAAATTTGTATTTTAAAAAATGAGTGAAAAACTAGCATAAAAAAAAAAAAATATTTACTAAAGTTTTAATTCTGATAGCCCAACATCTTTTAGATCAAGTTCTTCAAATTCAGATTCCGATCTCTGAGACACTACATGCAGGGATTTGTCCCACCTTCAGACTCGGCGCTGTTAGAAAGCACTGACCTGTTGCCATCTGGATCCTGGGACTTGCTTCATGACGCTCCGCCACGCCACATGCTCGTATGACGTAATGTCAGCCGTCAGTGTCGCCACCTCACTGCACGGCACAACGCTTTTTTCTTCAAAATAATAGTTCAACATTCAGGGAAGTACACTTATTTGCCTTCTCTCGGACAGTGAGATGAGAAGAACAATATCAATCTCATGTTTTTTAAGTATGGCACTGGGGGTCAGCCCTATGTTCCCACATTTCTAATAAAAAAAATGTCACTAAAAATTAGGCCCTATGTTCCCACATTTCAAGGACATTTTCAAAATTGTGTTGTTCCTACATTTCCCTTCAATTTAAGCCCTATCCTCCCACAAGATGTTTTAGGGTAAGGGGGAAATAATCTGAAACGGGAAACGGCTAGCCTGGTTGTGTGCAAAGTTCAAAAACACAACTCTGCTCTCTGATTAATTAATTTGTTTAATCTGTCCACAAACAGAAATGTAAAATTGACAATTTGAGGTTTTAGGGAAAGTTACATGGTGGAAGTGCACAGCAGGGTGCAGAGACTGTGTGCAGCTGCCTGAAGTCTTGTCATCTCCCAACCCTCCCTATAGAGCTCAACAGTGTGGTTCCGGAAGAAAAAAATTCCCATTCATTTTCTCCATATGGATTTTGATTATTAGCCATAATGTCTAAACCATCCAAGGTAGACTGACCCCGAGCTGTGAGCTTGTGAAACAAAGGTTTCTGCTCCTGTAGAAGCTAACGAATGATCAACCTGGTTTGAGGAAAAACATTTTGTTTGCGATCTTAAGTGCTTTTCACACGGGGAGCAATTGTCGCAAATCAATGAACAAGAGACTGATTCTTCTGTTTGGGAGTTCCCTAAAATATCAGGACAGAGACACATGACTCTAGATTAAACAAAAGTACATATCTGAATTTCATCTTGTCACGTTTTTTTTTTTTTTTTTTATTAAATTATGAAAATGAACCTATTATCAATGAGGCAAAACAGAGAGCAATAGTCATTCTTACACTCTTGATACAAAATTGCCAAATAAAAAAATGCATGCTATGGGATTTTCTGTGTCCTGTGTATTGGACATCCACCCTCTATGTTTTATTTCTTCCTAAAGGTTTTCCATGGCAGAGGCAGGGCGTCCTGAGTCACAGCTGTGCCCACTAGGGGAGGCTGTTTCCTTGGAATCTACCCTCTCTGGTCAGTCCCTCTTTGACACGTCCAAGAGCTCTACAGAGGCTGGAGGACCAGGTAACACCTCCCAGGAGGAGGCGAAGGAGGCCTCTCCTACCAGAGGAGCTCCCTGCAGCAGTCTGAGGGCCGCCAGAGAGCCCGGTAAACAAGAACAAAGCCAGCCCGAACACTGTGAGCCCCAAAGGGTTTCCAGCCACCCTCCTAGTCTGCCTGAGACCCACACACCCTCACATCGCCACAGGACAGTCGTGAACGCAAACAATGACAGCCCTCAGGCTGGCGGGACAGTGCAGAGCATAAACCCAGCCTCGCTCCCTGTTCACAGGAGTCCCTCAGACACTTTGCCTCTGGTTAAACAGGGAATGGCCCCCCAGGCTGCAGTCAGCCACACGTGTAGACTTGCATACCATGGTGGAGACAACCGTATCCAGGAGGCTGAGAGTCGCTCTATGTTAGCCTGCAAGCAGCCCATGCAGCTGCAGCAGTGCAACATCATCACCACTATTTGTCGCGGGGTTAGCAGCGGAGAAGGGGGTGTCCAGCCGCCTCAGAGCCGCTGTGTTTGTGTCCCGTTGCCCATGGCAGCAGCCAAAGCGGAGGGTGTTGTGAACAAATCCCATCTTCCCCCTAAATGTGACAACAAAGCACTCTATTATGGCTCCTACAACCATCATGTCAATTTGGAGGACACATTTGCTGCCTACTGCCACCCCCAGCCCATCCCCGCCCCCTCCCAGCTGCTGCCACGCCCGGCAGCCGCCGAGCCAAACTGGGACGGGCAGCACGCAGCGGCAACTCCTTCGGTGACAAACCATCTGGGCCTGCCTCGCCTCGTCTCCTCCGTCAGCGAGACGGGCCTGGATGCCAAACACCTGCTGCGCTGCTGCAACCTCAACTGCTCTTGGATCAGCTTGCTTCCTCCTGGTGCTGGGCCACAGTCCCAAAAACACTTTGGCGGAGAAGAATGCTGCAGCAGTCCCGTGGGCCAAGTCAGAACCATCAGCCGGGACATGGGGACTATGACAGCGCACAAAGAGCTGAGGGATGTCGGGGTGCAGACGGGACAGACGCTCACACCCCATGTGTTCCCCCAGATCTGTCTGGCAGAGGAGAGCAGGAGTGAGACCTCCTGCAGCCAGACATCGAACACTGACAGCGACGGAGGTAAGAAACTGGGCGGAGCTTCCAAGTCCCCGGTGAAGGAGGTGAAGTGGGATGCAGAGGGGATGACGTGGGAGGTGTACGGGGCCTCTGTGGACCCCGAGGAGCTGGGCCTGGCCATCCAGAAACACCTGGAGCTGCAGATCAAGGAGACAGCAAGCCACGCGGCCAAGCTGTCCCGCCAGGACACCAACACCACCCGGCAGGGCGGGAACACCGGCTGGAAGAGGAAGAGGAGCAGGGTGATGGGCTCCTTCCGAACCCCGGCCTGCTGCGCTCGCAGCACTACAGCTGTGGACTAACTGACCACAACCTGAACACTGTGTACAGCTACTGTCAGCCTCACATCTGGCAAGAAGGTCTGTGGAAGATAAAATGAATGATCGGCATTCTCTGCCAGAATATGTGCAAACGCTTCATATGAAATGTTGATTCAAGATTTGTTATCGTCATGAAAAAGGGAAATCTAAAAGACAGAGTGCTGAAAATGATCAACTAACGAGAGCTTTTTCATGATTTTGTTGTCTATGTTAATAATATGTTATATGTTAGTAATATTACTATTGGAATCCTGATTCCTGCAGCTGTGCACTGCCAGTGTTTTCATACCGTACAGGCGTGTCTTCATAATAGACACTTGTGCTGTGTAAAGCAATCTGATACAATAAGTACTACTCTTGTAAAGCTTATAATGGATGTGTGGAGTGGCGAATAGCATTTATTTCAATACAGAGACACCTCAACCCCCCCCCATTAAAATAAGACCTACTATTAGCTATTATATTAGTTATAGGAACAGTCCACTTCTAAACATATATACTAACTACTCTCCCCCAAAACCGTTTTTTCTATTTGCATTCGCACTGGCCAAATGGCCAAATGGCCATAGGGACTGACCTTTGTTTTTTTTATTTTTATCACAGCCATCTAACCACCACTGTGCGGAAAAGGGAAAGGACCATGCCCTGAAGTACGAGCTGAAAGAGTTATGGGAACTGCAGTCAGAGGAACTTAAAAATCCCCAAATTGGTCCAGTCGGAACAGGAGAAAAAAAGGGTTCTAGGAACTGCAAAAATCCCTCCGGTCGGAAAGTGGCTATTGATATGATGGTAGGGAGTGGTATCTGTGGCACACAGCAGTGACATCCCATAATCAGTAGTGACATATGCCAGTAGGATGCCTATGCTGAGTGATATCTGAGTGGCATATACCATTTAAACACCTTTAGTGGCCCGTAGACTTTCCCTTAGCGTCAGCCTCAGGAAAACTTTAACCCCACTTTTGGGAAGGCTATAGCTGCATCATAATCCACATTATATCTGTCCAACATTTTTTTTTATTATTTGTGGGGTGAAATGAACATTGCATCTCTCTCTCTACTGGTGTCGAGGCAGATGGTCGCCGGCCTGTTCGAGATTTCTGCCTGTTAAAATAAAGTTTCCCCCCCGCCGCTGTCGCACTAAGTGCATTTGCTCTTTGGGGGGAATTGTTGTGTCTCTGTAAATGATAGAGTGGGGTCTAGACCTCCTCTATCTGTAAAGTGTCCCGAGATGACGCCTGCTATAATTTGACACTATAAATAAAAATGAATTGAATTGAATAGCAGCCTACTTAAATGTTGTTATTCTAGGATATTATAGGCTATAACATTTACACGTGGGAAAAGACATTTGTGCTGAAACTATAGTGACGTATGAATACACCCAATAATAGTAATTGAAAGCATAAAACACATTTCATTTCTCAGTATCACGTTTACATAATCCAAGCAAATGAATCCACTTTATTGTCACAACTGTATAACTGATGTTAAAGGTGCCCTGCCACACGTATTTCATGAATTTGTGGTGATGTCTACCGTGGACTCTGTAACATTTTTTAGTGAAAAAAATGCCTTGGTTACCTTGTTTCAAGCCATTCTAGCGTGGTATAGAAAGCCTGCAGGAAGATTTCTGCCAGTTCTCATTAATATTCAACAAGCTAAGCTGCTTGACTCTGATTGGCTAACAGCTAGCCAATAGAGCCTGGCTATCAGCATCCTTTACCCAGCGCAACCGGGCGAGCTCATGAATAGTAATGAGCTCAGGCAACATGATGTCAGACTGACCAGCTTTTGTAATTGGTCTGATGTCTCTGCTTATTTTTGTTCAGTGTTCATTTTTACATTCACGACATAACACAAACACATATGGACCTAACATATTTCAAAAAATGCAAGTAAAAACGGTTTTGTGTGGCAGGGCACCTTTATTGTTATACAGCATGTATCAGCTCATAAATTGCTTAGTCATGTATCGGAAACGCCAGTAATGGGAAAACATATAATTAAAGTGGTATTAAAAAACAAACCCGTATACAGCAAAGACAATAAAGATCCTGATCAGAGCCTCACAGTAGGCCTCTGTGGGCTCCATTAGTGCCATCTGTGAATGAAATGGAGACTAAGAATGAAACATGATTGTTCCTTAGGTTTATCCATATTCCCACTGTGCAACAAGCATATTGTCAGGGTGAAAATCCAGTTTCAGAGACTTTATGTTTTGACGTCAATTACTGTAACAGATTCCATAACATTTTTATTAGAAAAAAACAACCACCACTGGAATTAATGAAGCATATGGAGGTTACGTTGTCAGGTTTTATTTCATGTGAAACTTAAATATTTTTTAGTTATACTGTATGTTGTAAGTATATAGATTTAATAGTAATATAATTTACAGATATTGCAATGTAAGACAAATTTCAACTTGTGAAACGAACATTGAATGTATTCCTGTTTTCTTCAGTAATGCTGAACTCCATTATTTATATTTCCAATCTGTCTGTTTGTTTCAAATTGTGTGGCGCTGAACTCGTCGCCAACTCTGTTGTGTTATCAGTGTAGCTATTGAAAACAGCGTGGACTCAGAGACAAACAGTTTGCCTCATGTTTAAATCAACAGTGGGACATTCTGAGAAATCTGTCGACATTTTGGGGAAACCTTTGCCACCTTCCCCAGATGAGAATAAGGAGATCAGTTTAGTCTCTTCGTGTCCGTTACAGAGATAGACAGTAGGTCTAGGAAGTGTTGGGTCTAGCTTAGCATAAAGCCTGGAAGCCGACTGCTAGCCTAGCTCCATCATAAGAGAAACAATATGCCTTAATGAAGTCGCGGTTGTGACCAATGTTCACAACCGGTCACAGAGATGAAACTGATATTTATCTTCTCATCTGACAGGATTTATTTACTGAAAAATAACATTACCGATACAGTGGACTACACAATGTTACGATAGAGAGATGCTGACATATACAATGTTTCTATATTGTGTTAAGGTAAATTTTTGTTATTTGAAGATCTTATGTTATGCTGTGTTATGTTATAAGGAACTACACTCTGTGTCCACTGGGGCTGCACAATTAATCACATTTTTATCGAAATCGCAATATGGACAAGTGCAATATACAAATCGCGGGAGGGGGCAATATTTGTTAAAAACAAAGAAAACTCCTGCACACTGTCTAACTTGCAATAAAATATAAAAAACTAGACCATCTTTACCGAAAAGTTGCCTATTATTCAATTTCATAAACGTTTTGCAAGTTAGACAGTGTGCAGGAGTTTTCTTTTGCAACTTTTTGACCTGCTTGTCCCCCTCCAATGCACCTGCCTGACATTGTAGATGTGCAAAGTATTTGTCTGTACTAAAGGCAAAATATGAGTCAAACCATTCAGAATTGAGTATTATAGTGCTGCAGAGACGTCTACAGTACAAATCCTATCCTACAGACTAAAGAAAAAACATATTTGTTTGGTACAGAGCCTCGCAGAAATCACACTATAATGAATTACATTTTTGAAATTCTAATATTTTTATATGAAAATGAAAACAACGATACAAAAATGATCATTGCCCACAATATCATGAATCCAATCGCAATATCAGTCAAAAATAATCGCAATTAGATATTTCCCTCATACCGTGCAGCCCTAGTGTCCACTGGTTGAGATGAAGAACGTCTGTGAAATTGAGCAGCAAGGTAGCACTGAGGCAGACGGCCGAACTCACTCCGTGTCCTCTTTCCCTTCTTTGTTTTCTCTGTATTCGGCTTCCTACATTATGGCTGCTTTTGAAAAGAACTGCAGCAGTAATCGTCATTGTTTTGTCTGTGTCGAGGCCCTCCGTGAAGATATTTTGGGTTCCACACAGGAAGTAATGCAGAATGTCAACTGAGTGTTTATCAGTCGAAAGCCTTGTTAACATGTTGTCTAAATTGAGTGGATCCGAGAGAAACGTGCCCAAAATCTTTATGCCAGCAATAAAAATGTCTGAAACTCTATAGTGATTTTCTTTTGCTGGATGAGTGCAAAGGCCAAAGGTTCTCAAACACTAGGGGAGACCAGGGATAGTTGTAACATTTTTTAAATTTCTGTCTGTATCTTGGAGCTCTTTTAAGCCAGTGAGTTCAAAATGGGATACAAACTAATTCCATGTTTCTGCTATAAAATGGTGAAGCTGTTATTTCTGAAACCCAAACAGAATGTTCATGGTATACTCTCAAACACAAGGAGTAAAATGTTATAATTTACCTCATAGTCTGGGTTAGTAACACCATACCATGGGGTGAAATGTAACATCAACACATTAGGATTCTGACAAAAACTTTCTTTTTCAAGAGTGAAATTTAAGGAAAAAATATAAATACAACCAAAATATTGCTTGGGGTAGGCTGTAACATTTTCTAACCCAGACTATTGTTATAACTAACCCAGAATATTGTCACCAGCTTAATTTACAGCTAACAGCTCAAACATTAGCACTAACAACCTGCCTCAATGGAATCCATATAGACACAGAATAAGCATGATTTAAGTTTGTTGAGTTTAACTACAAAGCTAGCATTGCTAATCCAAAAATTAATTAGGTCAAAAAAAAAAATACTTTCCTACCTAAAAAGTTTGTTTTTTTTCTTTCTAAAATGTGCAGTGTCTGTCACATGGTGAAAATAAGTACAATACAATCCCACGTGTAATAAGGACTAAACATAGCATGTTTAGAGTGAATCAGCTGATTCCAAACTTGTTCCTGATTGGAGAAATTGTTCATGTTACAACTATCCCCGGTCTCCCTACATTTTCCACAAAGTAACACAAAAAGGCAACAGTTAGTGAGGTCTAATTGTTTATAAGCCATGTTGTTCAGATTTGCACAAAAAAGGTGACACGAACAGTTAAAGACCATTATGACAGCCATTCACAATGTGGTCAGTATCAACACAGTCAATATACTGTGATGATGCAGTATGTACACAGTAAATATACTGTGATGATGCAGTATGTACACAGTAAATACAGTATACTGTGTACATACTGTGACCTGCAAAAGGTGATTACTCAGTCACAAGATTGAACTCATGTTTCAAATGTAAATAAATCCATTGCTTTATCATTTATTAGACCATGACAGTCAAAATGCAAATACATCTTGTCAAATGACAGTGGACTCAAAGTGTGATAATATCAAATCAAATTGTAACTTTGTTTTAGTAAATGTGCCAATTCGATTGAGAAAAACTGTAAAATAATACCACACTATTATGTTTGTATATGTTGGACAACATCATGTGACGCAGTCAAAACCGGAGCGGAAGTGTGGGCGGAGCAATGCAGATTTACATGGCAAAATGGCTGCGACCATGAGCAACGTGGAAGAAATTCGGAGTCGAGTAATACTGGGGGAATATAATGTGAAGAATGTAAGTCCTTTTTCAAACAATGGTTTGGCGACAACGGTATCCGCTAGCTGCAGCGTCGGGGCTCTCTGAGCTGCTGCACGGAGCCGCGCGTGGACAGAACAGTCAGTGCTGCGTGCTGTAGCTAACTTCTTATATACTGGCTATGGCTGTAACAGTTAAAAGGGTAGCTAACGTTAACTACCGTTATTATCAACCTCGACCCTATGCTCCTATGTTTTTGTGTCCAAGTGACTGATGGGAACAACAATCTTTGACATTGGTCCAGTATTAAGCAAGATCGCTGCGGTCGGCAGCGGAGAAACAAGCTAAAGTGTAGCTGATGTATTAGGCAATTGTCCAGCTTGTATTTACGGCCACAATAGTGCTGGTTTTGCCGCTGACAGGCTCAGATTATTATTCTAAGTGTCTGATAACATTATGGAAAGCATTTCTAATGAGGTTGACCTTTCTGTTAAAGAGTAAGATCCATTTTTTTAAAACCTAAAAACATCTGCAAAATTTAAACCCACCAGACTCCATGTAAATAAACGCCGATTTAAGCATCGTAAAATAATTTAAAGTCGACAGAAACAAAATAAAACTACTAAAAGACGTTTTGGGTCCTTCCAGCTTTCTAACCATTACAACTCTAGTTTTGGTTGAAATAAACACAGTTTACCGATTTACATGTGAAAATATGTTTGCTCTATACACGCTTAAAGTATTGTTTTTTTTAAATGGAGTCTGGTGGGTTAAGCGCTAGCGACCTTAGAGCTGTTTCTGGTTAAACAGAGCTATCGCTATCTCTGCTATAGAGCTAGATCTCTCTATATATGTAGGGGTGCTTTCCATAATGTTGTCAGACATTTTGAATAATAGTTAAGCCTTTCAGTGCAAAATAAAGCCCTTTTAGTGCACCACACTGACGTTGAACATTTGCCCCATAGGGTTACATTGCAGCCCTGTCCGTGGCTGCTGGTTACATCGTTCACCCGTAACACTGGACCAATTTCAAAGATTGTTTTTCCCATCAGTCACTTAGACACAAAACAGGAAAATAGGGTCCAGGTTGAACTAACCACAGGATAATAAAGGACTTAAAAATGAATATATTTCAATTACCTTATTTATCTAAAACAGCTCATGGTACCAGGGATGGACTGGGGCTTAAAAACCGCCCTGGACTTTCTCCCAAATAGGCCCATCATCCGGCCATTTGCCCCTAGCTGTGCACCACCAACACTAGCCAGGAAGTCCTGATACTATGCCACAATACTGTAGATTATCAGACAAGGTATTCACAGCAAGTAACATCTCAAAACCAATGATTATAATTGGAGTTGTGTTTGATAATAAAAACAAAATGTACAATGCCATTACATCTGCATTGAAAATAAAATACAAATAATGAAATATCACTGGCTACAGAAACCCCAAACTACACAAACTTGTAATTATACAACATGATTACTATTACTGATCATCCTGGGACATCCTGGCACTTCCCTGCACTCTCCCTGTCATCTTTTGTGCTGCAACTATTTTTAACCTGAATAAACAAATGATTTTAAAGATTTTTAGCCATTATTGATGATAGGCCTATAATATGTGTTGCTTTGTGTTAAAGAATTAGCATTGAATAACCTATTTAATATTTTGTCAGTGTCATATTACACTTTTGATTCATATAAAGGCTGTAAAATGATGAAAATGACCAGGCCCTATCAACTTTATCTGTGAAGCTTTCACCGACGACCACCAGAGGCCTGTACTACGAAGATTTGGCGTTAACGTGGTAACTTCAGGTTCAACCCAGGGTTTTCTGTATCACAACGCTGGATCAGTTGTTACTGGGTTAAATCGCCGTGGTAACTTATGCTGAACAACTAACCTGGTCCGGACCAGGTTATGTTGGAGATCATTAGAGTTGGAGATCAGCCGGTGTAAAAGCACCGCCCACTGACCAATCAATACTTGATTGATAACAGCGTCACCGTTCTTAGAAGATCAGGCAGAGAGAGAGAGAGAGAGGGCTATTTCTTTGCCAGCATTCCTTCCTGTTTTAGGAAGCAGAGACTATATTGCGTTTTGCGGTCTATGGCAAAACCGTGTCTGTGTTCTTCATATTTATGTAATATTATAGTGTGCTCTTATGTAAAATATGCGGCTCTGGCAGATGTTTGCCATTGGTCATGCTGTGCAAACACCGCCTCTTTTATGTGAGCGCGCGCCGCTGGATTGGGGAACCCTGGGTTGATTGAACTAGTTGATAACCCCCGTCGTGACACAGGTTATGCGGGACCGCGGCCGTTAGGTTTGGTGAAGCCGGGTAACTGAAAGAAATCCAGGGCATGTTGATCTGGATTTGTAGTACAGACCTCAGGTCTTTAACAGTTCCACAATAGTAAACACAAATATGAAAGACAGGAAAAACTGCACTCTGATGGAATTCAGACAGAAAGTGCAAGCTAGGATTTTTGAGTTGATTGAGTAGTGTGAGTTGGTGATTGGCTGGAGTGGTTTGTTGTATTTTGGTGCACAGCCTGTGCCCTAAGTGTTTGTTTGACGTTTACAAGCCCTGTGTTGTCTCCCGAGTCTTTTGACGGTGTGTTCAGGGGGCAGGCAGCTAGCGGATCAAGGAGAGATGCCTTATGATTTGATTCAAAAATGAAATTGCGCTGAAACCGTGCAGGAACTCATAGTGCACCTTTAATGTTCAGCTGTACATGTCCATTCTTCAAACCTCCCAATGGCTGAAAACTCTAGTTGTGAAGCTATAATACCACTGCAAAATATATTGAACAGTTCAAGTAACTTTAATTAGACTAGAATGTTTGCAGCCATGTGTCTCCTTTGTTTTATTGATTGGCTGATTGTTTTTTGCTTTTAGGTTCATTCATCAGATTTCCCTGGCAACTACCCTGGCTATGATGACACCTGGGATATGCAGAAATTTCAAAAGGTACATTTCTCTCATTATTATTTGATAGCTGTCTGTAAGGAATAGGGCTGGATATCGTTCAAAAATATTCAACACCGGTCCGATACCAATACTGTGACTTTGATACCGGTTCCTTTTTACCAATTGTATTAAACAAAAAGAAATTACAACATTACGGCACAAATCTTAATATTTTCCAGCTCCTACTACGTAAGCCGTGTCTGTGTATTTTAGAGTTTTTCCTGCGTGTCTCTACGACGTGTAACGTTAGACAGCCAATCACCGATATTATTAGATCTTGATGATGAGATTGACTCCTTAGGTATTGAAATTGGGTATTGAATGACGAGGCGTTTTTCGATACTCAATACTTTGAAGGCAATTTGGTCGGTGCCTAAAAAGTATTGAATTCGGTACCCAGCCCTAGTAAAGAGAGATTAGTTTACAGTTCTCATACTTTTATATCGATAAGTTCCTCCCATGCATTTTTGGAAATGAATAGATTAGAAGATACTTTATTCATCACCGTGGAGAAATTCGAGTGTCCAGCAGCTCACACATAAACACACATTCCCATACACAACACAGTTCCCCATATGAATAAATACAATGCAAATGCATACACAAGAGAGTTAAGAACAGGATAAGAGCAGCATAATTACAACTATTTAACACAGCCCAGTTCTTATATGGTCTGGTACAGTTGTTTTTTTTTTTGGTGGTGTTGAAGAGCCTATGGCTGTGGGGACAATTGTTTCCTGAACTAGGGCTGGACGATATGGAGAAAATCAAATATCACAATATTTTTTTGACCAAATACCTCAATATCGATACTGCAACAATATTGTAGTGTTGACTATTGGTGCTTTCACAAAATATTCACACAATGAGATTTTAGATAAATAATCATCAGTAATGTATAACGATATGTGTCTGTTTCAGTTAAATTTAAAATTATTCATTCATGTATTACTTTTGCAAACAAATTCAAATGTTGAATAAATCCCAGTCAGAATACATCTTTTGGTTATATTACTCTTATGTGACCCAGATAATGTAAAACACAGGTACACAGCCTTTGAAGTAAACTACGCACCTTTATTATCATAAAACATTGTATTGTAACATAAAACTGACAATTGCCATTGACAGCCATACTCCTTAGGAACTAAGTGAATTGCAGTTAAACAAATAAACGGCTATTATGTAAAACAATTGTGATTAGACAGTTGTGTAATAATTGCTCCAGGCCTATGAAGATGTCCTCTCTGTTTGCAGAACTTCAGAATTGACGTAGTGCATCTGGATGAGAGCAGTATGGAGTTTGACATGGTGGGGATCGATGCAGCCATCGCCAACGCCTTCAGAAGGATCTTACTAGCAGAGGTAGCATTTCCATTCAGTCCTGTTTTGCCATATCTGTACACCATGTTGACATAAGTTTTTTGTTTTTAGCTCTACATACTACTATTTCTACGCACATTTGTTTTGTAAAGGCCCTGACACACCCAGCCGACTACGGCATCGCCTCACGTCGGCCCATGCCATCTTTATCTTGGTCTGGCTAAACCAGACGGTCCCTCTCCCGGGCTGTCATCTGTTCTCTCGGCAAAGAATTCTCCCTACGGTGGAGGAGCTCGCTGCTAGCTCGTTAGCTAATGTTAGCTTGCTAATTCCTACACTAGTTACTGAAAACTAGCCACACAAAATTGTCACTCACCTGGTAGCCTTGCATTGCCAGACCTTCCTACACAGCGCAGCAGAGGAGGGTCTGGTTAGTCTACACAGCATCCTGGGATGGGAGAGAAACGTGCTCTGGTTTATTGGCATTTCTTTAAACCAATCACAATCGTCTTGGGCGGAGCTAAGCTCCGGACGGAGCCACGGTGCCTCTGCTAAATAGTCTCAGGAAGGAACTTGTTTTGGTGGAACGTGTACGTTCAAAAGTAGTTTTAGTCGTGCAACAGAAAACTGAGATTGGACAGATAGTCTAGCTAGCTGTCTGGATTTACCCTGCAGAGATCTGAGGAGCAGTTAACCATAGTCCTCACAAATCCACCGGAGGTTAGAACGCCAACACAAAGAAAGCGGAAGGTGACGGACATCCAGAAGAAAATAGCGTGATCCGGTGAAATTTCTGGCAGTGATGGAGCAATCCCGGAAGTGAAACGTCACGGATATAGACTACTCATCTGGCTACCAAAATGCTTTCCTTACGATGTAACGAGCGTGGGAATGAAACATTGAGTTGTTACATTTAACTAATTTAGAGGCTGGCCTGGCTGGCAAGCTAGCTTGCTTGTTAGAGAGCTAATTGTTTAGCAGAGAGAGAGAGAGAGAGAGAGAGAGAGAGAGAGAGAGAGAGAGAGAGAGAGAGAGAGAGAGAGAGAGAGAGAGAGAGAGAGAGAGAGAGAGAGAGATCTATTACACTAATATCACTGTATAGGATATAAGTTTATTAACGTAGGTTTATTTCGTAATGTGTATGTATGTAGAGAGCTTATTAAAGATATGTTAAAATTGATATACATACACAAGTAGTGATGTATATCTAGATAGATATATATAAAAATAGATAATCCAATCGTGTTTTTAGAAGGAATATTTGAACGTCGCTTACCGTCGGCCCAACGAGGACAGATGGCCGCCTTGGTGTGTCAGGGCCTTTAGTGAATTGTGTATAAAGCCTAATATGAAGAAATAGTACATTTTGTGCATCATTTTCTAAGAGAAGGGAGTCTTGGAAGTTTTTCATTCCATGCAAATATTGAGTGAGAGCTTTTCCTTATTCTTGGTTGTAGGTGCCCACCATGGCAATAGAGAAGGTGTTTATCTATAACAACACATCCATCGTCCAGGATGAAGTCCTGGCCCACAGATTGGGCCTCGTCCCCATTAGAGCTGACCCTCGCCTGTTTGAGTACAGGAACACTGGTAAAACCACACAGCGAGCCAATCACACATATGACAGTAGACCGCAGCGCTCTCACTTCACTCTGCCCTAATGGTTCACCTAAACGGCCTATGAGTAGGTTTGGATAGCATTTGGTTTCCTCATATAATATGGAATCTGCTTATCAAATCAGAATCTCTTGTAATCACGTGCGGAAGCTAATTAGGTTTAGCTTTTTCAACATCAGCAAGTAACTAAAGTTATAAAAAACCTAAAACTCAAAGATTTAGTTTAAATCTATAATCATCTTTTTACACACACACACACATATATGCATATATGTGTGTAAAAAGATGAGATATACATACATACATACATATACATGTCACCAGTGCCAGTTCTATCATAGCACATTAGTTTTCCATCATTCTTTCCAGCTGCTGTTGGAAGCAGACAGACAAGTCTCTTTTGCTGTGACGGTCCCAAATATAAGAGCTTTCTGTACATTGAAAAATAGCAACAGAGCATGTTCAGAGCAGACTTCTAATAGAGATGTGACCTAAAATTAACGAAGCTGTTGCTTTGAGTATGTTTGCTCTCTGTATTTCCACACTGTTTATATCTGATGCCAAAAATGAAAACTCCAACCAAAGATGCCATATTTGTGTGTATCCTTCCATCAAATGGAAAAATTCAAATATCTTGTACCTCATTTTATACCCATTTGTCTCAAGCTTGGCATGGCAGTGCATGGGTGCAACACGAGTTGTAGGATGGAGCACAGGAGAGTTTAAACATGTTCGGTTATGCTTTGTTTATTCCAGGTGAAGAGGCTTCCGAGGAAGAAGGTTCAGAAATAGACACAATTCAACTGCAGCTGAAGATTAAATGCAGCAGGAACCCCAGAGCCAGCAAAGACTCGTCTGACCCACGAGAGCTGTATCTGAACCACATGGGTAGGTCTCAGCTGACACTAGTGAACAAACAATTGCTGGGATTGTTTGCAGATACAGACTTACAAAGCGTAGCCGTGACCAGGGCATACATACTCTAATGCTCTTTATGTTGGTCTGAATCAAACCTCCATCTCACGACCTCAACTTGTGCAAAATGCTGCTGAGATCAGGCTTTTGCAGTTGCCGCCCCGAGACTCTGGAACAAGTTACCCCGATATTCTCACTATTACAGATGGAGCTCTTTTTAGATCCAAACTCCAAACCTATTTGTTTAGAATGGCTTTTAATACATAGTAGTGGTGTGACAGTTTCCCTCTTCTCCTCCTGTTTCGATGTAACCTTTTCTGATTTTACTGTTTCTCTGTTTCATTCTTTTTGTTGTATGAAATGTTTTTATTTTTATATAAATAAATGTTGATTGATTGATTGAATGATTGATACAAACGAACGAGTGATTGTTGAAAATAATCAGTAAGATCATTGAATGATTTGTGTTTATTTTTTGTCTCCCCGTCAGTTTATTCCAGGGACATAAAGTGGGTCCCCATTGGGAACCAGGCAGACGTGTTTGCAGACGCCGTCATCGGACCAGTACACGATGACATCCTGATAGCTCAGCTCCGGCCAGGACACGAGCTGGACATTGTCATGCACTGTGTCAAAGGACTTGGTAAGAGCTTTAGATTTGAATATACAGATATTGGAAAGGAACACGGGCAGTTCTATATACATGCTTAATTAGTATGATGTTGTTTTTATGGCCTATATGTTTCCAAAAAGTACTTGAGCATGAAAGTTTGTTCACGACCTGATATCTCTATATGTGACAAAATAAATCTTAACTGGTGGTTTCTTCCAGGGCTTTGAACATTCAATGATCAAGTTGTTTTGTTTGTTTCTGTAGTTTACAGGGTTTCCACGGGTTTTAAACAGGTTTTGAACAGGTTTTTAATTTTCCTACGTCAAAGTAACGCTACCTCTAATGCTCATTGAAATGTTCCTTCCGTGCTTCAGAAAGTTTTAATGTTTTTTTATTTATTTATTTATTTATCCTGTGGTGTTGTATTTCTTTCTGTCGCTAGTCCAAATATAATTTTCTGTACTACGGCTACATATGAGACCAACATGCAACTTATTTTGCAGCCAATCTGGTGACACTGAATTTGAAACGGCACATTGTAATTTCTGCATCTATTATCAAAGTATTTATTAGTAATACAGTGGAAATTTGTAGAAATGTGAATATTTGGTTAGCATGTTGATTTACGGTGTGTGCCCCTAAACTTTCTGGTTGCGCCCCTAAAATTTTTAGTCGGGGCCCACTGTGCTCCTAGTGAAAAAAGGTAGTCTGCATTCAATTCAACATTCAATCCTGAATGTGCAGTTTCACTGTATTGGGGGGGTCTGAAAGAGGGGGGGGGGGGGGTCCCGAAAACCACTCTGTATCTGGTGTCCGAAAACCACTCGGTATCTGGTGTTAGGGTTCATCTCTCTCTCTCTCTCTCTCTCTCGACCTGACTGCAGTTCATGTCATAACCGACTTGAGTGGGCAATGCTAACACCAGATACTGACTGGTTTTTGAACCCCCCCAATACAGTAAAACTGCACATTTTAGAGTGTCAGCCTAAGGCACACCTGTGCAGTAATCCTGTTGTCTAATCAGCATCTTGATATGCCACACCTGTGAGGTGGATGGATTTTCTCGCCAAAGAAGAAGTGCTCACTAACACAGATTTAGACACATTTGTCAACAATATTTGAGAGAAATAGGCCATTCGTGTACATAGAAAAAGTCTTAGATCTTTGAGTTCAGCTCATGAAAAATGGGGGCAAACACAAAAGTGTTGCGTTTATAATTTTGTTCAGTATAGGTCTTAAATTTCATTCTTAAATTGGACTTTGTGAAACCTGTAGAAACGCTGAGTTTAAATATCTGACAGTTATACAGCTCATCTCCGAGGGAAACCTTACACTTTCATAGGCTGCCTGCTTCGACACGGTGTACATACTGCTGTTATCAGTCCAGACACCCCAATGTGTTCTGATACTCAAGTGTTTTCTCTGTTCAGGTAAGGACCATGCTAAGTTCTCTCCGGTGGCCACAGCCAGCTACCGCCTCCTCCCAGAGATCACCCTGCTGGAGCCCGTGGAGGGAGAGAAGGCCGAGCGCCTAAAACGCTGTTTCTCACGAGGAGTTATAGACATCGAAGATGTTAATGGTAAGACAAAACTAACCTCAAGAATCTGAAATCAAATAGAAACCAACTCCTCAGATGGCACAGTGAATGGACTAAATACATGATCTCTTAGCCTGAGGACAGTATTCTGTGAGCATGCAGTACATTTCCACTTTAGCAGCTGGTAGGTGATTCTTTCATCTCCAGAGGCCCAGGTGTAACAAGTAGGGCGGGGACCATATGCTTTTGTCCCGATTCAATTCTTTCACGATACACCGGTGCTGATTGGATTTGTGTTGCAGTTTTCATTAATTGTGATTCAAAAGTATTTTATAGATTTTCTTTTCCTTCTTTAAGAAGTCTTATAATCTGGATTGTCTTATATTTGGACCAATACAGTATATAAATTGCACATGAAAATTCAACTTTTTTGTCCTGAAATAATGCAATGAATAGTTTTTTCAGTCCACTAGATCCTAAGATGAACAAACAGAGAAAAATATATCTCTATACAGTAGATAAAACAGATGTTGACCAAGTTTTCCTTTTGGCACATCATTTGAAGTTGGAAAACAGGTAATAAATTGCAATATATCGAAGAATATTGCAATATAATTAAAATCGCTATAACATCGTATCGAGACATAAGTGTCGTGATGATATTGTATCGTGAGGCCTCTGGTGATTCCCACCCCTAATAAAAGCCCCCCAAAAATCAAATGACGATATGTAAGTTTTTCAATTTTTTCCCCCCACCCCTAATAATAAGGAAGCCTTCAGTGACTTGTGAAATACAGGAAAAAATGGGTAATGCTCCAGTTAAAATAATACATTCTCACCAGTTTCCTCAATTATATGACATAGATTTATAAAGTCCAACAGTGCCCAAGCTTGAATGTCAAGATGTTGGGATAGCAGTCTGTAGTGAGTCCCTAAATCTTGTTGTGTTCCCCCCCTTCAGGGAAAAAGGTTGCCAAAGTAGTGAACAGTCGCTTGGATACATGCAGCAGGGAAGTCCTCCGACACGATGATCTAAAGAATGTGGTGAAGATCGGAAGACTGCGAGACCATTTCATCTGTAAGTTCATGTACCTAGTGCCAATGCAAACTGCTTCAACGATGATGTTCAGACTAAAACAGGACTAAAGAAATCCCAGTGAATGGAAACAATTCAACAAGTCAGAAGTCTCTTTTAAATGGAATGCCATTTAATTTAATATTAAAGCTATAGTGCATAATAATAATAATTTATACCTTATTAATCCCGCAAGGGGAAATTACAATGTTTTCACTCTGTTGTTATTACACACAGGCCTGAATTACACACACATGCTCAGTACTAGGACTGTGTATTGGCAAGACTCTGGTGATACAATACGTATCACGATACATGGGTCACGATTCAATATATTGCAATATATTTAGATACTGTGCGTAAGGCGATAGATTGGGATTTTTTTAAGTATAATTTTAGAAAAGCGAATATTAAAAAAAAAGACATGATGTTCATAAAAGTCAAAGACGTTTAGGTAAAAATCAAACTGCCAGTTTGGGATTGTGGTTCCCAGGTTCTTAGTGAGCTAATGTTGATATGCTAAAGTAGGCCAAAGTTCAGCCATAGCTACATTGTTAGCTTCTAGCACCCCTACTCAGTACCTACACATGCACTAATGTAGAAATGTCAGAGTGAGGGGGGTGCCCCTGGAAAGAAGCCCCGAGCAGTTGGGGGTTTGGTACTTTGCTCAAGAGCACCTTGGCAGTGCCCAGGAGGTGAACTGGCACCTCTCCAGCTACCAGTTTCTGTCTCCCCTACGAGGAATTCTAAGTAATGACAACAACACTGTCGCATCCACAGTTGCTAGTAGCCAAGGAGGACACGGAGGATTAAAAAACATAGCTTAAATGTAACATTCACTAATATCAAAAAGATACGCACTGAAGCTTTAAATGCATAAATAAATATGCTTATGAAATACTCAATCAGTGACATCACTGATTGAGGAATTTTAAACAGGAATGTGGGCGAGGTGTTTCAGGCAGTTGAGAAAAAAGTGTCTGTGGGAGAGAAGTCCATTTGGAGTGAAATGGGGGGGGGCATAATAGGGGCTCTTTTATGCCTCTTCATACAGCAGTTTGCATCACTGTAGTTATCCTGTATGTCAGTTCATGGATCTCTTCCTCTCATACAGTTACTGTGGAGTCGACTGGCATCCTAGCTCCAGATGTTCTGGTCACAGAGGCCATCAAAGTCCTCATGACCAAGTGTCGGAGGTTTCTCAATGAACTGGACTCTACCGACATGGAGTGACGTGACTACTGAGCATGCTCAGAACCACCACAGAGGATCTGATGTTGACATATTCCACAGTATGGTTGAGACTGTGCTCCCAATGGCTCTGTTGAAACTTATAAAACCTAAACTGGATTTTTTTAAGAAGCTGATTTTGTCATGGTGGTCAGACTTGCTTGTAAGTATGTATATACTGCTGTCTCTAGTATTTTGTATACCACTCTTGATTTTCTTCAAATAAACATGCTGAATCTGATAAAAACATCACCAATCATATCTACATTTCCTGATGTACAGTACAATGGAAATCTGCTCATTAAAACATAATAGGAAGCACATGTAGTATTACAGGATGACCAGTTCATATATTTTTAGATATAAAATTAATAAACTGACATTTCAACCTGTCCTGTCTTCAATCAACTCAGAGTAGGTTCACTCAGTTAAGCGCGTGCACCACCACATTAAAAAGGCAGCATGAATGGAGCCATGATACTACAATTCACCATGGAAACAACCACAAAAAAAAAATGGTCGGCGGAAATACTTATGCGCACATACAGCAAGTTTGAACATGTATTTAGTTAAAAAAAGCAACAAAGCGGCTGCAATTTGTGTGGGAGAAAATTGCTGCTAGAGTAAATGTTTAAGTTCCAATATACTGTATTAATATATTTAATCATAAGTATAATATTACTGGTGAAATGGCATTCAACCTATAATCTATTTCATTTAGGTGCATCCTGTGGGTGAAATAGTACTGGGTACTGAGGCTGCAGCACATTAACAATTATAATTCATAATCTTTTATGTCAAAGGGTTTACATCATTCACCTGAAATACTGTGGAACTCCTTTTTAATGGCTCTTACTGGTTTGTGTCCAGGGAACACTACAACAACGTTTCAGAGCGAGTCACATTCTTCTGACGGCGCTTTGCTTTACAGTGGCTTTAACAAAAAACATAATGCAACACAAAGAATCTGCTGGGATGTGGAGCATGTTCACGATGGGTGACGTTAGTGATATGAGGACAGATAATCTTTAATTATTTTTATTGTGACTGTTATTGCCACTGTTCATCACACCCCCAACCGGCACCGTTAGACCCCGCCTACCAAGAGCCTGGGTCTGTCAGAGGTTTCTCCCTAAAAGGGAGGTTTTCCTTGCCACTGTCACACTAAATACTTGCTCTTGAGGGAATTACTGGAATTGTTGGGTAATGTTTTGTAAATTATAGAGTTTGGTCTAGACATACTCTATCTGTAAAGTGTCTTGAGATAACTTGTTATGATTTGATACTATAAATAAAATTGAATTGAATATGGTTATGGAGGCTACATAACTAGGAAGAAAAACGATATCGCAAAAATGCATCTATAGTCGGTCCTCAATATCATCTCCCAATGTACGTTTAACTCCCTGAGAAGTAATACAGCTTCTTCATCAACAAATATAGTCATCATCAAATTCTTTATAGTCTGCTTAACACGGTTAATAAACTAACACTGTTTTTTTATTCATGCAGATAACAAACTGTGCTAAAATGTGCCTGATACAGACTGAAAGAATGAATGAGGAAATGAGAGAGTGCTGTGTCAGAGGGAGGAGACTGAGAGGAGATAGTACACATGCACTCATCAATACTGAGTGTTCAAATTATATCTATTGCTGTCATCTTTAAATCCATTCACCCCGTCTTCGTCCGCAGCAGCAGCTCCAGCAGGGGACCCCAAACTTCCCTTTCCCGAGCCACATTAACCAGCTCCGACTGGGGGATCCCGAGGCGTTCCCTGGCCAGGTTGGAGATATAATCCCTCCACCTAGTCCTGGGTCTTCCCAGAGGCCTCCTCCCAGCTGGACGTGCCCAGGGGGCATAATTACCGGGTGCCCAAACTACCTATTTTATAAGTGATTCTCTGGGGTTTCCCAAGATATTTGGGAGATAGGCTCAACAAGTGAGACGGCAGCAGCAGCTTATTTGTAAAGATACACACAACATCTATAGAGGAGATAGTGAGTACTGAGTGTTGAAATTATATCTATTGGTCTCATCTTTAAACTATCTCGTCCATAAAGACAAACTGGAAAAAGAGCTAAGGAAATCTAACGTTTTTCAAATGAACTGGAATCAAAAAAAAATTATGGAACTGGGTCATTAGGGCCCAAGCGCCGACAGCGGCGAAGGCCCTATTGAAACTCAAGGAATTCATTTTTCCTGGCAAATGAATCGCCTTTTTGAGGGGCTTAACATCCTCAAAAACTCACCAAAATTGGCGCACAAAAATGGCTCGCTGGCGCCCCCTACAAAACTTTAACCTGCTGTACGTTTAACATAGACTCATGAAACGTGGTACACAGATGTAGCATGTCAAGACGTACAAAAAAACTCATTGGAGCCATACCCTTAACGCAACAGGAAGTCCGCCATTTTGAATTGAAAGTTCGAAATTAGTGTGATATTGGCCATTTCCACATGTCATACTCGTCCTAGAGATTTCATCCTATCAACTTCAAATTTGGTCTGTGCCATCTTCAATTCAATTCAATTTTATTTAAAGTATCAATTCATAACAAGAGTTATCGCAAGACACTTTACAGATAGAGTAGGTCTAGACCACACTCTATAATTTACAAAGACCCAACAATTCCAGTAATTCCCTCAAGAGCAAGCATTTAGTGCAACAGTGGCGAGGAAAACCTCCTTCTCAGGAAGAAACCTGGGACAGACCCAGGCTCTTGGTAGGTGGTGTCTGACGGTGCCGGTTGGGGATGTGATGAACAGTGGCGATAATAGTCATAATAAAGATGCTGGATCAGTGACTAGAAATAGTAGATGTAGTTCATGGCATAGCAGGGCACTGCAGGGTGTCACAGGATGTAACAGGGTGTAGCAGGGTGTCACAGGACGTAGCAGAGCACTGCGGGGCGTAGTAGGACGCAGCAGGACGTAGCAGAGCACTGCGGGGCGTAGTAGGACGCAGCAGGACGTAGCAGAGCACTGCGGGGCGTAGTAGGACGCAGCAGGACGTAGCAGGGCACTGCAGGGCGTAGCAGTTGTAACAGGGCATAGCAGGGCGCGCAGCAGGACCACGGCGACAGGCTGCAACCATGATTTAGGGGCCACACTAATCCAAGGAAACATGCTTCGTGAAAAGAAAACAAGGACTCTGGGGAATAAGCTCCCCAGAGCTAGGTTAGTAACAAGCATTTCTGGAACATGGATGCACACAGATAGAAAGAGAGAGGAGAGAGAAGCTCAGTGTGTCAAAGAAGTCACCCAGCAGTCCAAAACTATAACAGCGTAACTAAGAGAGACAGGTTAAGGAGAGGAGCCTGGTCGGGCTAGAACTCTCCCCAACCGGATGGGGCTGTACTGGCCTGTCTCCCTCTACTTTGATTATATTATTGATTATATGAGTCTAACAACTATGAAGAGAAGCAGGTGGGCCGGGTTAGGCGGACGCTGCAACTCCTCACTCCCTAACTATAAGCTTTATCAAAGAGGAGAGTTTTAAGTTTACTCTAAAATGTGGTGACGGTGTCTGCCCCCCGGACCCAGACTGGGAGCTGGTTCCACAGGAGAGGAGCCTGATAGCTGAAGGCTCTGGCCCCCATCCTACTTTTAGAGACTCTAGGAACCACAAGTAACTCTGCATTCTGGGAGCGCAGTGCTCTAGTGGGACAATAAGGTACTATGAGCTCTTTAAGATATGATGGTGCTTGACCATTTAGAGCTTTGTAGGTCAGGAGAAGGATTTTAAATTCAATCCTGGATTTTACAGGAAACCAATGCAGAGAAGCTAATACAGGAGAAATATGATCTCTTTTCTTAGTTCTTGTCAGAACACGCGATGCAGCATTCTGGATCAGCTGGAGAGTCTTAAGGGTTTTATTTGAGCATCCTGAGACTTAAGACGTTAAAGATAAAAAGTTATTAAACGAATTGTAATAGCGCAAAAAAATTGCCAGTTATAGAGGACCAACTTCCTGTAGGGGGCCATCGAAACAGGAAGTGGGTGTAACTGCCCAATCAGCTCAAAAATGTTCAGGATTCATAAGAGTTCAACCCTGAGGACATCTATAGACAGATATTTACTCAAAGTCATAGCGCCCCCTAGTGGCAGCAGCAAGTAGACCTAAAAGTCAAGGTGCTATACTTTAACAAACTTCTCTGAGAGATTTCATCCAATCAGTTTCAAATTCGGTCTGTGTCATCTAAAGACCTTAAAGATGAAAACTTATTAAAAGCAAAACTTGTCGTCCAATGGTGTGGGCGTGGCGGCCATTTTGGGCATTTATCAATGAACGAAGGAGTTGTTGTATCTTGAGTGTACGTTGTCGTATCTGCCCGAAATTTCTCACAATTGACAAGGGTCCAGGCCTGAGGACACCTACAGGCCAAAATTGACTTTTGGTCATAGCGCCCCCTGCTGGCAACAGGAAATCCGCCTTATATGACAAACATCATCTGATTTACATGGAACTTATAATGTGTGGTCTACATGTGATACTGAGCCGCCCCTTATACTTTAACCACGCCCATGTACTCAGGCCACGCCCCCCTTTATGGCTTTTGAACCGTTTAAGGTAGAGTCTTATGTGAGGTATCAATGAAGTTAGCAGACTTCCTTTTTTATTGGTAAAGGTTTGCCCTGACCCATATGCTTAAGCCACGCCCCCTTTCATAACTGGTGACCCATTTAAGGTATAGTCTTGTGTGAGGTATTAATGAAGTTAGCAGAGACTTCCTTTTTTATTGGTAAAGGTTTGCCCTGACCCATATGCTTAAGCCACGCCCCCTTTCATAACTGGTGACCCATTTAAGGTAGAGTCTTGTGTGAGGTATCATTGAACTCAGCGGGGAGTTCCCTTTTCATTGGTGACAATTTGCGGTGTCTGAGTGCCGCGCAAATGCACGGCCGCAAGGAGCGGCGTCCGCCAGTAACCCTGACGTGCTGGGAGGGGCGACGGCCCACCCAACGCTGCTTGCAGCTTTAATTTAGTTTTGTTTTCCCTTGTTCCTATTAGTTCAATGCAATAATATATTGTATTATAAAACAGAACACATGTAAACTGAGTTGGTAACACTAAATAAGTAGTAAGGAAAGAAAACTGCTGTCTAAACTTATAAACAATCCACACAGCTCTGTTTGGATTTACTTGATTGGTTGATACTTAAAACATGGAAGTTGAAAGTTATCCGATCGGTTATACATTGAAATATGAGATTGTGTGCTATTAGTTTTACCGAAGTGGAGACACTTGTAGGGAAAGGAAACACAAGGAAACTTTGGAATAACCCAAAACCATTTCTTATCTTATTGTATCTTGTTTTCCCCAGCTGCACACACATTTCTAGCCTGGTCCTACCAGACTCTGGTCCATTAGCCTGGTCCTACCAGACTCTGGTCCATTAGCCTGGTCCTACCAGACTCTGGTACACTAGCCTGGTTCTACCAGACTCTGGTCCATTAGCCTGGTCCTACCAGACTCTGGTTCATTAACCTGGTCCTACCAGACTTTGGTCCATTAGCCTGGTCCTACCAGACTCTGGTCCATTAGCCTGGTCCTACCAGACTCTGGTACATTTCATTTGTACAGCGAGTCTGGCCACTCTCCATTGACAAGTGTTAACTTCCTTGAAGGCGGGTACTCTGTTGAAGTTTAAAATTATTGGATCGGCCCAGAGCCACTCTGGATCTGCCATAACCAATCGCTAACGTTTGGTCGTGACGTCGGCTTAGCATCGCTAGCGTTAGCCTTAGCCAACTCCTTCACCGCTAACGAGTGAGCTGGAAAATCAAACTGTTCCCGAACCCCGTGGGGATGAGGGCCACAACATCATGGCCACCAACACATCTCAGCAAAGATTGGTCTTGCTCGGGCTTTAACTTCTGGATATTTGGCAGCGTTACCACAACGGACCGAATGGCTTCGCTCACATCTTTCTCCGCCGCCATTACGGAACAACAATTCAAACTAGCGCATAACCCACAACCTCATCGTCATCGTTCTCAGCCACTTCCTCTGTTCGCTGATTGGACCGGTAAAGATTTGACCTGAAAACCTGCGAATATACATGGGTTTCTCGGCAACGTCATCACTGCTTGCGCACGCAACCGGGGGGCAGAAAGAAGACGTGTTTTGTGTAGCTAGCTAGCTAGTAGAGGCATAGCGTAAGTCAAAATGCCAAGGAGTTGTTGCGTAGTTAATTGTACAAACAGAGCCAGTGATGGGTGCTTGATGTTTAACATGCCTAGGAGGAAGCATGCTTTTGCCAAAAACCGGCGGAGGTTATGGCTTCAAGCCATAAGAGGGGCAGATTGGGGTCATGTGCAAGAGTCAGGCTCCCATTGGATCAATCAGAAAAGTTGCAGCTTGTGGTTGTTTACAATTAATGGTCCGGACTCGAGACAAGTTTAGACAGCTAGCTAAAGCTACGCCGATGTTTTGCTAACGTTAGCGCAACAGTGTTAGCCTAGCCTACTAGGTAAATATTACGACTGCGTTCGGAGTTTACTATATCTGCGTCCACGTTGCCAACATAGGACCTGTGGCGTTAGTGCTCCTTTTGTACATAACTTTATTGAATGAAATATTAAGCTTTGCTCCTCTGAGATGGGTGGGTTTTTGTTTTTATTTTAAGGCAAAAACCAACCATAAGGGTACACTCAGCATTAGCCTAAAATGATAATTATAGCCATACATATATATCACAGTAACACTGCAAAATTAAAGACCGACAAACCGATCCAACTAAAATCATGTTTTATTGAGTCAGCAGTTATATACAAACTATAAGGAAAGCTTAAAGGAATACGCCACCGGAATGCATGTCCAAATTCTAGCAGCGATGTTTCCCCATTGGAATGAATGGCAAACAGAGCTATAGCTTCTCATAACAAGAGCTCTCCAGCTCACAAAAAGATTAAATTGTAATCGGTTCAAAACGTTAGCTTTGTAAGACCATAGAGTATGTGTTATATAAATACCATGACGAAATTCAAAGTGTAAATATATGCAATGTATGTCGAAAGTCTAGCCGCGAGGTTTCCCCATTGGAATGAATGGCAAACAGAGCTATAGCTAACTTCTCATAACGTGAGCTCTCCAGCTCACAAAAAAATGATTAAATTGTAATCGGTCAAAAACGTTAGCTTTGTAAGACCATAGAGTATGTGTTATATAAATACCATGACGAAATTCAAAGTGTAAATATATGCAATGTATGTCGAAAGTCTAGCCGCGAGGTTTCCCCATTGGAATGAATGGCAAACAGAGCTATAGCTAGCTTCTCATAACGAGAGCTCTCCAGCTCCCAAAAAAGGATTAAATTGTGATCGGTCAAAAACGTTAGCTTTGTAAGACCATAGAGTATGTGTTATATAAATGCCATGATGAAATGAAGGGACTAAGACAATGTGCACTGAGACAAAAATGCGTTTGCATTATCGGACCAGCTCACCAATCTGGCTTTCTGCCCCTGGTATGCGCACGCACCCTGTAATGTTTGTAAACAGGAAACCCGTCTATACCGCAAACCCAGACGTAGTACTGACATAGACAGTAGGAGTACTGAAGGAAAATTAAAATTGAGCGAAAGTATGTAGGGTGGAGCCAGGCTAACATTTATTTTCTCGTGATTAAAATGACCACACATAACTAATAATAGTTGTTTTTTTCTCACTGCTCAAATATGCAATCTTTGATTGAAAATCTGGGAAACTTTCTTGCAGCTTTTATCAACAAGGACAAAGGACAGAGCTCTATACTTACTAAACGTATACGTTTAGGAAGAATATCTTTACAACAGATCTGTTATCAGTAACAATTCCAATAACACATCATTTAATGCTCAATTGGACGTCTACTGAAAAACCCCACATAAGCTTATAGTTTTCTCTTTCTTTTTCTGGGAACTTACTTTTTTCTTTTCTTTTTTTTCAACTTTCTTTTTTTTCACTTTGTTTCTTTTTTTTTTTTTTTTTTTTCACTTGGCACGCTAGCTTCTCTACGCAGCGTCACTTCCGTCTCCTCCTTAGCAGAGCAAGATGGCGGCCGTCGTAGAGGGAGTTGATGGATGTGTTGGGTCCTTGGACTCGGACGCGGTGTCACCGAGACAGTCCAGCCCTCCACCGGACCAGCCGCACCAGAACAACCCGCTGTTAGGACTGCCCATTGTGGCCATCGATGCCATTCTGAATTTTCTGACCTACGACGAAATTAGCCTGCTGCGCTCGGTAAGATCAAAAACAAGCCACCTACAAGGTGAACAAAGCTAATGCTAGCCACATGCACGTATCTTTGGATACTAGTTATGTAAATTCTTCGCAGAAATAATAGTACGAATTGTTTAGACCCTGTGTTTAATGTCTGTGCAGCCGTCAATTGCAGCCGTGGCCCGCAGTGCTCACTGCGCTGTTAGCTAATGAGCAGGGCAGCCTAGCTAAGCAGACACTGGAGTAATGTTACGGCACCAGATTAATGTTGATGCTGAAGCCAACTGTTGGAGCCTGGGTGTGACGCTGTGGATATCCTGCTGTTCACACGTCCTGCCTATCGGATTTGTACTTTAATGAGGTTAGCTGGAAACCATTCACCGGTCACTTTCCTGTGCTTTTCACTGCAGCTCTTCCAACAGTCCCTTTACCTAATTCTGCTAACGTTCCATGCATAGTTGGCTAGTTCCATACATAGAGGTTTTTGCACAAGGGCACGTGGAGTTTGTTTTAGCCGTTGTTACTTATTACAGTGTTTTACTATCATCTAATGGGGGGGCAGTAGGGGGAAGTAGCTCAGCCAGTGTGTTCTTGAGCAAGGCACCGAACCCCCAACTGCTTGGGGTGCGTTTCCTGGGGCAGCCCCCTCACTCTGACATCTCTCCCTTTGTGGTGCCGCTTTGTGTGTAATTCAGGCCTGTGTATTATTATAATAATAATAATAATAATAATAATAATACTGAGTGAAAACATTTTTATTTGTACATTGTATTTTCCCTTGCGGGATTAATAAAGTATAAATTATTAATATTATCAGTGTTGCATGGGCGGATTAAGAGCAAATGGGCCCTTGGGCATTGACGGGCTCCAACCTCGTCCATGAATGTCGTTTTGTGCGCTTCTTTTTGTTCAAGCACCGTTTAGGCACCGGCATCATGTTAAAAGTATTGCTTTAGCACCGGCATCGGAAAAAAACCAAACGATACCCAACCCTAGCCCTAACAGAAACACACATCAAAAGCAATACTAGGTTTTTTTGGCATGTTGAGGTTAAAAGTATGAACATTGAATTGTAAGCTGCACTGCATTCAGCAGCACTTCCATCACATGTCATTTAGCATCCCATTAAATATGATTTCAGTAAAATGACAACCCTCTGCATGCACAGTGCATTCTTAATCACATGTGCAACCCACACTACTGCCAACACTACTGCACTGTCTGAGTCAAAGGACTACATGCTTTCATGCATGTGTTGATTATATTAGTGGAGTGGCCTTTGTGGGGTTACTATGCATGACTGTACGCATGATCGCTCTGTGTACAGTGAATGCAAGTCTTTGTTACCTCATTTGACAGAAATCTCTGCCTTTTCCTGTGATTTCTGACCTTTTGATAAACAAAATTGTATAGTATGCCTGAGTAAATTAAACCCTAGTCTTGCTTTGCCAGACACTGGCTAGTCTAGCTAGTACACACAGCATTCCTGGATGGGAGGAAAACGTGCTCTGGTTTATTGGCATTTCTTTAAACCAATCACAATTGTCTTGGGCGCGGCTACACACCAGACAGAGCCACGGTGCCTGTGCTAAATAGCTTAAGGCAGGAGCTTGTTCATTTTGGCTCTTCAGAAACCTATGGGTGACGACTACGTCCATCATTTGTATACAGTCTATGCTACAAACCACCGTTGACACTAGAAGTGCCGGAATTCCATAACGTACTAGAATTGCCGTGAGTGCCAGATTCCAAACTCCATAATCTCTCATGATAAATACATAATTGCGATATTAATGCATGTATTGTGTTAGGATATCTTTAGAAAAACGAAATAACACCAAAAAGTAAAAAAACAAGTTTAATTATACATTTGAGTAGTAGGCCTAATAGGCTACGTGTTTCAATAATTCATATCATGGCATAGTAAACCGTAATTATTTCATATCATAAATCTGAAAAATATGGTATGGAAATTCATTCAACATAATTCATAACAGGCAAATAACATCTAAAAGTGTCTTATTTGAACATGTATACCCTAAGCTAACGGGGCACTGTCTCCGTTTTGGCGTCTGCTGTGGTGCGCGGCGCTGTTGAGACTGCGCCTTTCACAGAGCGAGCGCCCAACGCTTGCCTTCTGATTCAGAACCGAGTCCATCCACGCCTTATTTATTGTTGTAGCCTACGTTACCGACTCTGGCTTTGCCTTCGGCCCACACTGCCCACGCTTGTTACTCGAGACCGCTTGTGACATTTCTCTGGCAGAGACGATGATAGTTACTAAGCAACCAATATACATCTTCAACCGCGCGAAAATTTTAAAAACAATACCGCGAAAATCCGAGCGGTCAATATGACTGTGTATGGCCAAAATAGGTAAAAGTGATTTATATTTTCTTTGCTTTTTGTGTAATTTGTATAAAAACAATTTTAAATGAAAGTAGAATATAGTCGCTCCGAAGATAATCACCCTCACTCTCTCTACCACACGCTCCCCACGCATACACACATGCCGACTCTGCTATTCTCTTAAAGAGATTGACACACAAACCAACGCAAAAGTATAAACTTCAGGCCACTTGCATAGGCTACGGCGAAAGCTCTGCGTGGAGCCTCCGCAGAAGCACAAATCCCGCTTAACACGGCTAAGCAGCCCAAAGAGCTGGGCAGCCTGACTGTGGGCGGTAAAACTGAGCCCAATTACTACTGTTAAAAATCACAGGGAGAGTGCGGCTAGCTCAGGCTCAGTCAAAACAATGCAGCTCACTGTAGCTGGCTTACGGGTAAAACGAGGTTAAACCTAGCAGCTGTGGATGAGAGGGGCGCTGACTGCTGGAAGACAAATACGTTGTATTTAAGTTTATGTTCTACTTGTTCAATAGTTTCATAAATTGCTGTTAAACACATTTGGAGGGGATTTGAATTGTTATTGTAATTTTCAATTCTTGTAATTTTGGCCTAAAAACATTAGGTATGGGAAGTTTCCACCTTAAATATTTTCTGAATTTTGCAACACCTAAAATGGGAGGTTAGAAGAGGCTAGTAAACATGTCATCCAAGACCACGGAAAGGTTAGTTAAAACGGCAACCTCCAGTGTAATCATAAAAGGCCAAGGTGTGGTGTCAACCAGTGTTTCCTGTAGGATTTATTTTTTAGCAGTGGGGGCAGGTCTCTCCGAACAACAACTGGACGGGTCCAATAACCTCTCAATAGTTCTACTTGTTAAATTGCAATGTGAGCGGCAATGTGCATTATGTCGGAAGGATAATTTTAAAAGGCAACCGCGACTACATTTTTTGTACCACCCTATTTCTGATACATTCCTGTGACTCCCATGACTGTCCCACTGTGCCGCTGAAGTACAGTTCTGTTTCCCTTATGTACATACTCCTCAAACCGAGTACCTGTTGTTCAACTATTTAATTCTGTCCGTCTCCTCCAGGTGTGTAAGCGCATGGACGTGATCTGCCAGCGCGTCCTGAACCAGGGCTTCCTGAAGGTGGAGCGGTACCACAGTCTGTGCCAGAGGCAAGTCAAAGCCCAGCTGCCCAGGTCAGTATCGCACCAGTACAAGCAATGCACCAAAACATCAGTCTAGCCACACACTGTGCAATGACAGGGGTCAAGTGACATCACACTCACGTTTCTGAAGGGACATTATAGGGAGGGGTGTCATAAAAACAATTTCAAATAAAACGCAGATACAAATAATCTGCAAACTGCCAAAAAACAGCCTGATCATCAGCAAGGGCCAATAATCAGTCTACATACATACATACATATACTTATACTTAAATACTTTTACTTAAGTAACATTATCAATGCAGGACTTTTCCTTGTAACGGAGTATTTTTACAGTGTGGTATTAGTGCTTTTAATAAAGTAAAGGACCTGATTACTTGTTCCACCAGTGTGTTTATCATGAATTGTTTCCAGGCGAGAATCTGAGAGGAGAAACCATTCCCTGGCCCGCCACGCTGACATCCTGGCTGCCGTGGAGACGCGCCTCTCCCTGCTCAACATGACCTTCATGAAATACGTTGACTCCAACCTCTGCTGCTTCATCCCTGGAAAGGTCAGCTCTGCCAAACACACGGCAGCATTCTCTCCACTACCAGGGGTTAGGCATGGGCCGGTATGCGATCTGACAGTATGATGACCCGTGTTTGGTGTTTTAAGCCCCCAACCACCATCGAGCATGATAACCTTCAGCAAAAAAAATATCATGTTTTCACGGTATCGCCGTATTGCAATTAAAGCTATAAATGTATATTATAATTTACAATAGTATATACTAGTTTTCCATTGAACACAATGTATTTTATTTTTAAACACACTGCACACTCGCAGTGCACACTGCACTTTCTGATACTGATGACTCAGAAAAAACAACTCTCACAGCAGAAACGGTATGACGGGAGTGGTTTTGAAACCGTGACTTTTTTTAAACTGTGACTTTTGTTTAATAGGCGGTATACATTGAAACCGGTAACCGGCCCATGCCTACTAGGGGTGTAACGATACCTCTATCTGGATCGATATAGCGATTCAGTGATCCGCAATCTAATAATATGGATGCAAAAGGAAAATATTGATACAAATCGTCTGTAAGATTCCCCTTTATTTTAGATTCCCACTTTATATATATTGTTTTTATTGAAGAGAATAGTTTTGTTTTTAATCTAAATGTCTGGAAGAGCTCGGTAATAAAAATTGTCGTTGCTTGTTTTGAGTTGCTATAAACTGAACTGTGTTAAATGAGCATATATCGTCTCGTATCGATCGCAGGCCCCTGAATTGAATTGTATCCTAACAGACTTTAAGATATCGGTTAATATCCTATCATTGCCAAAAGAATATGTATAGAATATGTGGTATTGTGATAAAACATGTGATTTACACCCCTAGTCTTAGGCAAATCTGCTCAATTCTACGGTTAAAAACAGAAATGTTCAATGCTATATTGATTTTTCAAAGTCTACCACCCTTGTCTTGACGTATGGAGTGAACTGTACAACGCACGGCTCAGTGTGCGTTATTACAAATGTCAGTGTTTCCCTCCAGCTCTGCATCATAATCCCATTAGTTATTCTAGAAGCCCATGTCCATCTTCGAGTCATGTTAATGTTGAGTTGTCCTGTATCTGGGTTTTCTAATAGACTGAGAGACCTCTGATAACTCTCCTTACAATATTCAGTCAGCATTGTGGCACTTCTGATACATGTGGTTTCTCTGCTGTCTGCACTGACTCTATGCTAGCTGACGGTGTCATCATCATCAACTTTATTTCCAGACTCAGGGTCCATTCAGAAGACTCATACATACATTAAAAAGTGAAAGATCAACTTATACAGAGAAATAAAAATAAAAGAAACAACAATACTGCATTTCTATAAAAGACACTTATACCAGTGTTTCCATAGTGATGATTGGTATCGTATGGCACTAAACCTAGGATTTACCAGCAGCATAACAATGCTGTTGTGGGAGACGTTCAGGCGACCAATGAATTTGTAGATAAGACTCCTCAATAATGGCTGGAAGGGTCTGACCCCTACATTACAAAACAGGTCACTTGCACTAGAGCACCTGGGTCTGTTGAGCAGTAGCCTCATACAGTCATTCTAAGCAACCTTAAGCCTCTGCATGCTTGTCTTTTTAAACTTAGTCCATAAGGGAGCAGTATACAAAGGAGTGCAATAGGCTTTAAACAGACTCATTTTGACGTCATCTGTGCTCATGTGCAACTTTCTTAGTTTCTTTAGTTAGTTTGGGCATATAATATAATATGCTACGCTGCCTGTATATATCCTCATCATCAGATAACTGATTTGTAATGTAGTGACCCAGATATTTAATTTTATTACAGACACTCATCACTTGTCCTGACCGATAAAGTCTGTCCTCTAAATAAACACATTTTCAATGCTGCATGTGTTGACTAACCCCGTTTTCCCACTGGGAGCGCCTTGTGCTGCGTTCCAGTTTTGTCCCGTCCTCCGCCATGTTCCATACCGCACCGGGAGCGTCTCAGAAGCAGAGCGTGACTCACAGATTTTATTTTCTCTACTTTGTACTTTACAGAACAATCGTGTGTCTGTCTATTAAGCTAGTATCTACCTTCCAGTCTAAGCACTCCTGCAGTTAAACTCCAAGTCTTCTTTTTTCTGGCGTTGTTATAAAAAGGTGTGGTATGGTATAATGTTTTTCCACCTCCAAGATGAATCTCTTGTTGGCCATGTTGTAGTAGCAGAGACATATTGGGTTGGGGGGAGTAAATTTACTGGATACTCTCGTTGTTTTCACTGTCTGGACGCCCACGCAGCTTGCGTGAAAATAGACCTGGCGTGTATCTTGAGCGGAGAGCTGCATCACGCACGCTTCTGGGACACCCTGTGCGTTCTGGAATATCAAGCATTGACTTGAATGGCCGCGACTGCTTGCGAAGGTCACAGCGCCTCCAGAAAGCAGACGTGCCCGGTAGAAAATAGGGTTTAAAAGTAGACAAATTGTGGTGTTTTCATCACAAAGACCCCAGCTTTTCAGCTCTTCTCAGAAAAAGCTGGCTGCACTTCTCCAATCTGGCCAGCAGAGAGCCCAGTGGCGTTTCAGCCTTGTTTCGGTCATATCTGTTGTGTGTTTTCTTGATTTATTTGCTATGTCATGTGCCGCTGTGTGTGTGTTTCATCAGGTGATCGATGAGATTTACCGCGTGCTGCGCTACGTGAACTCCACTCGGGCCCCACAGCGAGCTCACGAGGTTTTACAGGAGTTGAGGGATATCTCCTCCATGGCCATGGAGTACTTTGACGAGAAGATTGTCCCCATCCTGAAGAAGAAGCTGCCGGGGGCAGACCTGTCCGGACGCCTCATTGGCTCCACACCAGGTAATGCACATGTGTTTCTCCTGGCTCATAAAGTTAGAGTTCAAAAGTCCCCCATAGCAGCTCTCAATAAGACAATACAGGTATGTAGTAAAAATGGCAGCTCTTGTGGTTTCAGTCACAATTTAAAAAAAAGAAGAAAATACTGTGACAGAACACTGTCCAGCATGGCTGGTCGAATGGCTTCACTGTGAGATGCTGAATGTTTAGATAATTAGAATTAGATTAACCTTCCTTTGTCCTCGGGTCAAATTTGTCCCATTTTCTAAAAGTGTCTATACCAGAATTTTGGGTTTCTTTCAACCAACTTTTCAAAAGAAATAACCTGGAAAATCAGTTCACTACTTTCATTGAATTTTAGGGTTCAATTTGATAGCATTTGAAGCAAAAATGATAAAAGAACGTTGAAAAAAGTGACAAAAATGTCAGAAATAGCTTCAAAAACGAGGGAGAAAAAAAACTTTGATAAGGCGTCTCATGAATAGTTGAAGCATACCAGTGTATGTTCTGACCATGAGTGTGACTTTTTTTTCCCACTTTGTTTCTGATAAATCAAGTATGTTCTGTCAGTTTGGTGGCAGGTGGCTCTAAATACTGTAGGGTTTACCAGTTAATTCATATGTTTCAGTTCATTTACATTTACATTACATTTACAATGTTTATACAGTTAACTATTTACATATTTGTGTTTACACAGTCAGTATTTACATGTGTAATTATTTACATCAGCAGTTATGAATCTACCTCTGTGATTTTCCTCACATTTACCTGAGTCTCAGTTCTGCTAGCGTCTGATTGGTTGGTTCAGCTACATGTGAATGAGAAAATGAGGAAGTGTTGTTGTGGAGCTGATGAAGTGTGAAGAACAGTAAAGTGCTGCTCAACAAACTTATGTCTCCCTCTAGCTGTTTCTTCTTATTTAGACTGATACACCCCCCACGTTACAATACTATAATACCCATGGGCCTTAGCCATCATTGCTTTGATATGGGTCATTTTATATCATGTTATATTCTTATACAGTATTTTGTGATATATTACATCTATTCAAAATTCAATTGAGACTCTGTTTGTAGATGAAATAAGCAATGACAGTCTTGTACTTTTTTACAAAAAGGAACCAGATCTTTTCCAAATGTTGTTAAAGGGTACGTAAGTTAATAGGGCAATTATCCAGCTTGTATTTACCTTCACATGTAAAGCACTTTGAATTGCCTTGTTGCTGAAATGTGCTATACAAATAAAGTTGCCTTACCTTCACAAAAGTGCTTGTTTTGCCACTGACAGACTCAGATTAATATTCTAAGTGTCTGACATTATGGAAAGGATCCCTTCAGAGATAGACCTTTAAAACCTCTTTGAGAGCTTTCTGTTTAACCAGAAACAGCTCTGAGGTCGCTAGCGCTAAACTCACCAGACTCCATTGAAAAAACAATCCTTTTAGCGTGTATAGAGCCAACATATTTTCACATGTAAATTGGTAAACTATGTGTTTATTTCAACCAAAACTAGAGTTGTGATGGTTGGAAAAGTGGAAAGACGACCCAAAACGTCTTTTCATAGTTTTATTTTGTTTCTGTCGACTTTTTATGAAGTGTATTTCACGATGCTAAAATTACTGTTTATTTACATGGAGTCTGGTGGGTTTAGCAAACGCAATTTTCACGGATCTTACTCTTTAACAGAAAGGTCGACCTCCTTAGAAATCCTTTCCATAATGTTGTCAGACACTTAGAATATTAATCTGAGCCTGTCAGTGGCAAAACGAGCACTATTGTGAAGGTAAATACAAGCTGCACAATTGTCCTATTAACGTAGCTTGTTTCTCCGCTACCGACTGCAGTGATCTTGCTTAATACTGGACCAATGTCAAAGATTGTTGTTCCCATCGGTCACTTAGACACAAAAACATACGAACATAGTCCAGGTTGATAAAAAACGGTAGTTACTAGGGCTGCTCCCTCTTAGTCGATTTAGTCGACTAATCGGTTGTTTTGGTCTTTAGTCCGTTAGTTACGTTTTTGTGCGTTTTTCATTCTGAATGACTTATTTCGTACGAGCGCATCTCTGGTAAACGCAAGAATTAAAGTGGTGCTTTTGCATGAATCTTTGCGGAGAAACTCAGATTTACAGATCTGTCGATTAAATCAACTAATCAATTAGTCGATACAATTGAATGAGTTAGTGTTAGTCGACTAAGAATTTCTTCAATCGAGCACACCCCTTGTAGTTACCCTTTTAATCTTTTGTTCTGATGATTCACCTACAGTACTACTGTCTTGTAAGGCTGCTGTCAGTTATTCTTTCATGCTTCTAGACACACAAGTCTGATTCCCAAAGTCCTTTATGAACCTTAAATACCACACGTTGATGTGAGGCTCTCTGTTTCATATCTTGGTACATTAAATAGCTTTGGCTTTTGAATGGCTGGACAAAACTAGACATTTGAAGATTCATACATGCATTTTATTTACTATAAATGAATGGATTGAAGTAATAACTTACAGATTAATCAATACCAATATAATTACTTTTTAGTTGCAGTTTGGGCACATTCTTGACATGGGTTGGGTCCCCTTGTTCCCACATTTTAACGTGCAATTAATTGTCTCAGAAATAATTGCAATTAACAATATAATTGTCTCTTTCAGTCTAATAATAAAAAATAAAATCTTCATGTATTTATTATTCTGACAAATGAAATGTTTGAATGAATCCCAGGATACATCCTGTGGTTATATCACTGTTATGTGATGTAGATCATGTAATAACCCAAGTATACCATGCCTCTTTATTATCATAAAACATTGTACTTAAAAGAACGTAAAACTGGTCGCCTGGGTAGCTCACCTGGGAGAGCGCGCCCATATATAGAGGTTTTCTCCTCGAAAAAGCGGCCGCAGGTTCAACTCCGACCTGCGGCCTTTGCTGCATGTTATTACCCCGCTCTCTCCCCTTCCATGTCTTCAGCTGTCCTCTGTAAATAAAAGCCTAAAATGGCCAAAGAATTATCAAAACCAAACAACTGTAACAGTAAATTCCTAAAGAGCTGTGTCCTGTTCCCCCAGTGGCCGGTCCGTCCACCTCCCTGACCACCATGTCCCTGTTGGCCAAGAACACGCCGTCGCGCTCGGAGATGACCAAGGTGCAGCAGCAGGTGAAGGTGAACGGCGCGTCGATGACGGTGCTGCGCCGCGAGATGCAGGAGATCCGCGTCAAGCAGCTGGAGCAGCAGAAGCAGCTGCAGGACCAGGAGCAGAAGCTGCTGGAACAGACCCAGGTGATCGGCGAGCAGAACGCCCGCCTCGCCGAGCTGGAGCACAAGCTCCGCGAACTGATGGACAGCAGCGCCGCCGCCGCCGCCTCCCTGGGCGGAGCCCGGCCCGCCGCCGCCGCAGCCCCCTCCACATCCAGCAGCACCGCCGCCGCCGCCACGGCCAATACGGTGTTGGCCAGTGGCAGCGGCGCCGCAGCGTCTCTATCCAGAGAGCCAGAGGGCGAAGGGGGGTCATCGCTCAAACGCACCAGAAAGAGCTCGGAGCTCCCGCGACAGTCCAAACGGCTGCGCAGCAAGAAATAAGAGACTCAGTGTGTCATGTAGTTGAAGTTCTGTTTTTGGTTTCGAGGTCTGACTGATCACACCTTCTCCCAAACCCCCCACCCCCCCCGGTCTCTGCCCACCCCAGCAACCCCCATCAGAATCAGAACCTAGGCAGGTGGTCGAGCTTTTGCAGCGAAGACTATTTATTGAAGATTACGTTAAAATCACTGTATATCTTTTTAATGTAGATGCTTTTCTAACAGGCTTAAATGTTTGCCAAACATTTTGGTAGGGCTAAACCGAAATTCGGATGGTGAGTTAAATTTGGTCAACAGAAGTCACATGTCACGTAATATTAATGTAGTCCCTCCCGGTTTGTGAAATGAAATGTACCAATAGATTTCATTTCACAAACGCACACGATTAAAAGGATATCCCAGTGAAAATGCAGTGTCATGACAGTCCTTACATCACTATAACCCAAACTTCTAATAATAATCCTACTGTTAAGTTTCATGTTCAGGGTAATCAGTGATGGGTAGGAAGCATTGATTTCATTCATACGTTCTTCCTAACTTTGGCTAAGTGCAATAAAAATTGGTAACACTTTCCTTGAAGGTATCTGCATAAGAGTAACATGACACTGTCATGAACACGTGTTCATGACAGTGTCATGTCACTCTTATGCAGATACCTTCAAGTGAAGTGTAACCTAAAAATCCTCTAGAAAGTAAGACGTAATTGATATTCCTTGGCAGCCTGGCTGGTCTGTCCAAACTCGCTGCTCACGTCAATCGGACCGGTTTTTGAATCGCCATTTTAAAAAGAAGAGATGGGATGTTAAAGAAGGAAAAAAATGGCAACGTTCAGGTTGCATTAGTCAGTGTCACCTGTTGTCTCGTGCGGGAATAATAATTTCCCTAAAAGGTTTCCAGCAAGACAGTCCTACAGCACCTGGTGTTCATGCTTCTCTTTTACTGGAAACTATAAGAACTGCTCTCCAATGGATCATACCAGTGTTTTACACATTTCAGCCTTTTCAATACAAATAATGCACAGCTCAGAACTTTTTTTTCTTCTGTAAAGTACACCAAGAATTTTTGATTTTGATTGATTTCACTGCAGAAACGTGCACGTCACGACTTGCCTTGATTTTCAAACAGCGGTTAGAAATAGAGACCATGCAGTTGCACGATCGTGCTTCATTTTATTTTACAATTTCTTGTTGAAATCATTATTCTTGAGTCTGACAAAATATAAGAACTCAAGTTTCCCTTACTAGCTTTTGCCTACAGCCTGAAGAAATGGTAATATGAAAATTGTGGGTCAAACGAGTTAAGATTATTTTTCTCACATTGGAATTAGTAGTTTGAAGACAAAGATGTAGTTAAAGGCTCTGGCAATCTCATATTTTTGCCATCAAACTTTTAATTTTTTAAGATCCACGTCCTAGCTTTTTTTTTCTATTCCCCCCCCCAGAGCTTCCCGCTGCAGCTCTCAGCCTTCAGTCGAGTTTGGTTTTGCATTTCCGTGGCTAAGAACAAACCGTTTGGGAGTTTCTTGAGACTGAGTCGAGTTTCTGATTTCTCCCAGCATGCACCTGCTGGACTCAGACACTCAGTTACTGTTTCCAAGTCTTAATTATTTGTAGTAAATAGGTGGAAAAACACTCGTATGGTCCCTAAAAATCAAAGTAGAAATTATGTTTAAAAAAGATGACTGTATATATAATGGCATTTAAAGGGTCTATTCACTCATTTTCTCGCCTCTTCTCCAGTGCCTAACTGCACGGATAGATGCCGCAAGAGGGAAGTGAGAAAATACATCTTTGACCCTTTGAGTGTTGTCATTTTTCTTTTTTAATGTCACACCAACTTTTGAAATTGAGGTTTAAAATCATTTAGTGTTAGGCCTCCTGCACACTGGCTGCGTGGCGTTTCGGTTGCGTGGCGGCTGCGTGCAGTTTCCTGTCTTTGCGCCCCAGAAACGTGTCTGGCGCTGTTGCTGCTGCTAGCCTTGTCTGGACACGTGGATGTTTCCTGTTGATAAAATAAAATAATAACTTGTTCTTCAACCCTATATACTGATCTGATTACAGCAAAGACAACGTCGGCAGTATTTGACGGCAAAATAGGCTCCAGAATATTTCGTTATATTTGAACATCGCAATATTTGAAAATCAATACTTTTTTTTTTTTTTTTTTTTTTTTTTTTTTTATAATTACATTTATATCTGCATTTCTTTCAAACATCAAAATGTCATTTATTAAATGTATTTGTGTCAAAATGACATATAAACATCTTTTCCTATTCTATTTTGCCTGGAAGTGCTTCCAACACACTTGTGTTTCGCGTAAAAAATCAGTTCTATTTCTAGCATGCACTCGTAAGCTCTAACCTGTTAACCTAGGAGCCGAAATAAAAACTAACACGCCACGCAGCTGACACGCTCACGCAGCCAGCGTGCAGGAGGCTTTAAGGAAGTACTGGAAGTTGTGACTGGTGTGCTGTTACAGCAGAGGGGTGCTAGACATGTCGTATGTTTGTGCTCAACAGAATGGCTCAGAGTAAGAGTTCATTTCCCCCAGGTACTCTCCTCTCGCCTTGCTCGGCTGGGTTAGCTCTCAGCCCATATTGTGGCTGCGCTTTTGTTTTCTTTGTTTGAACTTTTTCTGTTGTTTGGATGACCTGAACCACTCATGGCATGGCCATTTTTGGTAAAGAAACTTTGGAGATGCAGTTCACGTCTTGCTGAACACTAGCGCATATTAGAAAGACACTGGGCAGAAAAAAACACAAGAAGATGTTATCTAGTGGCTTAATTTGAGACTGCGTCTCAGTTTAGGAAACTGTACTGTAATCTTCATGTACTTTAAAGTGTAGATTGTGAATTATTTCATGTATGTATACCAAGAAAACTATCTTTTGAGTTGGCCAACTTGGGGCTGACTGTATGGTTTTTTGTTGCACACATTGCTGTTACAAATGTAAAAATCAAACCTATTAAAAACTCAACTTAACTTATCCACATATCTCTCTGTTTGAACCCATTATAAGCTCCTTTTATAGGTAATCTGCATCCTCAATCACTTCTCAGGTTCATTTATATTGGTTCACTTAACTCTAGTAGTCCATATGCATTTATAACATTTTTAGTTACAAATGCAACACAATGTGCAGAATTATCATAGACTGTATTCAGTACGAGCCTTAGTCGCACCCAGGGGAGATTAGAGGCTGAGGAGTCGAGGCAACCGGCATTTAACAAAACGAAATGAACCCTCTTTGTTCGCCGGAGACCTCGTTTTGAAGCAATGTCGATTAAATATGAGGTGCGGCACGGCTGCATCAGCTGTCCGTGTTGTCAGACGCTGTATTTTATGATCTCTGCCAGATGAACAGATAGCACTTCTATATTTACTTTTAATTCTTTGAATATCTTTATTAGGACAATGCACATGGATCAACATTTCTGTAAATGTGTTATTTATGTGACCATACCAGTACATCCCAACAGGGGGAGCCACAAGCTTTCCAGACACAGTCTCATGATGTTGGATACTGAAAGAACACAAAATATATTCACTTCATGAGAAACAAGCAAATTAAATCTCATTCATCGCATTGGGAATGAGGGCATCAAGGAAGTGTAACCAATACGCCTCCCTTTGGAGAAGGATTGTGTCCTTATTCCCACCTCTCTGACATCTTTACTGTCTCCATGCACTGTAGTTCACTCCAGCTGTGGTTGTGACTGTTAAAGAGCCTAGAACGATGATTTAATATCAAGATTACGAACAGAACACTTATGTTCACAGATCCGGGTTTTTAAACTCTTGTTTTGTTTCCCCAACAAAATACAACTTGCATGGACATAACCGGTAAACTCCAAATTTAGTATTACATGTGATTCTGCCCCTAACATTGATGTGAACACCAGATTGGGTGAGTGAGTTGATTCCCCTTGATCATAAAATAGCAGTGTATACAATTACAATAAGAAAAACTCCCACTAGGGATCTGGGATAGAAAATGAGTGAGCCTCTTAAGAAGACTCTAAGCACAGGTAGATGTAGACTAGATTTGAGTGACTCAGACCCCTGAACTTGGTGTAACTTATTGACACATGCACAAACAGGACCTATACAAATGCATGACAGTGGAACTATCATGCTTTCCCATATTTTCTGTCATATTTATAAGGTCATAATGTCGGATTGTCATGTTAAACGTGGCCAAATAATGAGGTAAACGTATTTCAGAGAACTACGCGTGAGCTAAAACGTTCAGATTTCCAACTGTTGTGAATGTTCAATGTTTCAACAGGTTTTTCTACTCTCGGCTAAGTGTTACACAACTCTAAGCCGGCCTTCTGTGATTGGTCATCTGCTCCAGCCAGGCAGGACCAGAGTGGTTTTTTAAAGCTAATGTGGTGTTAACATTGTTTCATTTAGCTACATGCTAACGGCAGTAAAATATATTATCTTGGCTGCCAATGTTGTTAAATTCTCCCCATTTCTGGTTCACATTACTCCTAAACATTTCCGGTTATGAGTATATTGTTTAGAAGCCTTTATCTGCAATTATTGATGGTAGAAAGTGCTTATTGTATTAGGGTCCACCGCTAACAACGATAGCTGCATGCTAACGCCAGATAGCTCTAATTTTGGTGGGCAGTGTTTGTCATTTCTCCCTTACTAATGTGCTCTGAATACAGTTAAATATCTAATTTTGTGGCCTTATTTATTTTGTGCAGTTTTGATATTTAATTTATTTTATTATTTATTTTATCCATGCAGTTGTCATGTTCCTCCTCAGTTTCATATTAATGTGCTAAAAAAAGGAACTTTGCACATGTGAATGTGTATTTAAGTGTAAAATAAGATGACGTACGTGTGTTTTCAAAGGCTGTTTTTTGGAGAAAAAAATGTGCTTGTTTTGAACTCCATAAAAGTGGGTTGTGACTTACATAACTTTTTGATATTAATGAACAACTGTTGCATTCAAGCCATTGCCAAATGAGTTGCTACAAAGCTAATTAAGATTATCAGCTCCACACAACTCTCTCTGGATTTCTCAGTGTGACTATGTTCAGAAGATTGTGGCGTCCGGCGACTTTCCCGCGCAGAAACTCGAGTGAAGATAATGACCTCTTCTGAAGAGTCCATCGTGTTTATTTAATCCTCCGTGTCCTCCTTGGCTACTAGCAACTGGGTGTGGGGTGTGGAGGGGAGGCTTGTATCATTTGGACGCGTCAACAGTTTTGTTGTCATTACTTATAATTCCTCATGGGGGAGACAGAAACTACGCACTATAGCTTTAATGACCAAATTACTACCTGCAAACTTGTCGCTTTTCGGCGAAAATCAACGTTTTGAATGGGAAAATGTTATCCATGTGAATAGTGTAGATCCGAAGACTTAATTTTTTTTTGGGGGGCGAAGGATGTGTCACCTTTTTCAGCCCTTCTGAGTTTGCAGGTATGAAATGGAGAAATGTGGGTCACAGGATGAGACCAGTTGAGAACCCCTGACATATATTATTACATTTATGTTTAAAAAAAAAAAAGTGCAACCCCTTATTTTGTAAGAATCGCCGCATTATGTAATAATTTATTACAAAATGCAGAGAAATGTATTACAACTTGCGTTTAGGGTTTTTATTACAAAATGCGGCAGATTATTACATAATGCGGGGTTTTTTTAATACATAGTGAAGTGAAAATGTTTCACATTTCGACGATGTTTTTTAAATAATGCGTTGAAATTACTTAATGTGTTGTTACACATCCACACCTCCCAAAGCCTGCGGAAGGCATTCAGCATCATAAAGGACTCACATCAGACAGCACGCAAACTGTTCTGTCATGGATTTATCGTGCCGGAATTATTTAGCAAAGTCACTGAAGCCCTGTTTGGAAAGGCCCCGCCCCGGTGTTAGCTATCATGCTAAAACACAGAACAAGGCTATCTTGAAGCAATGCAGATATATCGGAGATTATGTGACTTGATTTATGGATTCATAATCATTTATTTATTTTACAAAGACACTGTAATTCCATGATGGATTAAAAAGCTTCTGGATGGCCTACAATCGTATAGAGGAGCTTGTTAAAACGGCGCATTTCTCAGCTTATAAACAAAACAAAATAAGATCAGTTAAATAAGGTAAGTCTGCGCTGTATTGATCTGGAGATATTAAATATGACACAAGGGGAGCTCAGGGTTTTAAAGGCACAACACAGGTGTCTGGCACCCTGTCCAGCCCAACAGCTGGAACTCTGTGTTTTTCAGGACCAGTGGCGTTGGGTGAAAGATAATGCATGTTGATGTTGGAGACCTCGCATTATTGTCATGCCCTCATTTTCTCATTCCCTCAACTTCCTGTGGAGCAAAACAGGAAGTGTTCCATTGTTATGATGTTCGACAGCTGCAGCAGCCCTGCACTTAGTAACTGGGAGGGGGGGGTGGTGGTGGTGGGGGGTATCCATAAAACCGGCCGATATGCACAAAGCATCATGCCCAAGATTCAACATAATCCATATCATATATTTACAGTATTGTGAACCCTCCTGTTGTCTTCGGGGTCAAATTTGACCCATTTTCAAAAAGTTTCCAGTATTTCCTCTATGTTTATATTACCACGGCGGCCCGCCACAGTAAAAGTTCTGCCGCCACGGTATCAGAAATATGGCATACGCACAACAGGGTTTCCGCTATGTACACCGCCCACCGCCGCTCCTTCAGCTGTTTATGAAAAGTCATAAAGTCATAATTACACGACTCAGCAGAGCCGTGTGCTCTACTCAACTCTCTCCCCTTAGGGTGAGCAACTGGAACAGTGACAGGACGTCATCAACCAAGTCATGGCAACCAAATAAACCACAGGGCGAGTACTACTTGTTACTCAATCTTAGGCAAAGTGACAAACATGAAATCCACACTCACGCGGGTCCTGTGAAATATGACAGCTACAGTTTAATGGAAAATAGCATTGTGGACACTGACTTTGATGAATGTACTGTTTATCAGACCCCAGATGAGACAAGAAGCTAATGTTAGCTGCGGTGACGGTCCCTCTGCCTCTGACTCCCCGCTGCAGGAGAACGCTGTATTAACGTTACTGTTTGAAAACCGTTTCCCAGGTTAGTGGGGGTGCATACCGCTCTAAACCAACATGAAAACCGTAGCTAGTAATGTTCACTCAGTGTTTAGTTTTGTTGTTAAACTGTGTGTAAAATGAGCGGTGACATTAAATCAGTACGGTACCGTCTATTTGATGGATGTTTTCAAGGTAACGGTTGGTAGCTAGAATTAGCAGATAAGCCCATACTTTTTGACGTTCAAAAACGTCGGAAAAAGTGACAAAAACATCAGGAAAAGCTTCAAAAACAGGGTAAAGTGACAAAACGCTGAAAAAAGTGACAAAAACAGCAACAAAGGGGTCGAAAAAGACAAAAGACTCCTCTTCAAGATAATTTTACAGTATATCATGATTTATTGGGAAAAACCTAACGATTCTATGTCAAATCAGACATTCAGCCCCCATATAGGCCAAATGGAAGGATCCTTTGTTTCGCAGCCATGCTTTCAGACACTGCAAGTTTGGTATAGTCGTCCATTCGAAGTTACCCTGACAAGACATATGTATGAATTTAAATATATCCAAGACACATGGAATGATAATGTCATGGAACTGATGCATTAGGGTACTGCCACCTTTTTTGTTCCAATCCAGGCACTGGTAGTGTGTAAAAGTAATTTCTACAAGACAGGATTGTAAATAAATGACATAAAATAATGACGTATAAGTACCAAATTTACAATATACCATTTCACAAGAAATAAAGCCATAGACTAAAAAGAAGAACCTAACGTTTGTTTAGTTTAGCTTTGGAATTCATACAGTTGCCTTGTACTAACACAGTCCACACACTCTACACACACATGCACACACACAGTCACAGTCACAGTTCATGTTTTGTTTTTCTAGTGTGTTTCCTTCTCGCGTTTAGAGGGCAAAGGGAAAGAGGCAACATCCGTGATCCTATCTGCCAACTAGAGTCAGAGTCATTTTTTCAGGAGTGCTCTCTGACAATTACTGGATGGACATAAAAGGCCTTGAGAGCTGACTAGCCTAAGAATAACCCCATTTAGAGCAATTTACTACTGTGGGAGGGAGGATCAGACTGGAAGGTTGTTAAAATGTTTTGATTTGTCCCATTCACCTCCCTCTCTGTGACCGCTCATCATTTTTACTTTCGGCTCCATTTGTGTTTTCTTCCCAACTGCAATTATGCTAGTTCCATCCACCGTTAGAAGATTTCCACATGGTCACACTGAGCTTGCACCAGTTACTGATAAGAGTTTACTGATAAACTGGCTGTTATCAGGATTTTTACTACAGGTTTTCAGGATCGCTAAGACCACTTAATTCAACTGGGATCCACTTGATCTTCATCAACACCTTTCTAGCACAGCAGAAGTCTCCTCATGTAACATGACACATTTTCCACAACTTTTTTTTATACCGTATATACAGATCTCTAAGGGTTAGGGTTAGTATTAGGGTTAGTACTAACTGTGTTAAACAAAAGGAAAAGATCTATCTTCAATAACCAATTCAATTAGACTTTTTTCATCCTATAGTGTTGTCATTGGTCCAATGGGCTCCTAGTAACCAAGAGCCTGCAGCTCTCGGGTCTGCTTCCACTTTAAAAAAAGGCATCATTTACAAAAAGTTTCTAAACTCATGACTTTGTGAATGGTTAATAAATTATTCACTAAAGCTTCATAAATCAGTTATGATCCATTAATAAAACAACCTTTGGGTTGCAAAGTGTACAATGGCAGTTTTTAATTATTGTATGAAACTTTAAGTTATTAAAATGTATAACTACGAATGGCATACTATCTTCTGTTGTTGGCTTAGTAGAGTTACTCATGACCCTTTCATTATTGAATGAAAATATAACTGCAGACTTAGCTTAGCTGCTGACAGTGTTCCTGTCTTCTCTATGTTTGGGTCCACCCCATTTTGGATCAGGTCTTATTATTCTCGGGTCCTTTGTCCTCTGTGGATGGGGTCTATTACAATCTTACCCTAAGTTCTTCACACGGGGTAAGGGGTTAAGTACGTTTTCCACAGGATCCATTTTAGATGAAGTCCAAAAGTGTGGCTTGGTGGCATGGACTTGGAAACAATATAAAATATTAGTCAGTCTGTATCGCTCAAATCCTGATTTACACTGAGCTAATCTTGTCATCATCATGTCATTTGTCTTTACAGTATGTCCCGCCCGTAATTATCCTCTATTCTGAGGTGCTGACATGGCATCATTATGTCCAAAGTTAGGTTAGTGAGTAGTTCAGAATGGGAGCTTCTCAGCTATTTCTTTATGACCTCAATAACTCAATTATGGCGTTTTTCCATTACATGGTACCTGCTCGACTCGCCTCGACTCTACTCAACTCTACTCGCCTTGACTCGCTGTGCGTCTGTTTTCCATTGCAGATTTTAGTATCGCCTCAGCGTGGCTGGTCGTCATAGCGACTGCCGTGGGCGTGGCTTAGTAGCTTGCTTATCCCATTGACATATCCCCGACGCATTTCCTGGTTCTCCGTCTCCGTAAACAACATGATATCAAAGAGATAGTTAACGTTTACTGCTCCAGATTTCCCACCGTGGTCACATATATATGACTCTAGAGTCGCTACTCATTGCGGAGATAATCGCCGTCACTCTCTCACTTCTTCCTCACTCACTAGCTCCCCACACACACACATACGGCGACTCGACACACACACATCACACATGCACACACCAGCACACCAGTATAACCATCAGGCCACTTGTATGCTACGGAGAAAGCTCTGCGTGGAGCCTCCGGCAGCAAAAAAACACCGCTGGCTAAACTATTTAAAAATGCCGTCTCTCGCTAGCAATGCAGTGATCAGTGACGCTTCTTTCCAACCAATCAGCAGCCTGCAGGGTTTCACGTCACCTTCTCGGCTCGCCTCAGCTCGCTTGGAACCTCGACTGAGCAGGTACTAAAAAAAGTACCTGTTAGCAGGTACCAGGTACTTTTTTTCGTAATGTAAAACCAAAAAAGGCGAGTCGAGTCGAGGCGAGGCGAGTAGGTACCATGTAATGGAAAAGCGCCATTACTGTCTGTTTTATTATAATGGTGTGTTCACACCACCTGTGTTTTCTGCATATTCAGCGGCAGGATTACAGACTGGACGGTAAAGAGCCTTTTCTGACAGCATCCTTAAAGCAGGTTTCAGCTCTGAACACTGAAGGTTATAGTCCACTAAATTAAATGTATATGGCTGCCTGCAAGGCAAGAAATCAATCTAATAGCACTGCATTGTAAACATTTATTAAGGGTAATTAAATACAAAAGCCCTGGCATGGTCATTCAAGCAGCTGTGTTGTTCAAACCCAAGTGTGTATGTGCACCAGTGTGGGTGTAGTGTGCGTCATGATGCATACTGTACTGTAGCTGCGTTTGGTATTCCCACCATGGTGTGCAGAATGTGTCTTTGTTTCGCTCCTATCACTTCCAAGAATACAGGCCACAATGGTGAATATGGGACGCTAAAAGAGAGGTGTGGACCGGATGTGTAACTTACTCACTCCATTTTTTATTCATGTTTATAAAGAAAAGATTATGACATTTTTTGAAACCCATTCTAGGACCTAGGAGTGAAATATACGAGGAATGATAAAAATATCACTCTTTCAAAAACGTGGGAATAAGATTCCATCTATCCAGTGTGTGATTCACAATGTATCATGTACACTGGTCAAGAAATGAATATATGACTTAACGCTCTCTCCTGCAGTGGGAAAAGGGAAGAGGCCATGCAGTGTAGGTCCTAATAGAATAAATCACTTCCCAATCCAATCCAGATGTGATGTCTTTATTTTATCAGCTCCAGAGGTATTAATTCAAGAAAACAAAGGCCATTTGGAGAGACACATGGTTTCCCTTATCCCCGAATCGTCTCCCCGACTCTAATAATTTCAGAAACAGGCCAAAACACACAGACTCAGAGTCGTCTCTAAACAAGACACTCTGGTGGTGATCTCTCTGAAGTCCAGGTTCTCAGGAACATGATGAACTCTGATAATATTATGGAACCTCTCGCTCTGCATGGCTCGCTCACGTCAGGCTACATCACTGACTCCAACCAGGCCCAGTGGTTTAACATCAGGGCAGGGTTAGTCTCGCATTGCCAGTCCTTTCTCCACAGCGCTGCGGAGGAAGGATCGCTAAACCCACGGACGGAGCTAGCATGTTGTTGAATCATTTGTTAACATGGACATGAATATTGCGGTTATGGGGCTTATCCTGTTTTTGATCATATTCGGGATATGATGTTTACATGGCATCCACCTCTCTCTCTGTCTCTCTCTCTGTCTCTCTCTCACACACACACAACACGGTTCAGTAAAATATTTTCATGATCTGGTCATCATAATATGATAAAAGTACGCTGGTTTCTGGCCCAGTAAACAGCTTCAGTGGGCGGTTCCTGTGCGTATGATGTAGAATCCTCACCACTGCCAGTCCCCTACCTTTACATCTGCATCAATGTTGAGTAGTGGGGGATGTGAAGGTGGGTGTTTACTGTCCACGACCATCTCCACCATCTTGTCGACGCCGTCTGTAAACTGTGCCGCCAGCTGTGACAGTGTTCCTGTCGACTGCTGACTCATCAGCGGCTTTGATGAGGGCCTAGGACTGGGGTGTCATCAGCAAACCTGACCAGGTTGATGGAAGTGTGGCAGGAGGTGCAGTCATCGGCGTACAGGGAGAACAGATATTGTGAAAGGACGCAACCTTGTGGAGCTCCAGTGTTGTTGGTGAGGGGGGCTTTAGGCTGCGTGCTGGGGATGCTGACTTGTTTGCGAGCTGTTGCTGCCACAGCTATCTTGAAAATCAACCCATTGCTCTGGGCTCCATGAGCACTGTTTTTGACCCTCATGCTGTTTTGCATATTCTGAACACTCCTGGCACCCAGCACACGACAGCATCTCAAAGATCAGGCTATGAAGTGACCATCCTTTACAGCGTTATTATTTCTGTTCGTAGGGCTTCCTCTTTAAATCCAGCATCATTGCTCCGTTTGGTTATTCGGACAATGATCTAGTTAAATGTTTACGAAATGTTGGTTGAGTTTGCATTCTATTATTCTTGGAATTTTCTTCTTCTTCTTAGTAGTTTGTTGATGCTTTTTGGACTAAGAAGAACGTGATCAAGTCAAGTCAAGTAGAACTTTATTTGTCCCCAGAGGGGCAGTTGGTTTTGATGCGAGGTGTCTGCGGTCACTGGAGTCATAGTGCCGTTCTTCTTCATTGAGCAGAGTCTACAGAGCTGCCAGGTGTGCTGCTCTTTCATTTGGCTCCCTCCTCCTGGAGCCTGTTGTTTTTGGAGCTCTTGCTGAAAACAAGCTTACTCAGACACCATTTAATGACAGGCTACTGAGTCCAACAAGCTCACACATGCTGCGTCAACACAAAACAGTATGTGATTTCCATTGATGTAGAGAGGTAATAGGAGTACTACTATGTCCTCAGGATACATTTAATTTGTGGTCTTTTATTACCTCTGCCAAGGAGGTTATGTTTTGGGTTTGGTTTGTTTGTCTGTTTGTCAGCAGGATAACGGCAAAACTATGGGCCCGATTTTCACAAAACTTAAATGTTTCATATAAATGTTGAAGCTGATCCGAATCACGGAGCGGATAGAAAAAATATTTTTCACTTTAGTTAACATTGCGAGAATAAATGCCATTTTATAATCCAGTAGATGGTACTAAAGTTCAGTAGTGACATAACCTAGCCAATTGTAGAATAAGGATGACTCCATACCATCATCCACAATCAGGGATACCAGTAATTCTTTGGAGTAGCCTACACATGTAGTTGCTCAGACTTAATACAGAAAGCAGTCGTCATGAAGGGACAGTGGCTTCATGCAAGAAATGGTACATTTGTAACAACGCATTTTTCTCAAACTACACGACCTCCTTGGGGGAGGTAAGTGTTCATTTATTGCAGCCCTAATTCAATAAGGAGAGAATTCATTTAAGAGTGAAATAAGTTTAATGAACTTGGTGCATAATAAGTTGATATGTTTAGAGTCTTTGGCGATTAGACTCCATCGCAACGTTAATTGATAAGGGGTATAGAGGCCGTGGATATATAGGAATATCCCCCTGATGGAGTCTAGACACTAGTGGGGGTGATGAAGGGATAAAGGAAGAGCCTTGAGATGTGGATGGATGTGATGTGAAGAGAGGAGAGTTGCATCAATTTTGCCTGAAATGACAACTGACAGCAGCAGAGAGTAGAAGAGATTTAAAGGCCCTGAACACCCACACAGGTGTTTTCATTTAAACCAGGTGATTAGACCTTTTCCCAGGACTGAGCGGGTGTGTCTAGATTGATTGATTGACATCTTCCTAAAGCTCTTGTTAGCTTTTGCTACGTTCATGCCACCTGGCAATAACAGGGACTGCTGATTAAGTTGTTTTTCCAACTGCCAGCGTTCATAGTTGGGAATGCGTGTTCTTCTTCTTCTGTTATATTGGCGTTTGGCATAACAACTTGTTGCATGACTGCCACCAACGGTTGGCTGTAGCCTAGAGCATGAGGTGGGTGAAAACATGGAGGCTACAATAACAAAAGATTTTTTGCTGTTTTCTTATACAAGCATCCAAACAGCACATGGACAGGTGTGTGTCTGTGTTATCTGCAGGGCAACCAACGGGAAAGGACACAGATAAGGTGTTGGTTTATACATATAGGCCTATTTATGAATAATTTGAAACATGTTATGTCTGTGTACGTTTCTTGGCAGAGGTGTTTGTCCACAATAAACAGTTTATTGTCGTTGAAATATGTTCAGTGAACCAAAGTCGCCTCCATCAAACGTCAGCTGTCAACAACGCGTCACCAACTGGGAAACTCGGTTAGCTAAATCTAGCCCCAGTTTCCCACCTCTGATTCCCACAGGAAGTGATGTGAATGGTGATGTTTTCACTCGGGAAATTTTTTTCCCAATGTCCATGAACGCACGATTACTTGCCCCTGTTAGGGCAGGACAAATGATACCTTTATCATTCTTATTGGTAGAAAAGATTTGTGACCTAATAAACTCCAATCAGCCACAATAATTTAAATCACCTGTGTGGGTGTTCAGAGGCTTTGAAGTTTGAATGCAACAACGCGATAACTCATGGAGATTGTGTGTGCAAATGTGGTTGGTTTAACTACAAGAGTAAACGCCCAAATTCAGCTGATGACAGATGCAGCTGATTAGGTTGGGAGAGAGAGAAATCTTCCTGAAAGAATTTACGCTGAGTTTCATTAGAGCATGTTTTTCCAGTTTAACATAATTGAGGCAGCAGATCACATTTGTCGCTGAGTTTAGCCAAAAGTAACAAAACAGACATCTACAGCAGTGGAAACAGGACAAGGTCTCTGAGAGGTGTGTATTTCTACCACTTGAGACACCCTTATTGTATGATGTAAGGGTCTGAAATCAGAACGACTTGTGCAAAACAATGAAAGCATGTGTCTTCCCTGTTATTACGAATGATTGCTTCATTCAGGCACCACCACTAGCATTCCTCAAATGACAACGATGACTAATATGGAGATACACATGACCACTGTGGCAAAAACATCTCAACATTCCACACCAGACAGGATGGAGTGAAATTTACTATACTATTTCAATCCAGACGCAGATTAAGGTTTACTGATCTAGAACCCCTTACTTTGTTTTTTAACTTCAACACATTGTATTCAGGGTATCTTTTTACGGTGGCCCTGAGAGGCCACTGCGCAGCAACTTTAGAAAACACACTCAAAGAGATCACAACACGCAGCAATAAGACAACACATGCAAATACACCACAACACGCAACATGAAAACAACACATGCAAAAAAAAACACATACACACTGCATAATAGATTTTTTGAATGCGTTGAATAGCCAACGTCCAATATAAAACCAACTTTACCACGGTATGTTACACCACTGACTAGCCGAGTTCAAGAAGTCATCAAAATCGATCAATCCGCAGCGGTTCTAACGTTAAACCTCGCAAAGCCTAGGCTAATATAACAATATAACTTTAATACTTCGTTCCCTGGGTGTGTTTTCATCCCAACCACGATCTTTTTCTTAATTTAACTTTTTTTTTGGTGTCTAAACTTGACGTTGCCGTAGCTGTAACCTCAACCATCTGCAGCCACGTGGGCATCAGTTAAAAGGGTCCCCTGGAAACACTTCCATTGTGTTGTGGTCTATTTGCATGTGTTGTCTTATTGTTGTGTGTTGTGGTCTATTTGCGTGTGTTTTCTTAAGTTGCTGTGCAGTGGCCTCTCAGGGCCACCGTATATCTTTGCTTCAGCTGGCTCTACAAACATGGCTCACAATGGTCAACTACAGTATCTGTGTAAATCCAGGATTTTTTCCGCCACTCTCTAATGTTGTTTCAAACTGTGTGAAACCTTGCAGGACAGTTACATAACAGGTGAAAAGTCAGTACCTGCAGAGACCGTTCAGATTCACATTAGCTACATCATTTGGGATTATGTCTCTTGAAGAGCTTCCAATCAAACACTGATGTGTTTAACTGACAGCACACACTGTAGTATGTGTAGTGTCCCCTTGACCACATTCCTGTTTTTGTTGGCACTCATATGCATAGTCTATTATCTGGGCTCTGACAACAACCCCAGCAAAGACCACAGGGGTTTTGTGTCTTTGTGTGTTATCAGGGTCACAGAGAACAGATGTGGGGAACATTGGAAACATGACAAGTTCTGGTTTATCATCGGGCTATTTCACTCAAGACAAGATAGCAGTTTGATTTTGACTAACAATAAGATGATGCAAATGTCACACGGTAGTGTGAGGTCCTGGTTTACCACCAAAAAAAAGGGTTTTCGCTATTAAAAAGGTGTAGTTCCACAGGATGACTCTTAAATAATGTATTTAAAATAAAACAGGTTTCTTCTGCACAGCATAAAAAAAATGCTGAAAACCAAACTCTCCTCCAGTCGGTCACACCCGGGATTCTTTTCCTTTGTCCTGCTTCCTCTGGAGGCAAACCAAATTTTTAAAAGGTTAAAGGAAAGAGGGAGGAAAGGAGGAGGAGGAAAGACATAAGAAATGTTGTTTGTTTATTTTTATTTTTACTCTTTAACCTAGTTTTATTTTTGTCTACAAGCAGATGTATTTCTCAATTTGTTGTCTTTGGCCCCTTTTTTTTTTAATTGCTTAATCTATTATACTTTTCCCTTCGCCTGTCCCAATACCTCCTCCTCCTCCCCTTTGACCGCTTCATGAACAAATTTCTCACACACACACACACACACACACACACACACACACACACACACACACACACACACACACACACAAAGCAATTTATTTTCTCAGCTTTATTGTGTCTTTTGTAATTTTTTGTTGTTGTCCTGTCTAGTGTGTCTCAATTATTCACACAAGGATTATATTTTATCACATAATGTAGTCTTGTTTGTGTTATGTCCCTCACCGCTCTTTTGCTCCATCACTTAATAAACAATAAATAAAAAAGGCTTACAGTAACAGTTTACCCTCATCATCGGTCCAAGCTAATAAATCCCTGCTCTGGCTTTTCGCCATTGTTTTTCTTTGTCCAAAATATTCCCATTTATTTGCATTTCTTACATACAGCCATGATTTTTCAACCGCAGTAACGTCAGACAATCTGCTTCCTGTTCACGTGCATGCCCAGTGTACTAAAGATCCCTATTTTTCTTTCTTTTCACACTTACCTCACTTCCTTTTCTCACCTGTCTTCTTTTATTTATTTTTTGCTTTCAAAAAAACTTTATTATTCGAATACAGAAAACATACAAACATTGAGAACATTAACTACATACATACAAACATGGAAAAGGGGGAGCGTGGAGTTTACATCAAAGAGGTTGAAAGGCATTATAGATGGTCAGAGTCCGGCTTTCTTATACGTCAGTCCTTTTAAAGTTTCAAAATATAATTTCATGTCATTTTTAAATTGGTGAATATTTGGTTTGCTGTTAGACCATTTACATTTATGGATATAAAATTAAAAGATTTAAAATGAAAATATGGCATTTATTCAAATAATTTCCTTCATAGTAAAAAATAATGTTACTACTTTGTAATCTTATCTTAGAACCACACAATATATAAAATACATCCTCCACATCAATCCAGAACAATCTGACATAAAAACATTCACAAACATTCACTGTGAAAACCCCACAAAATGTGCAGGATTCAGAAAGTTCAGGTTTATATTTCTTTAGAATTTGATTTGTTGGGTAGATGCAATGGACAATTTTGAAAAATACTTCCTTAACTTTATTACTAACAACATATTTATTATAATAGGTCCAAATCAAATTCCAATTGATATTCCCAAAGTGGTTATTCCAATAATGTTTGCATTGAGCAACTGTGGGGCAATGTGTCAAATGTCTAAAATATCTATTATTGCACTTTTTATCCTTTATGTCAATGCCTTTTAATAAGACATATGTTCTAAAAGTTGACTGGTCATTTGACACATTACTACTCTGCAGCAGTCTTTTATAACCCGTGGGTATAGCATCAAACACTATGCTATATTCTCTTGCAATTATTGGAATATTAAACTTCATTAAGAATTCTGAATATGTAAGTAAGTGACCATTGTCATTTATCAGCTGGGAAATCAATAAAATTTTGTTTTGGACCCAATTGGGATAAAATATTGACTTGTTCTTATACTTTACATTTTTGTTATTCCATATCACTGTGACGAGGGAGCGGGAATTCGGACCCAAATGCAGAGAGGAGGCAGGCAGGCAGGAGGCGGTCAAACTGAGGTATTTATTACAACAAAGGGCGGCAGTACAACGACTGGAAACATACAAAATAAAACACTGAAGGCAGGAGCGAACAGAACACACTAGGGAACAAACAACAGACATGGGCGAGCACACAAGACGATCTGACAAGAGACAAGGGGAACACAGAGGCTAAATACATGAGGTGACAGGCAAATCATAAACAGGTGAGACAACAGGTGAAGCACATCAGGGCAGGGCAAGACAATCAACAAAGGTGGGAACAGAAAGCAAAGCTAGACATGACAAGACAGAAGACCAGACTATCAAAATAAAACAGGAAGCAGAACATAAACCGGGAAACATGAAATCAACTAAACACAGAAACTTGACAACACTAAACACAAGGGAGAACAACAAGAACAGGAAACATACAGAAAACTACGAAGCAACAGAAACGGCACAAAACACAAGGCAAAATACAGAAACCACAACAGAACAAAACACAAGGCAAAATACAGAAACCACAACAGAACCCCCCCCTCAAGGGTCGGATCCCAGACGACCCTAAAACAAAGAACGGCCCAGGGAGGGCAGCGAGGGAAGACAGGAGGGGGAAACAGTCACTGGGGCACCAGGAACAGAGGAGCCCGGGGCACAGGGAACAGAGGGGCACGGAGGCACAGGGAACAGAGGGAACAGAGGGAACAGAGGGGCCCGGGGCACAGGGAACAGAGGGGCCGAGGGGCCCGGGGCACAGGGAACAGAGGGGCCGAGGGCACAGGGAACAGAGGGAGAGCCCTGGGGTTACGGGGAACACAGAGAGCCCCGGGGGCACGGGAACACAGAGCACTGGAGGGCATAGAGAGCACAGAGCACTGGGGGCACAGGGAACACAGAGCACTGGGGGCACAGAGAGCACTGGGGCACAGAGAACACAGAGCACTGGGGGCACAGAGAACTGGGGGCACAGAGAACACTGGGGGGCACAGAGCACTGGGGGCACAGAGAACACAGAGCACTGGGGGCACAGAGCACTGGGGGCACAGAGAACACAGAGCACTGGGGGCACAGAGCACTGGGGGCACAGAGAACACAGAGCACTGGGGGCACAGAGCACTGGGGGCACAGAGAACACAGAGCACTGGGGGCACAGAAAACACAGAACACTGGAGGCACAGACAACACAGAGCACTGGGGGCACAGACAACACAGAGCACTGGGGGCACAGGGAACACAGAGCACTGGGGGCACAGAGAGCACAGAGCACTGGGGGCACAGAGAACACAGAGCACTGGGGGCATAGAGCACTGGGGGCACAGAGAACACAGAGCACTGGGGGCACAGAGAACACAGAGCACTGGGGGCACAGAGCACTGGGGGCACAGAGAACACAGAGCACTGGGGGCACAGAGAACACAGAGCACTGGGGGCACAGAGCACTGGGGGCACAGAGAACACAGAGCACTGGGGGCACAGAGCACTGGGGGCACAGAGAACACAGAGCACTGGGGGCACAGAAAACACAGAACACTGGGGGCACAGACAACACAGAGCACTGGGGGCACAGACAACACAGAGCACTGGGGGCACAGACAACACAGAGCACTGGGGGCACAGAGCACTGGGGGCACAGAGAACACAGAGCACTGGGGGCACAGAGCACACAGAGGACACTGGGGGCACAGGGAACACAGAGGACACTGGGGGCACAGGGAACACAGAGGACACTGGGGGCACAGGGAACACAGAACTGTGCCGACTTCGACAAGACAGACTAGGATAGAACAGGGACAGACTCGGACAGAACAGACTCAGACAGAACAGGGACAGACTCTGACTCAGACAAGACAGACTCGGAACCAGACAAGACAGACCCGGGCAGGACAGGGACAGACTCTGACAGAACAGACTCCGACAGAACAGGGACAGACTCAGACGGGACAGACTCAGACGGGACGGACTCAGACAAGACGGACTCAGACAAGACGGACTCAGACAGAACAGGGACAGACTCAGACAGAACAGGGACAGACTCAGACGAGACAGACTCAGACACAGGGGAAGTAATAGGGATACAGACAGTGAAGGGGACGGAGACAAGGACGGGCACGGTGACAAGGATGGGTACGGTGACGGGGACGAGGATGGGCACGGTGATAGGGACGGAGACGAGCACAGTGACAGGGATGGAGACAGGCTCGGAGACAGGGACGGAGACAGGGACGAAGACAGGCACAGAGACAGGGACGAAGACAGGCACAGAGACAGGGACGGAGACAGGCACAGAGACAGGGATGGAGACAGGCACAGAGACAGGGATGGAGACAGGCACAGTGACAGAGGTGGGCATAGTCTTAGGGGCGGTCTCTGGGGCGCCAGAGACCGGCAAAGTCCCAGAGGCCGGCGAAGTCCCAGAGATGGTCCCATGGGAGCCGGAGACCGGCGAAGTCCCAGAGGTGGTCCCAGAGGCCGGCAAGGACCCAGAGGCCGGCAAAGTCACAGGGGTGCTGGGCAGCTTGGGGACACTAGAGACACCAGAGGACTCGGGGACGCTAGAGAGGCTGCTGGCTAGCTGGGACTCGGAAGAGCTGCTGGCTAGTAGCTGGGACTCGGGGAAACTGCTAGGTAGCTGGGACTCGGGGAAACTGCTAGGTAGCTGGGACTCGGGGGCACTGCTAGCTAGCCTGGAGTCAGGGGAGCCGCTAGCTGGCTGGGAGGCTGGGAAGAGGCCGCTAGCAGGCCGGGACTCAGGGGAGAGGCCGCTAGCAGGCCGGGACTCAGGGGAGAGGCCGCTAGCAGGCCGGGACTCAGGGAGAGGCCGCTGGCTGGCCTGGAGTCAGGGGAGGGCCGCTGGCTGGCCTGGAGTCAGGGGAGATGCTAGCTGGCCTGGAGTCAGGGGGGCTGCTAGCTAGCTGGGATTCTGTGGGGCTGCTAGCCAGCTGGGAGGCAGGGAAAGAGCTGTACGTCAGCCCAGGGACAGAGGACCTGCACGTCAGCTCGAGGTCAGGAGGGCCGCACGCCGGCCTGGGTCAGGAGAGCCGCACGCCGCCTGGGTCAGGAGAGCCGCACGCCGCTCGGGTCAGGAGAGCCGCACGCCGCGGGTCAGGAGAGCCGCACGCCGCTCGGGTCAGGAGAGCCGCACGTCTCGGGTCAGGAGAGCCGCACGGGCGATCTGGCGTTGCAGAGCCGCACGGCGACCCGGGCGGCTGCACGCCAGCGGGCGACCCGGGCGGCTGCACGCCAGCGGCGATCCGGGCGGCTGCACGCCAGCGGGCGACCCGGCGGCTGCACGCCAGCGGCGACCGGGCGGTGCACGTCAGCGGGCGATCGGGCGGCTGCACGCCAGCGGGCGACCCGGGCGGCTGCACGCCAGCGGCGATTCGGCGGCTGCACGCCAGCGGGCGATTCGGGCGGCTGCACGCCAGCGGCGACCCGCACACAGGTCGGCCCAGGTACCCCGGTCAGGTCAGGCTCAGGTCCGCTGGGCAGCTTGGGCTCAGGTCCGATGTGAGGCTGAGTAGGGACCTGGCGCTGAGAGCCACGACGTCCCTTCCTCCGTCCACGGCCTCCACAGGTCCCTGCGGAGACGGCCAGGCGGGTTCCTTCATAGGACTGCTGGTGGTTGGTTGTGCATACTGACCAGGTTGCGTCGAACGGACTGCTAGTTGAAGCACTGGGTCTCTGACTAGCAGCTTGCCGGCTGGCTCTTTCAGCTTCTTCGGTCCGTTTAAGCCACATGGAAAATTGTCCAAACAAAGACGTGCAGGGCCTTGGTTCCTCTCCGGGTGGAGTGGGGGCTCGACTCAGAGGAATGGGCGAGGAGATAGACGGAGCGGCAAACAATGCCCCAGTAGCCACGGTGTTAGTTGGCTGAGAGACAGGCGGGCAAGTGGGTGAGACATGGAGGAAGCTATCCAACTTCTTCTTCACAATGTTTAGGCGTGGAACAAAATGGCTCACCCACGGTCTCTCCTTAAACCACTGTTCTTGCGTGGAGATCCTCTCCAGAACTGGGGCACACCGACCGGGTCTTGAGTCCAAAAGGCTCTCCACAGTGCGCTCAAACTCTGCTACTTTCTCCTCGAAAAGTTGCCTCTCTGCTGGGTCCATGCTGGTCAGATCGTTCTGTGACGAGGGAGCGGGAATTCGGACCCAAATGCAGAGAGGAGGCAGGCAGGCAGGAGGCGGTCAAACTGAGGTATTTATTACAACAAAGGGCGGCAGTACAACGACTGGAAACATACAAAATAAAACACTGAAGGCAGGAGCGAACAGAACACACTAGGGAACAAACAACAGACATGGGCGAGCACACAAGACGATCTGACAAGAGACAAGGGGAACACAGAGGCTAAATACATGAGGTGACAGGCAAATCATAAACAGGTGAGACAACAGGTGAAGCACATCAGGGCAGGGCAAGACAATCAACAAAGGTGGGAACAGAAAGCAAAGCTAGACATGACAAGACAGAAGACCAGACTATCAAAATAAAACAGGAAGCAGAACATAAACCGGGAAACATGAAATCAACTAAACACAGAAACTTGACAACACTAAACACAAGGGAGAACAACAAGAACAGGAAACATACAGAAAACTACGAAGCAACAGAAACGGCACAACACAAACACACAAGGCAAAATACAGAAACCACAACAGAACAAAACACAAGGCAAAATACAGAAACCACAACAATCACATGTTTGTGGGGTGAAAAATTGTGTTTATAAATAGGAAGCCAACATAAAAGAGCTTGCTTATGAAAGTTAGATAGCTGAATAGGGATTTTATCAACATCAAAATTGCACTTTAGTAAAAATTCAATACCACCAACTTTTTGAAAAATAAAGTTTGGAATAAAATACCACATTTTATCTTTATTTTTTATATAATGTTTAATCCAGTTCACCTTGAAAACTATATTAGATGTATGGAAATCAAGAACATTCAAACCTCCTTGATTGTATGGATTACATAAAGTATTTTTATTTAAATAGTGAGGCTTATTTTTCCATATGAAATTGAATAATGCAGAATCTATTTTCTTAATAAAAGGTTTTGGAACATCTAAGACTTTGGCCGGATAAACTAATCTGGATAATCCTTCAGTTTTGGATAAAAGTACCCGACCTTTGAGTGATAAATCTCTCATGAGCCATCTATCGAATTTATTTTTGACTTTTGATATGAAAGGTTGAAAGTTGGAATTCATCCTTTCTGTCTGATTTTTACAGATATTAATTCCTAAGTATGTTACTTCCTCTTTAACAGGAATACCCTCAAATTCTGTTATATGTATGTACTCTTTGAGTGGAAAAAGGGTACATTTTTTAATATTTAACACTAATCCTGAAATTTTAGAGAACACATTAAGACAATCAATAACCTTTTTAACCTGAAATTCATCTTTTAAGAAAATGGCTGTATCATCAGCTAGCTGGCAACATTTGATTTCTTTCCCTACAACGTTAATGCCTTGAAAGTTGTCATTGTACAGATGTAGGGCCATCACTTGCATTACTAAGAGAAACAAAAATGGGGCCGCAGGATCTCCTTGTTTTATACCACGGGATATGTTGAATCTATGAGTTGTTCCCCACGCAAGTTTAACTGAGCTATTGCAGTCACTATACAAAGTTTGTATTGCTCTTTTGAAGTATTGACCGAAACCAAAAAATTCTAACATATCAAATAAAATACTATGCTTTACAGTATCAAAGGCTTTATATATGTCTATGAATAAAATGTAGCTGTTGTCTGTTATGTAATCCTTATAGTCAATCAAATCTAAAATCAGACGAATATTGTTACTGATATGCCTTCCTTGCATAAATCCAGACTGGCAGTCATCTATAATTGTGTCTAGACATGCCTTGAGTCTTTGTGCAAAAATGTGAGAGAATCATTTTGTATCATTATTAATTAGGGTTATGGGTCTCCAGTTATCAAGCACAAGTTTATCTTTATTAGGTTTAGGTATCAAGGTAATTATACCCTGACACATAGTTGGTGGAAGTTTGCCAACGTCTATAGCTTCTCTGAAGACGTGAAGTAAAAATTCAGAAATATGATCTTGAAATACCTTGTAAAATTCACCAGTAAGGCCATCATTACCAGGGGCTTTATTATCTTTCAGTTTACTAATATTCTTTTTTATTTCATAGAGTGACAGCGCTTGATCACAGATATCTTTTTGAGTTTGGTCAATACTTCGTGCCTCATTTGTTATAGAGATGAAAAAATCACGTGTTAAAACTGCCATTTTGCTCGGAATATAATTTTTTATAAAAGTTTTCCACAAAATTCGAGATTTCAGGGGGATGTTCTGATATCTGCTCTTTAATCTTAAGTTTATGTATATTATTAAGACTGGCATTTGTTTTTTCCAGACTATGAAAATATTTAGTGTTTTTTTCACCATGTTCCATCCATCGCCGTCTAGACCTGATAAAAGCCCCCCGTGCTAAATATTGGTACACATTTTCCAACTCAGATTGTAATTCGGTTAACTTATTGATATCTGTTTGAGACATATTGTCTTTTTCATAAATAGTAATGATATTGTTAAGTAATCTGTCTTGTTCAAATCGTTTCTCTTTTGCTAATTCTTTACCCCTTTTAATTGCCATATTCTGAATTTGAAATTTTGCATATTCCCAGTGTTGACCATACATTTTTTCTTCTTGAGCTTTCCTCCAATTTTCATTAATAATTTCCTTTGCTTTTTGTTTAAAGATTTCATCACATAAAAGTGTGTTATTCAATTTTCAGAAATTTGGATTACATCTAATTAACTGGTTCTTTGTATGCAAGGTTAAAAATATAATTTTGTGATCAGTGAAGATTGAAGGTTGTATCTTGACTTCTTTTACTTTATCTATGAGTTCATTTGATATAAGCCAAAAGTCAATCCTGGATCTAATTGATAGGTCTTTGTTATTCCAAGTGAACTGGATTTGATCTGGATTATTTACTCTCCAGATGTCACAACAATTAAGATGTAAGCATAGGTTATTAAATTCTCCATAAGTGCCTTTTGAAGATCTTTGAGGATGACAATCTTTTGTGGGATTGCTAATACTATTCCAATCCCCACCCAACAGTAATTTAGCATTTATGAAGGTATTCAGTAAAGTATAGATTTCATTTTCAAATTCCTCAAATAAAATTGTGTTTCTTAGGATGTTATTATATCCATATATGTTACCCAGAATGAAAATATCATCCATAAATTCACAAACTAAAATAATCCACCTTCCAGAATCATGAGCAACTGTTTTAAGTATTTTTCCCTGAAAGGATCCTTTCAGAATAGCTACACCAGCGGAGTTATTATTACCATAAGCCATCCATATGTTATCTCCCCATTGACTTTTCCAAAAATTGAAATCTGAAACTAAGGCATGTGTTTCTTGAAGAAAATAAAAATCAGCCTTGAGACTCTTACAAAATAAAAAAATAGCCTTCCTGTTCTCGTATACCCCTTACATTAAGTGAACAAAGGGACAAAGACAGGTTGAACAATAGCAACAAACAAGTAACTAGAAAAACTAGTGTTAAATGAACAGTGTACTAAATGCTTTTCTTCACCTTTTGAATATATATAAATTACAACAAACAGGCATAAGATTAGATACATCTGACCCCTGAGACTGTGTTTTTCTAAGGTTGAGGAAAATGTTTTGGGATGAAAGTGCCTTAAAACTGGAAACTCAATATTTCAATTACTTCAGAACACTATTTTATTTTGGAGTAAATCTAAACTTTAGAACTAAGCTTTTGACAAAGCAGACATGTAACTTTTCATATTTATTTCCAGCCCAGTTGTGTGGAGTTTATTTTCCATCAACTATTACACTCTGATTTCTTTACCATCAACGAAGGCTCTGGCTCTGACAAAGAAGACTTTTTTCCCCTGCTTGTGTGCCTCTTCAATCCGTGGCCAAAGTTTGTTGTGTGCTTCCTTGTCTTTTGTGGTCAAATCTTCTCCAAATTTCAGTTTCTTTATCTTGAGGAACTCCAACTCCTTTGCACATTTCCACAGCATTTCTTTCGTCGACCGGGATGTAAATCTTGTTATTACTGGCCTAGTTTTACCACCATCTCTCCTTCCAATTCTGTGGCTCACGTCAATGTGGAAGCGTAGATCTTCTCCGGCGTTTGGTAGGATTGTGCTACAGATGTCCACGACCCGCTGCTTCACATCCCTCTTGCTCTGGTAGGCCATATAAACGCAGGTTCCATCTGCGGTGGTAATGTTCCATCTCGTTCATCTTATCTTCCATTTCTGTTATTCTCTTTTGATGTTCATCACTGACTTGTTTGACCGTTGTAATGTCTTTTTTCGCGTCACGTACTTCTTGGAAAAGAAATTCTGAAGTTTTCTTCAAATCCTCAATTGTATCAGTATTCTTCTTAATCAGTATTGCGAGACAGTCGGCATTTTCTTTAATTTTTTCGGCCACAAGCCTTACAATATTATCTTGCATCTCAGAGAGAGTGGGCTCCGTTTTCCCTTTTTTTGTAGCAGGTGTACTTGGCGCTGAGTCTGGGAGTGGAGTTACTTCTGAGTCAGTGTTGGTATACGAGAGCATATCTCCAGCTTTCACAACTTCCATGACGTCCTCTGTCGAGGTTTTGTTCGAGGAGAATGTGAACAACTTGTTCTTTTTACCTTGGTCTCTTGTTCTTTTATCCGCCATCGTTGAGGTCTTCATAGTGTTAGTCTTTGTTGTTGTCAGTTAGCTTGTTTGTCTTCGTTGTTGTGAGTTGTCCGAGTTCGCTAGCTAGCGTGACTCCCGTTAACTTGTTCGTTGTCGTTGTCAGTTGTCGGAGTTAACTAGCTTGACTCCCGTTAGCTAGTCCCAGTTGTTGGTTTTGCAGCAAATGTAAAACATAGACGTTCAGAAAATGGTCAATGAGAGTCACAAGCTGTTTGCTTCAAATAAATTCCACTTTGAAGGTGAGAAAAACATTTTAAAGTTTAGCAACACAATTTCTCTACTGTTGCTGCCGCCATCTTGCACGCCTCCTTTCTCCCCTGTCTTCCCCTGCGTTCATGGACATCGGAAAAACGTTTTTCCGAGTGAAAACGTCACCATTCACGTAACGTCCTGTGGGAATAAGAGGTCGGAAACTCGGGCTGGATTTTGATACCAGAGTTTCCCAGTTGGTGACGTGTTGTTGACAACTGACGTTTGATGAAGGCGACTTCAGTTCACTGAACATATTTTAATGACAATAAACTGTTTATTGTGGACAAATGCCTCTTCCAAGAAACATACACAGACATAATATGTTTCAAATTATTCATAAATAGGCCCAGGTATAAAAAAAACAACACATTATCCGTGTCCTCTCCCGTTGGTTGTCCTGCAGATAACACAAACAAACACCTGGCGATGTGCTGTTTGGATGCTCGCATAAGAAAACAGCAGAAAATCTTTTGTTATTGTGGCCTCCATGTTTTCACCAGCTGATGCTCTCGGCTACGGCCAACCGTTGGTGGCAGTAATGCAAAAAGTTGTTATGCCAAACTCCAATATAACAGAAGAAGAAGAACACGCATCCCGACCATGTGAACGCTACCAGTCGGAAAAACAACGTAACCACGGGGGCGGTGCCTGTTATTCCGAGGTGGCATGAACGCAGGGTCAATCACTGGCTTTTGTTTCCACCCTGATTTTTTAGGTCAGGAGACTATTAGTCTGAAGGAAGCATTGGCCCTGTATGCAGACTGTAAGGCCGGTTACACACTGGCTGCGTGGCGTGAGTGTGGCGTTTCTGTTGCGTCAGCTGTGTGGTGGCTGCGTGTTTTCTGTCTTTGTACACCAGAAATGTGTCTGACGCGGCGCTGCTACTGCTAGCCTTGTCTGGACACATGTATGTTTACAATTGATAAAATGAAATACCATGTTAAACATAAATATATACTGATCTGATTACAGCAAAGACAACGTCGGCAGTATTGATGGCAAAATAGGCTACAGAATATTTCGGTCTGTATTGACAGGTGCAATATTAGAAAATATTTTATATATTAATATTAAATAAAAAAAAAATTACATTTTATATATCTGCATTTATATCAAAACCTAGAGACTTTCAAACATCAACATGTCATTTATTTTAAGGTTTTTTTAACATTAATAGGAGTTCCCCCAGCCTGCCTATGGTCCCCTAGTGGCTAGAAATGGTGATAGGTGTAAACCGAGCCCTGGGTATCCTGCTCTGCCTTTGAGAAAATGAAAGCTCACATGGACCAATCACGAATCTTCTCCTTATGAGGTCATAAGGAGCAAGGTTCCACCATTGTCGTTCCTATTTCTAGCATGCACGCGTTTTCGGTGCGGCTCGAGCCGCGCCTGAGACGTGCGTGTCACGCAGCCAGTGTGCAAGCTCTAACCTGTTAACATGGGAGCCAAAATATAAACAACACGCTCACGCCACGCAGCCAGTGTGTAACTGGCCTAAGCATTCTTATAACTTGCTGTTTTTGATAATTTTACATAGTTTTCTATTGTACGGAAATTAAGTTAATAATTATATATTAGAAAATTGAGATCAAGGGCTGTAGGTTCTGTCAGCACACACACACACACACACACACACACACACACACAGAAAAAGGAAAGAAATAATAGTTGACCATTAACATGAACATGTCCTATATGGGATTTGAATGTCTGTAATGTAGTTTGCAGAAGAGACATCAGGCAGGGAGACAGAGAGGGGGGGGGAGATCATTTAGCTGAGAGCTGTATGTGGGTGTGGCTGAATTCCATGACTTGGCTTTGTTTTTCTAGTTAGTTAAGGAAAAACAACGGAATAATGTTCAAAAAATGCCAGGCAAGGAGATCCAGAAAAGGGTCAATATTGGGAAGGAACGTGATATTCAAATAACATCACTTATAGAAATACAATACAGTCTGCTGGTGGAAGAAAGCTGTTCAGACAAACAGTGAGTCACAGTAATAAAATGCCATTCTCCTGAAATCTTTATCACATCATCTGATCCATACTTTGGTATTTCCTGGCTCGTGAGACTTTATAATGAAAGACAGCGTTGCTCACTTCCCTCTCCCCCGGTCTCAGAACTGAAATATCAATGGCCTCTCAGTCATTTCCTACACGGACACTTGGTGGAGATTGAAGGAAAAGCACTTTGCTAAACTCAGGTGATACAGTCTGTATTTATGCAAGGGATTTAGCTGAAGGCAAACCCACCTCATCTCAGCTATCCCACATTTTTAACTCCTAGAATACAGTTGATCTTTTGGCTGATAACCTCAGTTCAGATTATACACCTATAGAGCCAATAACTCTAAAATGATGTAAGCTATAAGGTGATGGTCCTTCATGTTTTTCATTCAATTGAGCCCCTGTCAACAAGTTTTATAATTATGCATCAAAATTCAATTAAAGTTACTCCCCTGATTCATTGGTTGTTCTCGTGAGCAAAAGAATAAAATAATGTTTTCACACACAGCAGGTATTAAATTAGCCACTTTATTAACAGTGTATTTAATGAGTAAAAATTGGCTGGACAAAATTTGGTACAGACATTCATGGCTCCCAGAGGATGCATGCTAATATTTTTGGTGATCCCCTGACTTTCCCTTGAGCATCACCGCCAGGTCCAGATTTCCCTTTGTGCAACACTTTGGTTCATGATCACACCTGCCAAACTGATGACATTCCCATCAGCCTCAGCTGTAGAGATGGGTTGATTTCATATCATAGTGGGGGGTCTGGGTGTCCTCCACCAGGGTTATTTTGAGCGTCAAAGACTTCATCTCCTGCATTCGGATACATTTTTATGCACCAATTTACGGTGAAAATTATTTATTTAGCCTATGCGTTGCTGAATCTGTCTTCATTTCAGATCGACAAAGGTCAGTTTAAAAGATTTCCGTCAGCTAAGCCGGCAGCATTGCACGGCTGCTCCCATAGCAATGAATGGGAAGCGGGGAAATGACGGCGACAATGGACACACACCTGCAGGGCCTCTTTACAGTCGCCGTTCTAGACCTGTCAAAATGACGTAGATCTCGCTGGCGCGCCAGGATTTTAAAGATTATTTTTTGGGGGCTTTTCCCTTTATTTCAAAGTAGATTGATATGAAAGGGGTTGAGAGATGGGGAATGACACGCAGCAAAGGGCAGCAGGTCGGATTCGAATCCTACGCGCCAGGATTTTAAGTGCACCACTCTATTTTTTTCAGTGGCGCACGACAAAGCAGAAACAGGAGGCATGAACGAGTTTGAGAGCAACGTGATGCCAGGACTCTCAGAGGAACTGCATGTCCCTGAGAGAATGCAAAACCGATTTTACCTTGTCATAGTTGAATAATGACAGTTTAGTGGGTAACTAGGACATACATAGAACCTCTAAATCCAATTGACACCTCTTTCCTCTGCAAATCTCACAATTTGAAACTGCCTCTGAAAACGGGCAAATCTCAACAAGCCGCCTAGTTGACGTCAACTTTTTTATGCGAGAAATCAACTATGTAGAGGTCAAATATGGGCTGTTTTACGAAAATTGATGTCTAATTGTAAATTTTGTCCGACTGTGTGTCGGAGTTCAGCGGCCGGTGCTGCCTGTGTTGCTGCCTCGCCACCCGGCCTGCCTCCCTTCACAGACCCCGGCCTGCTGTGAGCTCGATTGAGCTCCGTCAGGGCTGGCAGCCCACAGCACTCCATACCCGCACAAAGTCACCGTTTTTGGGGCTAATGGACTACCAAACGCCGTTGCTCTGACAGAGCTCCAGGGCCTGCAGCTCCCTTCTTCCTGCTAAATGCCTCGTGTGTGAGTGAGAGCACGGTCAGCGAGCTTGTTACACCAGCAATCTCTTACCACAGGTTTCAGTTAATCTTATAATGTGTGTAATTATAATGTGTTGAGTTATTTAAACAAACGATCGGTGAAATAAACGCCTCTTGTCTGCGAGTCTCATTGATAGAGCCTGCGGCTGGATGGAGCTCTATCAATGAGAGCTAGCTAGCCTCCTCTTAGAATTCCTCTGAAATTCACAAAATTATAAAATTTAAATCGGACACATACACGTTGTTAGCTTTATAAGACCTTGGGGTAGAGGTTATATAAGTAGTGTGACAAAATTCAAACTGTAAATATACTCGAATTACACCGAAAATTAAGCTAACTATCCGTGATTTGTAGCTACATAGGATTGAAGGGACAGTTGCAGCTAACAAAACCCCTAGCTAGCTAGCGTTCACAAAAATTCATTAAATTGAGATCTGACACCATTGTTAGCTTTGTAAGACCTTGGGATAGCTGTGATATAAGTGGCGTGATGAAATTCAAACTGTAAATATAGCTGCTATATTTATGCTGAAAGTGTAGCTAGCTAGCAGCGATCTTTTCCCATTGTATTGAATGGGACATATAGCTAGCTAGCTGCTCCTCCTAAAAAAAACGCCTGACGTTCACAAAATGCCATACATTGAAAACGGACACAACGTTAGCTTTGTAAGACCTTGGGGTAGCTGTGATATAAGTGGCGTGACGAAATTCAAACCGTAAATATATTATAGTTATGCCGGCAGCCGGCCAGGGAGCCCCGTAATGCAGTAATCCACAAAGGGTGACTTTGCCCTGGGTATGGAGCCCAGCAGGCTGCTGCTTTCTTGTCAGACTGTGTGGAGCTCCTAAAGTCCGACACGTCTTATCAAATTGGCAATTAGCTAGCCATCAATTTTCGTAAAACGGCCCATATTTGAGCTTTATATAGTTGATTTCTAACCCTAACCCTAACCCTAACCCCAGTGTCTGGAATATGAGATTTTGTCGCTTCTCTAATGTGTGTGGATGTGGGATTCGCTCAACCAATCAGCACGCGTCTCTAATGTGTGCGTATGGCAATTCGCTCAACCAATCAGCGCGCAGCTCATCTAAATATTCATGAGCATACCATATTTGGAAGAAAAGCTCTTGTTACAAATAGGGCCAAAACACAGGGATGCATAAGGGCGACTATAAGGAACAGTGTGAAATACCCTATATAATCATTCTATCACCCCTTTAAGATGAGTTCTTGTATGGTGAATGAAAGGCTTGATCTGACGAAGTAGGTCATCCATTCGTTACGCAGACATTCTGAAGTATTCTAAGTGCTTCTCTTCTTCTCTTCGCCATTGTTGACCTCTTTCTTCTTCTTCTAGTCCGTAGAAATAGCAGGTAGCCTTTCCTCAGTTGCGACACCTCTGTTCAGGAGAAGACTGCAACTAGTGTCGCGACCACCACGCGGCAGTATAAACAGTTACGGCGCTCCCATGACGTCACACTGGCGCGCGACAGGACGGGAACGGCGAGTATACCAGACGTTTAACAGAGAAGACTCTCTGCCAAACTCAGAAGATCTGTGCTGTACTGCACAGTCCCATCTGTTGGTCGTCCTAGTTCTCCTCCCATTGTCTGAGCGCAGTGATACAAACTCATTTAATGGAGGAGCGGCCAAACCATTGATTACATCAGCACCAAACACAAGACCGTTAAAGATCATGAGGTTATGTCAAGTTATCACCACTGTAACATTATTATGTTAACATAATTATGTTACAGTGGTGATAACCTGATGGCTTTTTGTCTGCCTTGAGCGTCTGTTTCTAAAGTGTTTGCAGTGGAGCATGTGCTGTTTTTCAAGCTTGTGACCAGCTTGTGATACGGTTTTATTATTTATTTATTTATTATTATTAAAAATTATTAAGTGCATAGAAAGTTTTGCTGCATGTAAGGGGAGCTGGTTTCTAATATATCTAAAGTTCCTTACATTCAATTTGACTACTTTAACACACCTGTTTCATATGTTTCTTAAAGGACAGTTGTGAGTCAAGTTATTCCCAACTATTTAAAATGTGACACAGTCTGGATCCTTTTCCCCCTCAACAATGATATCTGGCTAAGTGTCAGGCAAGACTCTAAGAGCCAGTCAGAAATTTAAGCCAGGGCCGATATTCGGCTTATCCCTTGTCAGGACAGCTGTGTTAACTGTTAATGACAAATGGCTTGCAGACTACATTCCTATTAAAACTAATGACAGGTCTATAAATGAACCCTTAGCCCCAACTGTTCTGTAAAAACCACTGTGGTTGGTTTGAAATATTTAACAGTAACAATAAAATAGTTATTACTATACCAACACCAACTGTGTTATAATGTTGCTGTGTATGGTCGACATGAGAACATGTGCTTTGTAGAGCTTTTAAGTGGCTCATAATTGTAATTTACTATGAGTATCTGAAGTTTGAAGCTGTGATTGAAGTGAATTTAAATATCAGTAGAACATCAGCCTCCTCCCTCTTAATCCATTCTAGCTTTTCCTCCAGCTCTGGTCGCTCCCTGTTCGCCTTCAGGCTGAGTGTAAATCTCAGTCCTCCTCCACCTCTTTCCCAGCTCTGGCGGCTCCTCCTCCTCCTCCTCCTCCTCCTCCTCCTTATGCTGTCATTGCTCTGAGTGGAGCACAGCCCCCTTTACTGTTGTCAGCTGGAGCTCTCACACACTCACACACAAGCGCCCAGGCCGTCCAGCAGGCGAGGAAACACAGGTATCATGACCCTGCTCCAGGACAACCTCCACTCTGAATCCTCCAACAACAGACGCCTTGTCCACCACTGAGACGTCAAGGCTACCTCTTGAAAAACACCATGAGGAATCTCTGAGGAAGTGTTTTATTTTCTTTTTTCAACCTCGCCACATTTGAATTGTCCTCAAACCTCAGGGATTGTAACAGGAACATGAGTGTGAAGAGGAAAAAGGCCGGGCTGGTCATCAGCTGGCAGAAGTCATTCTCCATCCTGGCTCCTTGGAGAAAAGGTACAGTCACCTTCTGTCTTCTCCTATGTCTGTCCATGGCATTATGAGTGGCTTAATCTTCGCCACCAGTTCATGTCTCCAGTGAGATGAGATCCGGGCTTTAAATTGACAACTGGCCACCTGCCAAATGCGGCAAAAATTAACTTTGGCGGCTAACATTGTAAAGTTAATAGCCAATTTGGCAGGTGATGAATGGCAGGTGATAAATGTTTGAATCGGCCGGCTGTAGAAATGTTCCCAGAATGGTCTGTTTTCCTTCAAGAAATGTTGGCGGTTTTGTGTGTGTGTTTGACTTGGAAACGTAATCTTTATCTGGTAACACTACTAATCCTACATTTCCCATCAACCCTATGTTGTGATCACGTGATGCGTGTGTGATCGATTACGAGCTACGCTGAACCAGAGAAGACTTTAATGTACTGTAAATCTGCCATCAATCCAAATAAAAACAATTTCAAGAAACATGGATGCTTAAATGTATTCATAGTCTGGTTTATTTTCCTTGGAAAATATTTGACCAGTAGAAAAAAATTAAACTACTAGCTGTTGTTGGCTGGATGAGATGGAGCAGTAACTTGAGTCGCAGGGTTTCCATCTGATCTCTCTCTGATGAGGGGATTTGTTGAAATGGAGGGATGATTCACACTCTAGGGCCTCCGGGCTGCTGACTTTTTAATTGAGCGGGAGTGTGAAACTCTTTGAGAACTGCGTTAGCTGTGGCTCTACAGGGACACTTTGATGTGAAGCAAATCTGTGGATGTTTAAATAAAAAAATGAAAGCAGTTGCATCATATGACTCAGTCGGTTTTTATAAGAGTTTAATTGGATTACCAGACAGGATTTTTCTTTCTAAAGGGCAATAAAGATTCAGGAGGAACTTTTAAGACTTAATTCTTCATCTTGTCTGGCCTCTTATTATAGAACTTTTAATTTCACTTAAACTAGTGCTTTTAATTAAAAAACAGAGCTGTAAGTGTGTCTGGTTCTGGTTGTAACAACAAAACAGAGAACTCATGTAGGCCTACCCCCCCCCCCCCCCCCCCTTCCATGTGTCTACTGTAACGGGAGAACAAAATAGAACAGCAGCTTTCAAAGGACAATTCATACAACAATGCAATCTGGGTCTTTACTTATTGCGAGGTAATTGCTGTACTAATCCTTATGTCTGCAAGACAAAAACAGCCAGGGCAGTTAGGTTACTGTAGCTTCATTACAGCAGCAATTAATAGAAAGCAAATAGTAGATAGTTATAACTGTGAAATGTGATAATATGTTCTCTAATATATATTTGTCTGATTGTGTGATTCATCATTACATAAATACTTTATTAGATTTTAAAGTTGCATTAATTGTTTTGGGCACTTGGAGGCAGAAGATGATGATGATGATCCCTCCTTGTTGCTCGCTCCTCGGGGCAGAAATAAGAGCTTTGAGCAGGGTCAGCCCTATGTTGCGACAGCCCAATGATCCCACAGCCCTATGTTCCCACATTTCTAAGATTTTTTTTAAAATTAGGCCCTATTTTCCCACATTTCTAAGATTATGTTAGGGTTAGGGTTACATTCCATCTATAGTCCATTGCTACTGGATAATAGGTTGGGTGTAATTGGCTACCAAGTTGGGAGAAAGGGGGATCAGGAAACACTTTACAATACAATAAGGTACACAAAAAAATAGGTAGTTAATGATTAGTTACTGTTTTTGAAAGGGTAGTTACCCTTTTTCAGAAGGGTAACGAATGGTTAGTTACCCTTTTTCAAAAGGGTAGTTAGCCTCTTTCAGAAGGATAGTTACCCTTTTTGAAAAGGGTAGTTACCCTTTTTCAGAAGGGTAGTTACCCTTTTTCAAAATGGTAGTTACCCTTTTTCAGAAGGGTAACGAATGGTTAGTTACCCTTTTTCAAAAGGGTAGTTACCCTTTTTCAGAAGGGTAGTTACCCTTTTTCAGAAGGGTAACGAATGGTTAGTTACCCTTTTTGAAAAGGGTAGTTACCCTTTTTCAGAAGGGTAGTTACCCTTTTTGAAAAGAGTAGTTACCCTTTTTCAGAAGGGTAACGAATGGTTAGTTACCCTTTTTCAAAAGGGTAGTTACCCTTTTTGAAAAGGGTAGCTACCCTTTTTCAGAAGGGTAGTTACCCTTTTTCAAAAGGGTAGTTACCCTTTTTCAGAAGGGTACTTACCCTTTTCAGAAGGGTAACGAATGGTTAGTTACCCTTTTTCAAAAGGGTAGTTACCCTTTTTCAGAAGGGTACTTACCCTTTTTCAGAAGGGTAACGAATGGTTAGTTACCCTTTTTCAAAAGGTTAGTTACCCTTTTTCAGAATGGTAGTTACCCTTTTTCAGAAGGGTAACAAATGGTTAGTTACCCTTTTTCAAAAAGGTAGTTACACTTTTTGAAAAGGGTAGTTACCCTTTTTCAGAAGGGTAACGAATGGTTAGTTACCCTTTTTCAAAAGGGTAGTTACCCTTTTTCAGAAGGGTAGTTACCCTTTTTCAAAAGGGTAGTTAGCCTTTTTCAGAAGGGTAACGAATGGTTAGTTACTCTTTTTGAAAAGGGTAGTTACACCTTTTCAGAAGGGTAGTTACCCTTTTTCAAAAGGGTAGTTAGCCTTTTTCAGAAGGGTAACGAATGGTTAGTTACTCTTTTTGAAAAGGGTAGTTACACTTTTTGAAAAGGGTAGTTACCCTTTTTCAGAAGGGTAGTTACCCTTTTTCAGAAGGGTAACGAATGGTTAGTTACCCTTTTTCAGAAGGGTAGTTACCCTTTTTCAAAAGGGTAGTTACCCTTTTTCAGAAGGGTAACGAATGGTTAGTTACCCTTTTTCAAAAGGTTAGTTACCCTTTTCAGAAGGGTAGTTACCCTTTTTCAGAAGGGTAACAAATGGTTAGTTACCCTTCTTTTTCAAAAGGGTAGTTACCCTTTTTCAGAAGGGTAACGAATGGTTAGTTACCCTTTTTCAAAAGGTTAGTTACCCTTTTTCAGAAGGGTAGTTACCCTTTTTCAGAAGGGTAACGAATAGTTAGTTACCCTTCTTTTTGAAAAGGGTAACTACCCTTTTAAAAAAGTGTAACTACCCTTTTGAAAAAGGGTAACTAACCATTCGTTAACCTTCTGAAAAAGGATAACTACCCTTCTGAAAAAGGGTAACTACCCTTTTGAAAAAGGGTAACTGTGTGTGTGAAATGTGGCAACATAGGGCCTAATTTTGGAAAAAATCTTAGAAATGTGGGAACATATGGCCTAATTTTCAGTCAAAAAAAGATACTTGGGAACATAGGGCTGTGGCAACATAGACACGCTCCCCTTTGAGCCTTCACTGAGGAGGGACAGAACAACTTCCGGTTCAGATGAGGACCAAGGAGTTGAGGATCTATAAAAAATAAGTGACATGAGATGCATCCCAGATAGTGAATGAAATTAACCGCGGAGAATTCAAACACTAATACAAAATGGCAAATTTCTGTGATAGGGTAACATTTGCTCTCTGTAAAATCAAAACAATTAGCTAAAAGAGGCTAAAAACTTTGTTAAACTGAAAGTTTTGTGATAATTCTCTGTGGGTTTATCATTGCGATCAAAACCTTTCACATAACCTACATGTACAGTAGTCATATGATTCACAGTGAACATAGAAATATTCCAGCTTTAAAGCTGCATAGGTCCTTTTGTTACTGGGGCTGTGGACTGTAAAACCAAAAACAACGAGCTAAAAGATTGTTAAAAAGCTCCAAAGAGATGAAGGGAACAGCACAGTTGAGGATTTTCTCTGGTTTCTTCACTATGAGTGACCCCTTACACACTCCAGTTGATCCATTGCAAATATAAATATACTAATAAGTGGAGCTTTAATAGGTGTAAATTCTATATAACAGAATTTATATAATGTTTGACGAGTGTTGCTATGACAACAGTATGTCAAGCCATGTTCATCTGTGTTGGCCGTGTGAAATCTCTCCATACGTGACGCTCCGAGACAAAATCAAAACCAACACTACACTGAGAGTTCTCATAGTCGTCCCTGATCCCTTTTCTATACTTGACATCATGTTGGTCTGCATTCCATGTGCGAGCCTCGTTCAGATATCACTGTCAGCTGATTTACAGTAGGAGCCTCCATACCTGCCAAGCAGCAAATCCTCTGGCCGTTTAGTTGTGGGAGGGATGATAAAGATGTAGGGGGGGGCAGGCTGGGGCCACATGCCATTTTAGGGATACCAAATATATTAAGCACAAGTGTTACATACCACCAACCCTCCATAGGTTTGGTTCTACAAAAGACTAGATACACATATAACAATAAACACAAGAATTCAGTGTCAACCTACATTTTATTTATCACTGCACAGAATAATATCACCTCTTTGGGGATAAAGTGGTAATAAAAATGTATGAAAATATTTGCCACAGTTATAGGGCCAGAGGGGGATCAAGGCTTAATATTACGGTGGCACTGGCACTGGGCACTACTGCGGTTACTGCATTTTATTTAATTCTACAGTCGTATTTTACTGTAATGTATTTCTGATCATTTGTTGGCAAAACAAATCCTAGTATGCAAAGAAACAAAAACACTGCAATTTACATCAGCAATTAAACTGATTAAATCCTGCGTTATTTGGTGATTGATTGCGCTATTTATAGGGCCAAAAGGCAGTAGTGGAATGTAATGAAGTATAAATACTTTACTAAATTTTTCACGTCTCTGTACTTTACTTAAGTAAAATCAATAGTGCATACTTTTGACTTTTACTTTGTTACATTTTGCAGCAATTATCTATACTTTCTACTCCACTACATTTATACAACGTTCCGTTAGATTTTCTGATCAGAATTTCTGCCGATCCTTCATCGGCTTCCAAGCCGGCTCCGGTGCTCCAGAGCCTGGGCGCAGCTGACCCTCAGTAATACAGCCTCCGGTAAAAGTGAAAATGTTTGTTTTTTATTATTCCCCTCAGAGTCAGTTCTACATTGAATGACGCCCTGGTCGAGACCCCCTCCGAGCCCCCCCCCCCTCACTTTTTTATTTTTAAGGTGCACAATCTCTACCTCCAACATTGCCAAAAGACACAATATAGAATAAATATTCGAAATAGCACAAATCCTTCATCACACGATATGTGGAAACACACTAAAGACAATGTAATTATTACACTATAGCACTAAGAACAGAAAACCCAAACTACAAGTAAAACCTGACCTTTCTGGCCTTCCTTGATGCAAAATCATCAATGATGTCATCGTATGAAATCTGCTCGGCCCACCACATGAGATTACTGACTGACTGACTGACTGACTGACTGACTGATTGACTGACAGATAGATAGATTTTTCTTGATCCAAAAAAAATGGGAAATACCAGTGTTGCAGCAGCACAATATCAGACACACAGCACACACAGAATATAAATGAAATAATATGATAGAATAAACATGAAATAATAATAGGATAGAACATAAGAACAACTAATTTAAAATATACTCAAGTTGGGAATAAAGCTGTACTAAAACTGTTTAACTAGTATTGATAAAGCTGTACCCAGCCTTGCTCTCCCCTGAATATGTATACCAACTCCTACTCCTAAAACTACTAATGCCATGTAATGAGAAAACAATAATCAGTGAGAGTTGACACATTAAATACTTCAACAACCATTTATTAATACACTAAAACTGTATACTCCTAATTAATCATAAAACAAGCTATATATATATATATCATTTCAAGAGGCCCTGTGCTTTAATTTGAAGAGGTCTATCATGAGAATTTGTCTGTCAACGCATATACAAAAGCTACACTTCTCATTAAGAAAGTTTGCATGATGTGCAACGTTTATATAGGCTTCTAATGCAATCATACAGTAAAGCTTGCCTACTTTTTTATTGTTGTAGTGTTACAGTTTGTCCACCACTCAGTTTTACCAAGGGCCAAAGTGTTTTAAGGGGAGTTGTGTTTACAGCAGGTTGTAGCCTCACTCCCTCATCTCTGTCCCTCTCCTCCTGAGTCTCCTCCTCACTGTGCATATGCCACTGCTGCCGAGTCCCGACACCACTATCATCGGCCACGGCAGCTGATGAAGGTCCTGCTACTGCCGAAAACATGTCTTTTCACTTTTTTCTTTTATTTGAGCCGCTTGGGTAACTTTGTTTCATTTTGGCGTTTAGACCATTGACATAAAAGAAAGGTTTAGACTCATCTTGCTCCGTCTCTGTGTAGACCACTTCCCATTTCTCCTGTCACTTTGTGTTTATCTTTCGCGCTGCGGCGCAGTGTTACAGACTAGTCCATTTCATTGTGAAAGTAGGGGGTGTTGACCTCTCTCAGCAAGCAGGACACCTGCAGCTGCTGGGGGCGCTGATCAGACAATTCCCCACACAGTGAAATTATAGAAAACAGAAAAACGCTTCATGATTTTTTAAAAAAAACTTTTAAGTTCTCGTGCCGCCCCCCATGTGACAAGAAAAAAATGCCGCCCCGGGCGGCTGCCCGGTTCGCCCGTACCAAAAACCGCCACTGAGTCCCCTTTTTAAATCATATTTGCCATCTATTTCTCTCCACAGCGTTGTTTACTTCTCTGCCAGGCTGCGTAAGGGCGCTGACACACTAACCCGATAATCGGCCGTTGGACAGTCTGGCGAGGTCGGTGACTCGAGTCTGTTCGGTGTGTCCCGTGCCGTCGTCAGGCGGAGGGGCTGTCGGCGTTCATTTTGGCCGACCTGACATGTTCAGTCGGAGGCAGGGCAGTCGGGAATCACCTGGAAATGGCGAGTGGATGAGCCTCTCAAAATCTGAGGAAAATCTTTTAAACTGACCTTTTTCGATCTGAAATGAAGACAGATTCAGCAACTGTATGGCCTATTTCTCTCTTCAAACGTTTTCAGAAACACGTTTCGGTGAACTATTTTAGTACAATATGAGATCGGATTCTGAACAAGCTGCCATGACAGTCTGGCTTTGAATTTCCGGAGAGAAAACAAACTCACGTGACGCGTTCGTCCAATCAGCTGCAATACAATACAGACAAAGAGTATAGAAGTACCCTTTGATACAGAGTAGCGGCGCCTGCTGCTATGGAGACTTATTACATGGCTTGGTTGAATTCTAATGTAAAATGCGGTCTGTTATTTCTTGATACCAGACCGCTGCTAAGTATAACACACCGTTGCCATGCAGAAGCAGAGCGTTGCCATGGACGCAGTTCTGTTCACTCTGGAGGACAGGTATCAATCAATCCGCTGAAAGAAGTCCGGATAATTTAGCCTATCAGCTGTGGCAAAAAGTGGGGAAACGTGGAGCAACTTCTGTCCTCCAATTCAAGCAATGACAGCAGATCTGATGAGCGTCTATCGCTAGTATCTTTCTATACCGTCTATGATCGCTAGCTACGCTGTAACAGCCGTAGGGACAACAACGCTAATTAGTTAGCTTACATTGCACCTTGTTTAACGTTAACTTACATGTGTGTCAACATGCAGCGGCTCTGCAAAAAGGAAACGAGATGAATGAGGACATAAACGTCCACATAAATATTCCCAAAGAAGCCATTCACCGTGTCTCACTTCACCGTCAACAGAAATGTTCAGTTTAATGTAAATTAGAGCAGCCGATAGCCCGCTAGCTCACTACAACGCTTTAGCTAATGTGTCAATTCCTGCAGTGATTAAAACAGCAGCTGGGTCATTTGTCCACCACGGCAGCACCCCATAAAATATACGGCTACTACCACAGCCCATAAGGTGGTGTTGAGTAGCTAATAGACGAAGGACTGCATTACAGAGTTTTTACGTTGCTATGGACGCAGCATTCCAACCGTAGAGACGGAACGGACTATTTTCTCTAGTGGAAGCAATACAATCGTATTTAAATCAATAAACTCCCATTTAAATCAATATTTTGTCAAATTATTAGTCAAATTATTGATTTATTTGGTAAGTAGCCATGTAATAAGCAGGATAATGTAGAGCAAGGCGGTTGTTATAACGAATACAATCCCTTCAGGCTGATTCAAGACTGTCCTTGAGTCCTGATCACCCTGTCGGGGTTGTATTCGCTATAACAACCTACATTATCCCTTATGTATTACGTACGCTCAAGTCGGTGTCGCCTCTGTGTGTTTTGAGGCAGTTTTTGGGCTCTCGGGGACCCGACTGATCAGTCCGACTGCCTTTTCTAACGACGGTCGGCCGTCTGGTTAGTATGTCAGCGCCATAAGACGCGTTCATATCTTATTTATTTGGCTGGACCTCTTCACATCGCCTCTCCATTCCCGCTGCTTCACACACTTTATTTGCTTACGCTCCCATGGTTATAGAAAATAAAACCGTCTTAAAATAAATTAGGATAGGAACTATTTTTTAAAAGCCATGCCTTGTTTGTGGTAGTGGACATATTACCAGACATTTAAAATGGTAATATGCAAATAAGATTAAGAGAATAACTGGTTATGCAAGTACTTAAAATCAGGTACTTTTTACTTTTACTTAAGTAGGGTTGTCAGTGTGGTACTTCTACTTTTACTAAAGTAAATATGTCTTTGGTTATTTGTACTTTTACTTAAGTACTGAGATTCAGTACACCACTGCAATGTACAAGTCATCTGCGACTCAGACAACCATCTCAGCGCTTCCTAGGAGGTGCACAGGAAGTGTTATGTCCTTATATGGGAATTTGCGGGGTGTTTTCTTATGCTAATTAGGAACAACTGGCACGCGCTTTCAATTACGAAGACGTGAGATTCATCAATCCTAAGAACACAGGTGCGAACAATTCTGCGGTTTAAGAACACGTCATGAATCCGACGTAGACTTTTCTTAGGGACTTTCTTAAGAACATATTTAAGAGAAAGGTCCTATGTTCCTATGTTTTTATGTCTAAGTGACTGATGGGAACAACAATCTTTGATATTGGTCCAGTATTAAGTGAGATCACTGCAGTCAGCAGCGGAGAAACAGGCTACAATGTAAGTTAATAGGACAATTGTGCAGCTTGTATTTACCTTCACAAAAGTGCTTGTTTTACTGCTGACAGACTTAGATTAATATTCTAAGTGTCTGACAACATTATGGAAAGGATCACTACAGAGATACTGTTTAAGAGCCTTCTGTTTAACCAGAAACAGCTAGCGCTAAACCCACCAGACTCCATTTAAAAAAATAATACTTTTAGCATGTATAGAGCCAACATAATTTCACATGTAAATTGCTAAATTATGTGTTAATTTCAACCAAAACTAGAGTTGTGATGGTTGAAAAAGTGGAAAGACGACTCAAAACAGCTTTTCATAGTTTTATTTTGTTTCTGTCGACTTTGAATGAAGTGTATTTTACGATGGAAAAATGACTGTTTATTTACATGGAGTCTGGTGGGTTTAGCGAATGCATTGCGCTCCAAGACAAAAACGAAACCAACACTACACTGAGAGTTCTCATTCTCATCCCTGATCCCTTTTCTAAACTTGGCATCAGGATTCTCTGCATTCCATGTGCGAGCCTCGTTCAGATATCACTGTCAGCTTATTTACAGTATGAGCCTCCACACCTGCCGAGCAGCAAATCCTCTTGCCGTTTAGTTGTGGGAGGGATGATAAATCTGCTCATTGTTGTGGCTGTGAGGGATCCCCTACGCTCTGCTTGACAGCAGTCACATTGTTGCCATGTTACTCAGAGTAGGAAGAAGTGGGCCATTGTTGAGATAACACTTACATTGTGTACAGTGTCACTGTTTAGGTTCAGGAGGGAGCCGGAGGTTGTCTGGGGAGCTGAAACCGTATGAAATAACACTATTTTTCTCCAAACTGTAAGATAACATCACTGGTTGAAATCTGATGTTCTTTGTTTCATGAGACTGCAGAAAAGTGTGGAAAGAAACCAGAAACGTTTAAATAAATGACCATCCACAAAACCGCCCTCTCTTATCACCATTTGGTGACAAGTACCTGAAAAATGTATGGTTAGTAAAGTAGTAAATATGGTATGTGTGACACACTAAATTTAATAAATAAATAATAAAAACTAAATGCAGGACTTAACTTGGAGTTTCACACCACTGATTCTGACCATTTTTTATGCTTGGCTTATAAAGCATGTGGAACTGCTGGATATGTTTCCCTCTGTCTCTTTGTAACCTTAAACCTTTGCAGTTTTTACCCTTAACTAAGTGCAATAAACTGAACTAGTAAGAGCTCTAGAATTTCAGAAAATGTCCCCAAACACGTTTAAGATGCTTACCTTAAAGTGTTCTGGGTGTATACGAGCCTTGCTAAATGTCTCATTGAAAAAACTATGAACTATGAAATTGGCTGCATAAACCCGTATGTCCTGTATTTTTCGAGGTATGGGAAGTGTAACTTTAAACTGTCAGAGGTACTAAGCTGAAGGAGATTTGACTAGAATTACAGTGCTCTTGCACATTCTTGCCTTATCTTAATGGTTTCTGCCCCCCCGCCCCCGTTAACTTTGATAAAGAGAGGGAGTCTGGGTATCATCCCTAAGGTTGATGACGCCACGACCAACAGAGCAGTGGAAAACAGAGCAGGCATCGCCGCTGTGCCTCGTGTTGAGAGGCGAGTCCAGAGATGTACCGGCTCTCCTGGGTTTAGAGGATGGTACCATGGGATCGTTTTGGGGGCTGCAGTGGTCATCACAAATTTGCTTGTTCAAGCTCCTTATAGGGCATGTGAAAATAATTGTGCTTTGGACTCAGGGCTTAGTCATTACCAGTGGTGTTATAGCCTGAAATTTCATTTCAAAGATAAAACTACATTTAACACGCTACCTCGATCCATTTCATTTACAGATGCCTTTTTCTAACAGGGTTCATTTGACAGGTATTGACTAGGGAGCGAACGATACTGGTTTTTCAAGACCGATACCGAGTATTAGTAGTTAAAGTAGTCTCGGTTTGCCAGACCCTTGGAATGTTACAAACTCCAACACAAAACTTTGTTTAAATGATTCAAGCAATTATTTAATTAATGAGAAACTTTCAACATAATCCCCAGTAACAGAGAGTCAGACAATGTTGGGGGGGGGACATGAAGTCAGACTCAGTGGTGAGTGAAACCGGAGCAGAGGGACAGACACAGAGCTGGAGCCGAGCCAAAGTAGAACACTTTTTAATTCATTACCTTTATCGGTTATCAGGCAAATAAAACGCTGATACAGATAATCTGCAAACTGCCAAAAAACGGCCTGATAATCGTCCAGGGCCGATAATCGGTCTATCCCTAGTGACTTTATCTATGAAAAAACTCTATTTGTCAGCAGAATTCTTACTCTGTTTTCAAACTGAATGCAAAGTGAATTTTGCTCCTCCACTCAAACCTGTTTTTGTCCTATCAGATCAGCGGTCAGTCTTTACCACTGACCACCCAGAGGGGGCTGACATACCCATAAACCACCTGGGCTGAAAAAAATAACTTTCTTGTCACAGCCTGTTTATGACCTCCTGCGTTCAGGATCTGAGAGGCCCGAGGGCTTACACCTGCCTGCATGCAGTGCCTCAAAAAGCCTCCCAAAATCTTAGGATACCTCCTGAAAATCTATCTTCTGCATTAAAGGGCAGCCAGATGACACAGACCTGCTGCAGAAGGTGAAGCCTTAGGTTTCAACGTTATCCCTTGAACATACTGTAAGGGGTAACAGAAATTAGTTTGTAGTAAAATAGTTTGTGATGTAATCCAGGTCCCAACCCCTCTACTTTAAAGAAATACATGTAGTTCCAGTAGGTAACTCCCGCTCAAACCACAAATTGTTATTTTTACGTTTCTGTTTGTATTTCCTCGGGAAAGGGAAGTTTGGGGTCCCCTGCTGGAGCTGCTCCCCCCGCGACCCGACCCCAGATAAGTGGACGAAGATGGATGGATGGATGGATGGATGTTTGTATTTAACCAGTGAGATACAGCGTGCTAATTAGTGAGACTTAGGAGTGTTGGGAGGTGTATATTTTTTTCACTTTGGACAGAGACAGGGTAGCTGTCTCCCCTGCTTCCAGTCTTTATGCTAAACTAATGGCGCTTACCCACACTAGTACCAGCTCTACTCGGCTCGGCTCGACCGCTGTACCCCGTCCTCCATTTTCCATTGCAGATTTAGTACTGCCTCATGCGTGAGGTGAGAGTGGCTGGTCGTCATAGCGATGGCGCAGGAAACTGCCGTGACCTAACACGACACACACACAGAACGTGGAAGGTGTGTTGGTTTTGATTCTCGGCATGTGGCTGTTTGCCAGAAGACACATTTAATTTCTAAAGAAGCTGGAGGCAGCAAAAAAACCACCGCTGGCTAAACTATTTAAAAATGGCGGGTTTGTTCAGGACACCCCCGTCTGTCGCTACAGCAATGATGATTAGTGACGATTCTCTCCGACCAATCAGGAGTCTGCAGGTTTTCACGTCACCTTTTGGTATCGCCTCAGCTCACTTGGAACCTCCACGGAGGTGATACTAAATAAAGTACCTGTTGGCAGGTCCCAGGGACTTGTTATCCTAATGGGAAACCAATCGAGCAGGTACCATGTAATGGAAAAACGCCATAAGCTAACTTTGTCCTTACTCCTGCTCAATATTTAATACACAGATATGACCTCCTTATGTTTCCCAAAATGTTGAATGAATTCCTTTAAGATCATGGAATACTTTGATGCACAATAAGTAAAAAGGGCATGGGCTATCTGCTTGGAAGTAAAAAGTGTGCCCGATCTACTTAGGATTCATTTGAGGTAATTAATTAAGTAATTTATATGAGTGTTTTGGAGCCGTCATCTATTGGTCAGTCTGAGGCACCTCCACAGTGGTTTCGCCCCTCAGATGTGTTGAATGTCAGTCGATAATTTATGTAATGTGTATGTAATGTTGTATTTCATTAAGATTTCTTCTCATCAATGTGGTTCTCCACTTCTTATGTCCTCTTGCGGTAAACTTCTCTTCAGACTTCTCTTATTGTTTACCCTAGGGCGTGTAGCTGGATTTGTGCAAAATCAAAAGTATCAAAACTGATGCAGCAGAAAGACATTGTCTTTTTTATTCAACACATTGTTCTTCCTTGACAAAACCTGGTGCCTCCATTACTCACAATGCACCTCAAACAGTTTGGGAGGAGATTTGAGTGTGTTCTGCCTCAAGCAGAGATGAGGCTGGGCTGCAGAAGTCTGTTTTTTGACTCCCAACACCCGCTGGCCTCTGCTAACCCCTGGATTCAGGCTGTGTTTTTCCCTCCAGCCTTCCAAGCAGCTGAGAGCTTTGTTCTCACGGTGTCCATCAGAGAGGGCAACAGGGCAATCCACTTATTCTAATTTAGCACCTTAAGTCCTAAAAAACTCTGACTTTGTAATGGGACTCACTTGAATGACAATGCTAGCATTGCGGTGGAATGTGAAATGAATATGATGGGAAATGGCTGAAGGACATTTCGAAAAAGAGGCTTTAGGATGAGTCTGGGGTGGGGCAAGGGGAGGTGGACTGTCTCTAATTATATGTTGTGGATTTTAGTCAAGCGCAGAGACTGGAAATAGGCTGAGTCAGCCCGTGTAGACAATTACAGGACAGAATATCTGTTTGTGGTGTTTGGGAGGGATGAGAACAGCTGGTTCAGGCCAACACCTGTCAGGCTGATGGTGGTTGTGTACGGGAGGATTGTATCACAATAGCAGTAAGTAGGATTACACAGCTGAATTGGCTGGATGACTTCATGGTGTAATTAAAGTCTTATTTTCTGCTGGTAATTCACAGAAACAGACAGGCACTGACAAAATAGATAAGAAAAAAAAAAGGTGAGAATGGAGGGGGTTAAGTGAAAACCAATGTCTAATGTTCAGAAAAACAATCTGTTGTTATTCTGCTTGTGCTAGAATTAAAAATGTTTAAATGGCTTCCGCTTCGGGTCGAACAAGGCCCCTAAGCTGTGATATAATCACAACATATTACGGAATAAAGTGAGCTATTTCTGTCATATAATGTCACCAAGAAGAAAGTTATAGTCATTTACATTTTAAATATATATTTTTTTCAATAAATAATCATGCTCACAATAGGCCCTCCTTGGCTGGCATACCGAAGCAGTTGCTATGAAACGCAGCACAGGTAACGTTATCCTACACTAGCAGCTGGCACAGGCCATTTCTTTTGCTTAATGCTAAAGAAAGGCACACAATAACACATCGAGACAGCAGTAGACCAGCAACTAACCGATCGAGGCAGCGATAGAACAGCAACTGCTGCGAGGTAAAATTTACAGTTTAGGTCAAGAGTCCAGTGGCTTTGAAGGGAGCATAGATAAAGAAAGGGCTGTCTGATGGCAAGGTAAAGCAGTAAAAAAAGTTGAATATTGTGTACACTTAAAGAGCTACTTTGCTGCTCTGTGTCCTGGCAGTGTGTGCAGATGAACGGCCTCCCTCCGTTGCACCAGCTATCAGTTCGTTAGTCTCACATTTTCCTCAGACGCGGAGCGATACTTATTGTGCAAAGGAATAAGACGTCATAGTCATTCTAAAACATAAAAAGAAGAGGGTGGTGAACCAATCAGATTGCTTGATTTGAGCTACCTGTTTTATAGAACATTCTCATTTGATGTTTTTTTTTTTTTCAATTTCCACATTCCTGTTCAGTCGCTGAAAATAGATCGGCTTAAGAAAAGAATGACTTGGACACAGAGACATCACAGAAGACTCCTACAGAGCTGCAGCTAATACAGTCCAGTCCCCATGAATGTATTTTCACAATAGACCATTCTGCACCTCATGATTTATGTCCAATGCCAATGTTCAGGGTCCATGCAGGAAGCAGTGTGCCCTTTACTGTATGGAGTGAAGCAAGCATGTGGATGTCAGGGTGGTGAATGTAGCACATCCAACTTTCAAGCAGAACACCACAGTACGAGTCCTAACATAGATCTGCAATTCTTCTTCTTTTTAACCACGCTGTTGGTTTCCTCGTATTATAATGTCCGTCCACTGGTCGGTTGGTCACCACTTTGGTTAAGACTGAAATATGTCAACACCTGAAATATGTCAACCACTATTCAGTGGATAGCCATGACATCTGGCTCTAACATTCTTTCTGACTTTGGTAACCCTCTGACTTTTCATCTAGCAACATGAGATTGATTTTTGGGGTTTTGAGTAAAATGTCTCTACAAGTGTTGGATGGATTGTCATGAAATTTGGCAAATTTGGCACATACTTTGGTTTATGACCACGTAGCTGTATAACTGATATTCCCATCAAACTCAGCTAATTGCTGTTAACTTTAATACGTTAAGTAAGTAAACTGAGCAATGCAAATGAGTCAGTACTGACTAGAATATCATTTTTAATTTGAAGTAAAGAGAGAGACTGGTTGCTTTTAACTAACTCCTACTAACTGTACTTTTCCTGTTGAGAAATAAAGTCCTAAATAAAGATTAGGTTTGATAGAAACAAAAACCTCCTCTCTGTTTCATATCTGGCTGAGACATGATATAGCAGCTGACCTACATTCTCTTTACCTTCTCTATATTCTTCTTTTTAGTATTTCTCCAACACCTGCTTTAGATCTATTCATACTTTTGTTGACGTACATTATGAAGATTCCAGGCTGCCTTGCGAGTCACTGTTTGATTTCTTTGGTACAGGGGAGTCCAGGTTACATGTTATAAACTGAAACATCGGGGGGATAAGAAAGCACAATGAGTACTATTCCTTAATAACAACCCAATAAAAAGCATCAAAACCTTTTTATTTTCTAAAACTACGTGTGTATGACAGTCTTAAAGTCAGATGTCTGGGTCTATAGACGTTGACACAAAGGCTGACACCTGAATGAAACAGCTGTACATATTCTGGCAGGGTAAACCTTCTTGTAAGTACATGTTCAACTGACTCTTACAGCTGTAGGAAAGATAGGCATCTGTAGTGTAGTGGTCTGTGGTAGTTCTCGCTACAGTAGGTGTCTCCAGGACCACATTTTGCCATGGTGACAAACACACACAGACTTACAAGGTGAAACAATACCAGTGTTGCTGTATCAGGCTGGTAAAAAGCATAAACTGGTTGTATATAAAGTACGGTAATTTCTGGGAGGGTTGTTTGGAAGGATAAGCAACACATATCTACCAAAAAGTAAGCAGTGAGGCTGTGGATGAATATCATCAGTTTCTGGTCACTTGAGTGCTGTTTGAACTTTACCCCCGGTTTTAGCTTATTGGTGAAGGTTGTTGGGGCAGTATTAATCAACTTTATTGGCTACCCATCTACCTACTAACCAAACAAACAATCAACCAACAAGGTACATCCATCCATCCATCCGTCCATCCATCCATCCATCCAAGCACAGTGGCCGAGCAGGGTACTTCGAGCACAACATTTGGTAACCTGGAAACCAGCCAAACACGGCCTGGAGGGTGCCATGGAGAACAACATTCAAGGCCACAGACCTCAAGTGAAAGAGTGGATAACAGTGAACACAGACCTGAGCTAGGTTTGGATGGACTCAGGACAGAGGAACAGCAGAGAAAAGGCTGAAGGAAATAAGTGATCTGATTTACATGTATTCTAATGGGGCAAAAAGGTTGGGAACAACAACAAAGGCAGCAATAAATGAAAGAACGTCTGTGGTCTGGACAGTGGCTACCTCCTTTTTGCACCTACATGGATGGCATGACTACTCTGACCTCAACCATGCCACGTACCAAGCGTCTGCTGGGAAAGCTTCATGCCAACATAACCTGGGCACGGATGAAGTTCGAACCCAGCAAATCAAAGAGCATATCCATCATCAGAGGACTCGCAGACCAGAGATTCTACATCGATGAAACAGCCATCCCAATGTTGTCGGAGCAATGACTGAAATAAAGGTCTATGACATCATCAGCGACTAGTCAACGTTGACTTGACTTTAATCACATCAGAGTCATGCAACCCCTAGTATAGACAAGACCTGCTTCCTGGCAGGTTGAAACTGTGGTGGCTGCCGTTCAGATTGCTCCCCTGTCTGATGCGGCCTCTAACGATCTACAAGGTACCCATTACCAAAGTTGAGAAGCTAGAGAGAATAGTCAGTTCATACATCAAGAAGTGGCTTTGACTCCCGCATTGCCTCAGCAGTAATGGCTTGTATAAGAACGGTGTTCTGTCTCTAGGCTCACTGAAGAATAAAAATTCACCGAAGTGAGGCTAGACATGACCCTGAAGACACTATGATCCCAGCAGCTGCTCCCAGACTGGCAACTGGGAGGAAGTGGCAATACAGCAAGCAAAATCTTCTCTCAGGCATGGAGACATCGTAGGACAGGAACAGCAGGGAAGAGGTAGTTTTAGACTCCGGAAAAGTTAACCCACATGGCACACAGCAAAATCCGCCCAGAGAAGAAAGCTGGTAGCCGATGTCCAGCAGCAAGAAGAGGCAGAGAGAAGCACAAAGGTGGTCTCAAAGTCCAAACAGGGCCCTTGGACTAACTGGGAAAACCTGGAGCATCGTAAGCTCACTTGGAAAGATCTTTGGGGGAGATGGAGATGAAAGCAAGCTGAATAAGTGTTATCGTCAGAGCCAGCTACAATGTTTTCCTACACTCAAATACCGTAACCAAAACTCGTTTGGAGAAGATCCATGATGTCCTCTATGCCAAACCCCAGTAACATTAAGGCACATCCTCACTGGCAGCCAAACCAGTCTGTCCCAAGGCCGCTACACCTGGAGGCACAACCAGGTCCTGGGACAACTTTCGATTACCCCGGAAGGAAGGACACTACCACCGATGCCCTATATCCCCCAATACCCAGATTCTCAAACACCACCCCCTTTGCAAGAGTGGGACCATGTTAAGTATATTAGGTACAGTAAGTATTTGCTATTAAATTTAATCTTAAATAGTAAGATATTGCCGCATTACTTCTTGAAAGAATCCAGGTTGATTTGTTGACTTAAAGGCCTCGAGCATGATTACATATAGTGTAGATTACTATGAAAATACCAATCTTTGCAAAGCTGTTTTTACCATCTATGCCTTCCTACAGTCCATGGCAGTCACTGTACTACATGTTATCAATGCTTCTCCATGACCTTCTTACATTAATTCCTCTATCTGCAGGCTGTGTGTGAACCACAGCAGCTCTCCTGACACAACTGACCGTCTGACTGATACTGTCTGATACAGCCAATTAGGAGTTGTCAGGAACTGCTGCAGGAGACACTGGACATTTTTGTTAAGCCTTGCTATCTCCCCTCAGGGTTTACAGTCCTGTCAAAATGTTTAATTGAAGTCTTCACTTTGATAGTACAGTCAAATCTTGGGAGACACCATTTTTAGTTAACTTCACTCATATTGTATATTGGTGGTAGTGGCAGTTGTACTCAAATTTCTCGCACCTGCAATCTTTTAGTTTGCTCCTTGCCATACATACTGTACCTGTAAATCAAAAAGTAAAAATTCACTTAAAAGAATTGGTCACCTGCCAAAAACTTAAGAAAGCACCCGAAATACAAATTAAAGACTGTTTTTTAACACAAATGTGTTCATCTGATCTTGGAAGGTTATTGATAACTTATAGGCCTATGGTATATTAGTAGAACCACTTTGTGGTTAACTGTTGAAATAACAGTAACGTTCCCTAGATGACTTGCCAACTGTCTGTAATAAGCTACTTAGCTCTAAGGACAGTAGGAACATTGTTCAATTAAGAGACACATGCGTACCATCGCCATATTTCACTCACTGCAAAACATTCTGCATCTCTTTTGTGGAGCAGTTTATACTCCAGCAGCGGAGCTTCATATTAAATTGCATGGTGCAACAAAGATATAGAAGCTTACTCAATTTGAGAGCTCAAAACAATCTGGTAACCATATATTGCCAGATATTTGCGTGGCTATATTTAATTTTCAGTTTGTGTTGATTCTAGCGGCCGCTTTGGACAAAAGGCTTAGTTTTTTTTTACCACACCTGCTGTCATAAAGATCTTTTCTTGACGGTGCTGTGTTGCCCACTGTAGATTACTGAGTTAGCGTTACGGGGTCATATAGTTGAGATGAATGTTTTGCTCAGACAGAAAATCATTAATTTACCATAAGAGAGCCTATATAACAAATCTCCTGCTACCTTTTACCTGGCTGGACACGGCTTTTCTGGTGTTACACCAAAATCTGTGACTCATAATGTGTGACTGTAGCGCCGTCTACCTGCCCTAAATCCTTTGGTGACTTTGCGAGAAAAAAATGGATGATCTGACACTTATCTGGGATCTGCTGAGCAGCTCTGCCTCTGAGAAACATCTAAAAATAAGTGTGAAGCAGGAGAGCTCTGGAGAAAACAGCAAGAATCTAAGATAAAGTTTTTTATGAACAGATAATGCCATGGATTCTCTATGCCTCTGCCAGCTGGAAGCATTTTACATTTCATGACTTGTTTGCATTGCTAATCCTTTTACATCACACTTTGGCTTCGAGCGGCTTCAGAGGTATTGCTCAGGAGACAGTAAACACTGATGTAGGCTACCATAAACACATAATGGGCTTCACTCAAAAGAGTGATGTCATTGGGAAAAACAATAAGCGCCAGCGGTGACCTGCCGAAGCGACAAAAGAAAAGAAAGAAATAGCTGTATGCATTCTTCTATTTTTCCCAGCATTCGGCCAAAACAGGAAATTAGTTTTCTAGTCTACACAGAAGACAATTTGTTTCAGGAGTAAACAGCTAGAGTTCAGCAAATTGTGCTTGTAGCATAAGAGGCTTATGGCAGAGTCCAACAACAAGAGTTCACACTGTCCATAAAGAAAATAAAGAGGTAAACTTTCTTTTAAAATAAACGTTAGGCTTGGCTGTAGAGTTTTGAAATCACACTGAAACTTTATAGTAAGCAAAGGAAATATACACAGGGCATCATCACAGCCTTTATGAGGCCACAGTGTGATTCAGTTAGAGCGTCGAGAGAGTAAACAGTGGAAATTTAATTTCCTCCAAAAGGCCATGTTAAATTCTTTCAAAAATCTTCAGCTGGACCTACATTTGTGTATGCTGCTTAAAATGGAATTCTGACCCGAGTGCAATCCAATGTTTGCATGTGCTGCAAAAGGGATATTTTGGGGAATAAAATGTGTGACATAATCCAGCAATTAACTATCAGATCTAATGATTGAAAACGTATTATAACAATTGCTGGCTTTTCAGTAATTGCTCTAAATGTCTAACTGGCAGTCTTGTATAAAGTACTTGAAAGCAATACTTCAGTAAAAGTATCTTAGCAGAAAATGACTTTGGTAGAAGTTAAAAGTCCAGTGTGTAACGTGTGTAGTTCTTCATTATCAAAATCTGTGTTGCCCGTTCACCAACGTGTCCTTTTTCATGAATATTTACCACCACCATCAATTCCAAGTATTCCTATTGGCTTCAAATGTTACATTTGCATTCTCATGAACTGGGGTAAACGCTCCATATTCATGTGCCATCTTGAAATACGTTAGCCGGTAAGAGACATAGAGGACATACTGCTCCTTGGGACCACAATGGAAATAAGCCTTAGGGCTTTATTGTGTTATCCTGACCTTTTTGTTTTTTTTAAGGTATGGTTCATAGTTGTATCGTATTTTATAATGAAATGGGCAAATAAAATCAATCAATCAATCAATCCGCCTTTCGTGTTTTCGCTGTCACGTGATAAACTCCCAGGTGCTGCTAATGCTGCTAATGAGTATCATAGCTTCCCGGCCCTGGCAAGTTTGAAGAAGGAAACATGGAGGACCGCACATATTCAAAATCCAAATTTCAGGAACAGGAGTCTTCTTCTTCTTCGCCCAGAAAAAGAAAAAGGAAATTGAAAAGAGCAAGAGAGCGGCTTTTTGAAGCGTGAAGGCTACCGTAGCTGTAATACCTACTTTGAACTGCGTGGCGCGAGAGAGTTGATTGATATATAATCTCAACGCTAGATGGGAGAAATTCCCACATATTGGACCTTTAAAGTCACCTTTTAGAAGTCTTAAAGTATCTGATATTTACTGTACTAAAGTATCAAAAGTCATTTTCTGATATTAAATGTAAAAGTATTAGAAGTAAAGTTTTTATTACTTGTTGTGGTCATTTGTAATTCTGGCCATACATAAGCACTGTGTAAAAACAGGGGAAGGGCACTTTACCTTTTTCACTTTTCTTTTTTATTTTTTTTAAATGGCTAAGCTCTGTTTTTGTGTTGAACCACAGTAGGAAACACAGATCTCTTTTAACATAGGAAAAGACCTGGTTCAGAGCTGTTAGCAACTGATATTGCACAACCAAACACCAGAGGCCTACTATCAGTGTTTGGGCAGAGCTGCCTCTATTCATCAACAGGGTTATGAAAACAGTGGTCATTTTCTAGGAACTGTGCGTGTTGCTGTTTTCTGGAGTGATTGAAGACTCTTTCTGTAGAAAAATCTCAATCTGTGAACAACCTGGATTTTCTCTTTTCATTGATTTGATGTAATTGTAATTTTGTCAAAGCAAGGCAAGGCACGTTACAGCAACAGGCAATTCAAAGTCATTTACAATTAACATTAAAGAGCAGTTGAAAACTATATAAAACAATTTTTTTAAATTAAATTTTAAAAAATATTAAAAAAATATAAAATACGAGATTTTAGGACGCTAGTGTGGGACAATGTATAATACGCCGTTGCTCTATACATGTAATCAACCCGCAATCCTTGCCATTCCCAGAATGGCCGCGCCCACTGGACTTACTTTTTAATTCTCTTTATATGCTTACATAGATTGTCATACAGTTCCAATTTTCAACAATGTAACTTCAGTAACATTAAAAAATATAAAAAAATAGATAAAATACAAGAATAACCGTTGCAGTGGATTATAAGAAATGAACAATTATTTAAAAGGTACACTGTGTAGGAATTTCTCCCACCTTTCAAACAAATAGTGCTCTCTAGCGACTCGCTTTTTCAAATGTGTGTTGCGACTACGGTAGCAGTTATGTACCAAGAAGCTATGACAACATGTCTTCCAATTTTCGCTTTTTGGGCGACGAGGATTCCTTCTCCTGTGGCTCGGCATAAGTAGGATCCTCCATTATGAACTAAAGGGCAGTGCAGACTTTCAAATTTGATCTGATCTCCTTCTCTGTTTCAGCTGGTTTCAGTCATGTGACGCTGGCTCTGAACAAAAACTCGTTGTGGATTAGCTAGACAGGTCGGCTAGGGCTTTATGTCCCTCTCAGCCATAATAGTCTTTCAAAATGGCGGAATGACATGGACTCCTCCTTGGACTTGCCCGTCCAATGTAAATACAGATGAGAAATTCTTCGCTTACGAGGATAAGTCAGATCTTTGGCAGAGGTCATTTTACACCAATGAGGACATATTTCTGAATGATTTTAGCTAATAAAATACTTAAAACACTACACAGTGTACCTTTTAAAGAAAGCAAATATTGCGTTGTTTCGTATTAATCCAATTTAAAGATATTTCCCATTTTGAGATTATCAGTTGTGCCAAATTACAATCAAAGTTGAAAACCATCCGATCAGTTAAAATCAGCTAACATCCTGTTTCTAACTGATTACTGATTGTGAATCATTCATCATTCAGTGGAGGCCTCCACCCTTCAAAATCACAACATCCCCTCTGGATCATCTAAACCACACAGAAAGGAGTGATTGTCCAAACACACATATGCACACTGCATTCACTTTTGCGTTGGCTTTGATGTGCCTATTAACCAAAAAGCCAGGTGCTTCCACTCCACGTTCACCACACATTCAAATTCTCACAATATGCTTTGGAAAAAAAATCCTGTCCAAGGACTCCCTCCAGAGTTCCCCTCTGAGAGGATAAAAGCGTCGGATTTACCACTTCAAAGAACTTTTAATCTCATATTTGCCTCAGCAAGATCTCCAATTTACCCTGCAGGAAGTCACCCAACCTCCATTATTGTTGAGGTGTAATATAGAACTCTGGAATTATGTTCTTCCAAAATGGTGCTCAGCTGCAGTTGTATTTCAAGCATTTGACTAAACAAATAGAACAACCCCTAAACTTAATCCGGGCCCCTGCATATTCGTGGGGAACAAGGGAATCCCTTTTACCTTTTCTCTCACAATGCCAAGGTTAGAAGGTAGGAAAAAAATGTCCATTTGATTGACATAGAATCATATCAAATTGCCCACAGTGAGAAAGAGGAGAGGACACATATGGCTGCCCTCTGTAATGGTCTTAACTGGAGCTTCAGATCAAAGCTGGACAGGTAGAGTACACTGACACATTGTATGGGTCCTGTGGTATTTGAGTTAAAGAATGTAGGATTACGCATCCAGTCATATTACTATAGATAGATATAAAGTACTTTTTTGTTAGTGAATATGGTCCATTGATGGTAAAATGACTGGATCCAATCCAGAATTAGCCAAGTGATGTTGACAGAATGGTTGAAATACCTGCACTTCTACAGTCTTTCATTTTGGTCTTAAAATGCCCTGAAAATGAATTGGAGTTGTACATCAGCCAGGTATTATTTAATCTGGCTATTGTTGAAATACCTTAGGTCAAGCCAATCCACTACTGGATAAGGTTAAGCCAAACTACACTTTGGCTTAACCTCAAGTATTTCAAGGTCTTTTGTTTCCTTTGAAGCATGTCAGAGACCTTTCAGACTGTGTGAAAACATTTCAAACTGGCGGTATTCAGGTATTCAGATGGGGGACACTGTTCCCCCATGAAAAACAACATCATCAGTCATTTCAGCAAAGGCCCAATAATTCAGGAAACAAAGACCTCCAGATGCCCATAAGGGTCTACAAAACATGGGACTTTGACACATGAGAATGCTGTTAGTTTCATGTTTTACACCGACAGCCAACGTTGGGAATTTTTTAGACTCTGACCACAATTGTTTCCAAATCTTAACCAAGTACGTACAATTTATTTATAGAGTGCTAATCCCAAAAATAAATGAAATTAAAAAATGCTATACAAGATGAAACATTAAAACACAATACACAAAAAATGTCAAAGTAATACATAATAAATAAAATGCAGACAGGTCAACCAAAAGCCTGTTCACAAAGGTAGTTCTTCAACTGATAAAGAGTCAACAACCCCGAACCTTGTTTAAGTAGTTATTTCAACCTAAACCAGTATCTTTTCCATACCAACCAGTATCTTTCCCATACCAGGTCATTTTGGGCATAAACCTAACCAAACCTTAAAGGTCCCATGACATGGTGCTCTTCTCTTAGTGGTCCCAAGGTTAATACTGTATCTGAAGTCTCTTTTATATAGACCTTAGTGGTCCCCTAATACTGTATCTGAAGTCTCTTTTATATAGACCTTAGTGGTCCCCTAATACTGTATCTGAAGTCTCTTTTATATAGACCTTAGTGGTCCCCTAATACTGTATCTGAAGTCTCTTTTATATAGACCTTAGTGGTCCCCTAATACTGTATCTGAAGTCTCTTTCCTGAAATTCAGCTTTGGTGCAGAATTACAGCCACTAGAGCCAGTCCCACAATGAGCTTTCCTTAGGATGTGCCATTTCTGTGTCTGAAGCTATTGAGGAGGAGAGAGGGGGGGCAAGGTGGAGGGTGGGGGTGTGGCCTTGACCAACTGCCACTTTTCTCGTTTGAAAGCCATGATGTCTCTCCCTCATGGGTTGGCCAAATTCTCTGGGCGGGAAAGGGGAGGTAACCTTGCTTGTTATGACCTCATAACAAGCAGATTCCAAAACGGCTCATCTGAGCTTTCATTTTCTCAAAGGCAGAGCAGGATACCCAGGGCTCGGTTTACACCTATCGCCATTTCTAGCCACTGGGGGACCATAGACAGGCTGGGGGAACGCATATTAATGTTAAAAAACCTCATAAAGTGAAATTTTCATGCCATGGGACCTTTAACCATTGCTATGTCAAATGAGAAAACAATTTAACAGTGATATGTGAGTTTCAAAGGCAATGCCGTCTTGCCAATAAAGGCATCAGATCAAAAAACACTTCAGCAATCACAGACAACATATTATTGAGGGACTTGTTGAGAGAATAAATCTATATTTCTTGATCTGTTTAACAGGAAAAGGAGACAGAGATACAGTACTGGACAGCGAGGTTGTCCTGACCAAAATGAAGCTCTTCAGCAACTTCCAGGAGAGGTTCCTGATGGCCGAAGACGACGTGTCCACCATGTCCACCGTGTCTGTTACGGAGCAGGACATTTCGGACCCCACCAAAGCCTCTGAGGTGAATTCCCATCTCGATGACAAGTCCGGACAGCTTCGGATGGAGTCCGACTCCGACTACCTGTCTGCCATTTTCTTACACTCTCAGCTGCCGAGGTTGTACAAGTTTGAGTCGGAGGACTCAGGAGTGGAGCTGACAAGTGGAGCTAACTCTCCGTCCACCCCGACAGGCTCTGAGCAGAGCTTCATGGTCCACAGTCGAGAGTCCTCCTGCAACACCTGCAACCTAAACTCTGACCCTACCACTCTCCCTGATAAACTAGTCACATATGCACAGACCTCAGAGATTAAACAGGCAGAGGACTCAGTAGATAATAGTCCGGGCACAGCAGTGGATACTCAGGATAATGTGTTCGTGCACTCAGAGGAACTCAGTTCAGCTGCGAGAGTGGAACTGCACATAGATGAGGAAGTGGATAGAGACCAGTGTAGGGCTTCAGGACTCAGCCCTGAAAGACATGAGGAGATGATGTCTGGACAGCTCAAGGAGAACAGTGCTGTAAGTGAAAGGACCTGCTTAGAGGATACGAGGCCTGGGAAGCAAACCTCAACAGGAGTCTGCGATGACGTGACGGCCACTGACTTTCAGCCAGAGCCTATAAGGAGGAGTGCCACCAGTGACAGCCTGAGGGAGTACATGGACGAATGCTGCAGACTTAGTGAGGTAAGAAGAACATTATGTCCAAACAGCTACTGATATCCATACATATTCTGCACTTTATATGGGTGCAGGCTAATAAAGGCAGCCCAAATGTTCTTCTCCCGAGCCACATCCTCCAGCTCTTCTTTGGAGACCTTCCTTCCTTGTTCCCAGGCCAGATGGGATAGGCTATATAGCCCCTCCAGCAATTTCTGGGTCCACCCCAGGGTCTCCTTCTAGTCTAGACATGTTTACTCCAAAAATTTTATACTTAAACATTTTTAAATCCAAAGTCACACGTGAGGTTTTAAATGTACGTGTAGCAGGTGGTACCTTGTATGCCAGCCTCAGCCACCAGTGTTTTTATGAATGTGTGTGTGAAAAGTGAGGGTACCTGTAAAGTGTAAAGCGCTTTGAGTAGTCACTTACTGTATGTACACATCGCCGCCGACTATATTCCGATTGGTTGCTTGTCGAACCGCGTCATAGCTCATTACCATGAAGTTGACCAAACTTCAACTTTCTGCTTGACGCTCTGGTCGCTCAACACGCCCAAAACGTGACGCCGATGGATTTGCCGCTTCTTGCAGCTGAGAGAAGCCGGCTCCCATTGAAAATTAATGACTTCCTGTAACTTAGAAGCTCAAGTCGGTGGTGTGTACGTACAGACTAGAAAAGCACTATATAAATGCAGACCGTTTATATTTCTGTATGTGAGTGTGTAGTATGTTTAGTGCTTCCAAAACTGAACGACAAAACAGGGGAATATGGAGCAACGGAGATATTTTGTCTTCTGTCATTATCTCTAATTTGAAACTCTTTCCATCTATGTCAGTACATTTAGTGCATTTATAGGTATGATTAACACATCAAGGTCATTTCAGATTCTGTCTTTAAGTCGTTGAACAAAAGTATGTGAAAAGCACTGAAGCTGTACCTATGCTTTGACCTATTCCTATGCCAGAGAAATGACAAAAAAGCCACTGTACTCATTCATAAGGGGCATACTTGATTCATGTTACGGGAAAAAAAAATAGTTATTTTCTTGTTCACATCCAAAATGAAAGAACAAAGTGGGCTCTACAGAGAGAGCACCTGGCAGCTGTGGAAGCTGCAAAGTCATAATCAGCTTTTGATGTTCCTGAAAACATCACAGTCAGGCTTTGAGACTATCTCTCATTGCCGGCAGCTATTAGAGTGAGAATCTAATACATGCGTATGAATGATGTTTTTATTGGAGGGGAACAAATTGTGGAAATAATACTAAGAAAAAGGCTTAAAGCATCTTTTAAGTTACAATCCAAAAGAGGATGTAGCTTGTCTCAAGATAATGATAGCTATAGCATCAACATGCTAACTTACAATACTTACAATGACAACGCTAACAGGCTTATGTTTAACAGGTGTAATGTTTACTACTGTTATAGTCTGTGTCTCACATGTTAGCATTCATAATTAACACTACACACAAAGTACAGCTAAGCCTGATGGGAATGTCATCATTTTTGCAGGTATTTGGAAATAAACTGAAGTATTTGACAAATCAAAATTATGACCTGATCATGGTATTATTTTTCATCCTGAGGGGAACATGGCAATCCATCAAATAGTTGTCCACCATCCTCCTCTTCCTCGATCTTCCAAAACAATGTCAAGCTCAAAGGCCTTTCTGAAGACGAGGCTTTTATCATTGCTGGCACATCGGGCTAGCCAAAACACGAGCTTACACTCAGATAAAGGGCAGTACGTGGGGAGGGCATGCGTTACAGTGCACGGCAGCTTTTCTATGAGCTCGCATGTCATGCAGCACCTGTTCATCTCTATAGAGGGACTGGAGATTTTTCTAGCGATACTGTCGTTAACCACCTGCCCCTTCTCTCATCTGAATCAAACCCTCCCCCCCACACACTCTTTTCCAAGCCCAGAGCTTGGCGGCCTACCTGGATGCATCAAATAGGTGTCAAATATCTCAAATTACTCACATATTTACCCAGATAAAGGCTCTTTGATAGGTCCCTGGAGCCCTTGTAAGGTAATGGCGTGTGGCAGTGGCTTTTAGGGGCCCAGCATGACAGACTCTAGAGGTACATGAAGGTAAGGTGGTGTTGCCCCCACGGTCATCATTATCACTTGTCACCACAGCTAATAATGTAATTCCTTTCCCTGCTTAATGGAACTCTGTAGTCCGTGGCAGAGGGATATTGGATTTTTCATGCCTCAAATATGTGAACATTAAGGACTTTGTCTGTTTTACCCACGTGCCTTTTCTCTTCTACTCTGTTCCTCTGTAAAGTATGTCAGTGAATAAAACAATAATGGATTCAATCATCTTTGCAAGTTTTAAGATTCAGATGTAAGAGAGACTGTATCATTGAGTGCATTGCTGTCATATTTTCAACATCAGGTAGTAACAGTGATCATATAGACCTTTTGATCTGCATGTCTGATCTCACACCTGGCATCACTTTTCAAAGCATACCTACCTCATTGGTGCTAGTGTGAAATGTAATTAATGAAGTCTGGAGGCTTTTGGTTGACTTGAATTCCTCAGCTGCACAGCATAAGTGAGAAGAGCACAGATGTGCTCCTGCCTTCATTGGAAGGGTTGTTTCCAGTCACTTACATCACCCTGTAAAAACCCCTGTAACGTCTATTTCATTTATGTCAATGAATACAAACTAAACAATAATGTGACTGACAGACTGATCAACAAATGAACCAATTAGTTTTTTAATGCAAAGACTCCAACTTGCAATAATAAGCAGCATCTTGCATTTCAGTAATGTTATGTCTTCGCCAGTAATGTTAGGTAACATTACCTGTTCAAGAAGGAAAAAGTAACAAACGTATAGACTAAATTCATTAACATTTCAATTGAAAATTAGGCAACAAATTAGCTCGGACATACCATAAAAAATGCAGGCCAGCACGCATATATAAACATTTAAGCTAATACTAACATTACATTATTACATTAACGTTATTTTTACTTTTAGTTTGAAATCTTTCATGTTTATAGATTCGTAGGTTATTGGTAGGAATAAGAGCAGGATAAATAGGCTGTCAACCGTCTGAGGGCTCAGTTGTGCTCCAACCAAAGTGCTTTCTGTAACTTTCTGGATATTTACAGCATTATCAGCAAAGTACTCCTTTAAGTGTACACTATATTAAGATTATTTTCAGTGTGTTATGTTGCTGTCAGACAGACCTTTCTGATGAGGAACTGAAGCTGCTCTCTTCAAAGCCACCAGACTATTAATCAAAACAATAATTTTGTGTTCTACCACTGCGTTGATCGTTAGTTAGTTTGTTTTATTGTGTGACTTTTGTGAATCTGAACTAACTCTTTAGCGTTAAATAAATAGCCTATGCTGTTACCTACATTCCATAGCAACCACCTCGATATGTGCAGGCAGCCAGCCCAGCAGAACATATTTTGTTGTGTATTTGTGTCGGATCAAACAACTGTGATATAATAACAACATATCACGGCCCGTTCTGAGCTATTGCTGAATTGTCACAATGCGGTCATAAAACCTGTTGTAAGAACTTGCTCAGTTAGTATACACTCGCATTAAAGGATAGGTTCACATTTTTCAAGGTTTTCCTTAAACAATAAGACAATATTTCCATGTCCGTATGTACATTGAAACATTATTTGGTCGCTGTACCAAACTGGCTGTAAAGAGATCCCTTAATGTGATTCCAATGTAAGTAATGGGGGGACAAAATCTCAGGAGGAAGCTGCCGTCAATATAAGTCTTCAGCACACTGAACTTCAACATGCATTCTAACACAGAAAGTGGATTGTGGATTTTGTCCTCCAACTCCTCTTTCAATGTAACAATGGGCATGCAAGTGTATTAAGATATGAACTTTTCCTTTAAATCTTATAGAAGTTTGCTAAAGAAATACGTTTGCATTAATGGTACATTTCAGCTGCTAGTCTCAAGCTTAAACAAAGCTCTGTCGTCCCCCATTTGCTGTAAAGTGCACTATATTTAATTTGCAACATTGTGTCCAAATTGTTAGTTTGAAATGTATGCACTATCAACCTGTTCTCACTCCCAACTGGTAAAATATAGACCCATGGTCATTGGCTGTCAGCGTCAGATACGGCACAATAAGCACCCCTCAGTGTCTGTATGGACCAGGCAGAGCAGCAGTTCCGCGGCACGTGAAGATGACGTAGTTTTAAGAGCAACAATGGTAGCAAGTAGTATTAAAGCCCTAAATTCCATGTGGGGAGGTTGGTTAGGGTGGTACATGGGTCAAACACAGGACTAACCCTAACCCTAAACCCAACTGTCGTGTTTAGATCAGGCGCTAAAGGAGACTTTTAGCGTCAATAAAAACGCCAAATGCACTTGACCAAGCGTCTGTATTTTACGCGATGAGAGTGAGAGTGTATTGGCACTATATAGTCCTCAAATATTCCAGTAATGCAACTTTATGTTAATAATCCAATGTCGCATTTGATAGATGCAACACCTGTTACAGCTACACATTTTTACAGGTAAACTATCTTAACCATTTACCTTGCTATAGATGAACAAGGGAAACTGTGCACATTAAAGATGGCAACCTCTGTTGCCTCAGAATGCATAGAGGACATCAAAAAATATTTTCCTTAAAAACTAGACTCAACTTTTGCTTTTTGTTGACCACAATACTAACCTAACAATATTAAAAGAACTAAAATGTGACTAAACATTGTATACATTTTCATTAAAAGACCAAATCAAAGTCAGGTGCCAAAACTAACACTGGACAGAAGGACAACTCCAGCATATAGTGTCCTCCGGTTCCTGCCTGACTGCTTTGAAAGATATACTGCAGGAAAGTGAGGCAGAAACACTATCTGTGTGTGCTGAAAAGACCGGGGTCTGGCTGGGAGAAGCAGTGTACGTGCTTAGCCCGTACCTTCCTCCCTATCTGGATGCTCTACACATCTGGTGCTTCATTCCTTTCCAACACTGTCTACTTTAGGAAAGTATCTTGGATGAACCAAAGATAATGGAAGCATCTACAAGTGCGGGTCAGAGAAGGCCTCAGTTTCCACGGTGATCTTCCACGTTTTTGTCTTATCGTCCTCTTATTTAATTGTGAAAGACGTAAAAATTCTTGCCGAATCGTCCTAGTAATCTCCACATAAAAAAATGCTTACTTGTTTAAAACATACGTCCCGCATTAACGCAGAGAGACACTCTGTAGCCATACAGAGGAAAAGTCCAAATCCGAATAAAAGACTGGGTGTTTCCAACACAGTTCTTTGGATCTGTGGTTGTGATATTATAGGCTGTATGAATAACTTGACTGGCTTTGTCACATCTGTATATATGGAACCATTTGAATGTGGTTCTCCAGAGAGTTTTAGCCACACTATTCAATTCAATTTTATTTATATTTATTAAATATTATAATGTTATAAAATGTTATAAAATAATAATAGAATGACTAAGAGAGGCAGGTTAAAGAGAGGTGCCTGGTCGGGCTAGAACTCTCCCCAACCGGATCGGGCTGTACTGGCCTGCCTCCCTCTACTCTCACTATATTATTGAATATATGATAGGTAAATCTGATGACTGTAAAGAGAAGCAGAGAAAAGCAGGGGTGCTGTGTCTGTAGCAATAGTGTGCTAGTGTCTTCCCACCCGAACCCAGACTGGGAGCTGGTTCCACAGGAGAGGAGCCTGTTAGCTGAAGGCTCTGGCCCCCATCCTACTTTTAGAGACTCTAGGAACCACAAGTAACTCTGCATTCTGGGAGCGCAGTGCTCTAGTGGGACAATAAGGAAGACACACTAGAAAGCTTGCTCTAGCTACTGTGTAACTCTTAAGACTGAAACATGTTAACAAATATCTGCAGTAATTGTCATAAAATTTGATACAGATATACACTAACCAACATTTTTTGACTGGTTTTTGGACCCCCCTCTCGGACCCCCCCAATACAGTAAAACTGCACATTTTAGAGTGTCCTTTTATTGTGGCCAGCCTAAGGCACACCTGTGCAATAATCATGCTGTCTAATCAGCATCTCGATATGCCACGCCTGTGAGGTGGATGGATGATCTCGGCAAAGGAGAAGTGCTCACTAACACAGATTTAGACACATTTGTTAACAATATTTGAGAGAAATGGGCCTTTCGTGTACATAGAAAAAGTCTTAGATCTTTGAGTTCAGCTCATAAAAATGGGGGCAAAAACAAAAGTGTTGCGTTTATAATTTTGTTGAATGTATATGGTCTCCAGAGGATGAATCGTGTTGATTTTGGTGATCCCCTGCATTCATACCCAATGCACCAGCAGGTAGTTCTAACGCTGATCCAGCAGCATCCACACTATTGTTATCCAAATCTTTATTATTTTGACTTATGCGCATTTTTCCTGCAGGACTTACCAGTCGATATATACACCAACCCTCACTTATGATCATGAGCTTTGGGTGTTGACATAAATAATTAAATTGCAGGTACACCCGGACAAATGAAGTTTGTTTTGGGGGAGGAACTCGGATTAGTAACATACAATATTCTCCTGGCTCTCTTCCACTCACTAGGCTTTGTTTATCTGAATTCCTGCTAAGTAATGATTCCTGATCTGACGTCAGCCACTAATGGTCACCTCAGACAATATCGGATTCAGTATTGCATGCAAACACAAGCACATACTGTTCAGTCATTGTATGCCTCTAGCATCATCCAAACTTACGTTATTTCACATCCTTGTCACCTTAGTTTGTTCCATGTGTGAGACATTATTGGCCCTTGTCAGTGGAAACTCTGAGGAAGTGCGGCAGGGTGTGTGTGTGTGTTTGTTTGTATGTGCTTTCCTATTTTAAAATGGGTCTATGCACGCATAAGTGGGCATTCCTGAATCTCACTCTCTCTTCCCGGCTGTGGATAACTTAGTGGTCTCTGTGGGGCCATGGATAAGATCAGCCCCAGCCCTGATAATGTGCCTGTCTCAGCCTGCACGGCCTCTGGTTACAGACCCTCCCCCTCATCAACAACTACCCCTGAGGAAGTGAGGGTCATCTCCTGGAAGGAATACCCTTCCTTATCTTAATTAGCCACCAAAATACTACTAGAGGTCTGGTAGCCTGGATGCTGTAAAGTCAACAGATGAGGAAATCCAACCGATAGATATTACATTAACCCTTTGAACCTGATAGATGCAGTTTGTGTCCGAAACTGATGGGGTTGATGAGAGCAGTGCGAGTGAACCAAAACAGCAACGGTACGGGTCGTAAAATCCAAACAATGTGCTACAAGATGCTAAAACACTCCATAGAGCTGAGGAGGACTGTTGGTGATAAATTACTCCTTGAATAAAAATATGACCAAACATTGCCCAGTGAGCTGTAATTAAACCTCTGGCCAGAGGCAGGACATCTTTGTCCCAGCTATATATGATGACATATGATGAACGTGTAAAAAAAAGCTCAAGACAATGAAAACTGTCCTCCATACACAGGAGCAGGGCTAGACGGGGGGCACGAGGTGGAACCGGTCCCCCTTTAATAAGATTGCTCTGTCCCCCCCCCCCCATCCATTGGGCTAGAGTGCTGTCAATCTGACAATTGTGATTCCCATTGGATCAGAGTACTGACACCTGGCTCCCTGTTCTGCCAATCTTCCCAGCCCTTGTCACATGACCAATTAATGTTTCCATGACGACTATCCAAAATTCTGATACCATGGAACAGCACTGGAACAGTTGTTTTTTTTAAAGTGGCAGACTGAGCCCATAGAACATGTGTATTGTATTCAGATATACAATTTGTTTAAAATGAAACTAATAATGAATGTGATGTTTCATTTAGCAGAATTACATTGTGTTGTTCTATCCTATCCAATATTTCCTATATTTCTAAGAAGATTTTCTATGCTGACTGGTTATTGGTCCTCCCTGTCCATACAGTGTCTGGTGTGGGAACGGGTTCCTGGTTGTGTGATCCACAGAGGGTTTGTCCATTAGAGGAAATGAGTGATGTCAGTCCTGCAGCCTGTTATGGCTTCTGGCCCATTGTTAGGCCGCTGTCTCCATCTCAGTTCCCAGTTGCCTGACTCGAGTTTCGGTGTCAGCAGCACGGAAAAGAGGGGGTAAAGACCCTGTCCTGAACTCACATCCTGCTTTTGTTGGGACTTTTTTAGGAATGTTGATCATTGGATAAATATTTGCTGAAAAAATCCTTTTATTTTGTATAGCTGAAAAACAGCACCTCCTGGCCGAGGAGAAAAACAAATCAAGGTTTCCATTCTTTGCATCCTTCCCTGAGTTCTTGGTGATGCAGCAACTGTAACTATTATGCTCTTAATAGCAGCATGTGTGAAGCAAGCATAACTCAAATATTTGTTGATTGTGTGTTGACATCTTCATTTCTACCATGGGAATGTGAAAATAACTTTTTTTTTTGGATGATATTACAATGGGGTCTATTCGTCAAAGACTTTGCACATTTCCAAACTTTTTATTGTGCACCATGTCAATACATTTATTTCATATTCTACATGAAGTCTCTCCTGATTGAACATGTGATGGTGATGAGGTTCTAAATGGATGTGCACATGTACTGAATGTTTTAAGTGATAATTATAAGCCTGTTATTAAAATGAAACCTTACAAAATATCTTAAAAAGCAGGTTTATTCGAATGAACCACTTTCAGCAGTTCTACAGTTTAGTTTGTTTATTTGCACAATAAAATAAAGACAACAATAACACACAAAAAAGTGAAATAATCAAAAAATAAAGATTGTGCAGGTGAGATTAAGAAAACCCCCTAGGGGCTTATAGAAGGAGTCTCACCTAAGGAAGAGAGGAATACTAATGATAATGAACAATTACAATTACAAGTGTCCTAAACAAAAAACAACAAATTGAACACAAGTAAGCACTGAATAAAAGAATACATAAAAAATAAAAGCACAAGGTTGGTTACATAAACATCAAAGGCATAAAATTATTAAGTATATAGATAAAATGAGGATATGTGGACTGCTGTTTGTATGTGTAAGTAAAAATGACAGACAGCAAGGCCAAACAAAATGTGATATGAATAGTTCAGATCGATACAGATGTCGTCAAAGTTTCATTTTGGGGAGATCATTTGAAGTTGGGAAAAAGGTAATAAATTACAATATATCACACAATATTGCACTTGTTTAAAATCCGAATAACATTGTATCGTGACATAAGTATCGTGATGATATCGTATGGTGGAGCCTCTGGTGATTCCCACCCCTAATGTACATGGTGAATCAATCCGGATGTCTATCATGAATATGATCAAATCACATTACTGTCCTTTCAGAAGAAAAAAAAAATGAAAAAATGAACGAAAATTTTTTTTTGTCTAGCTTACTCCTGGTACACTGACTAACCTGCACACCTTCTGTTTGTCCAGGCACAGCAGAGGTCCAACCCTCTGGGTTCAGGCCTGAGTTACCTGGAGCACATCTGCCAACTCATCGAGAAGATTGGCCAGCTGCAGGAGACCAACCTCCAGCTGCAGAGGCACATCTGCAGCCTGCAGAAGGACGACAGGATGACAAAGACCAAAGAGGTGTGACACTGTTCGGATACTTATTTTGTCTCATGGTGTCTCTGTTGCAGGAGCTCGACCCACACTTCAGGCTAAAAGTCAAGGGGTCAGATTAACGTCACATATCAAAACAAATTGGTTGAAAGTAAATTGTGAAAGTGTAAACTTTGATTTTAAAACTGAAAAAAAAAATAGGATTCAAACACTTGGAAATAAGATTTGAATGTGTGAAAATTGTGTAGCTCTGTTGTAGCTCATCGCTGCATCCAGGGATGAGCGCCGCTCAGGACAGTTGTGATTGGTTTAAAGCTATAGTGTGTAGTTTCTGTCGCCCCCATGAGGAATTCTAAGTGATGACAGCTTGCTAGTAGCCAAGGAGGACACATAGAATTCAAAAAACATGACGGACTCTTCAGAAGAGGTCATTATCTTCACTTGAGTCACCGGACACCCCAGTCTTCTGAACATAGTCCTACTGAGAAATCCAGAGAGAGTTGTGTGGAGCTGATGGTCTTAATTAGCTTTGTAGCAACTCATTTGGCAATGGCTTGAATGGAACGGACGTTCATTAATATCAGAAAGTTACACACTAAAGTTGTAAAGAAAAACAACCAGAATAGATAAGCGATGTAGCCAGACCGTACTCAAAGTGCTGACACAGCGAGACTAGGGGGGTTTTGACATGTATTTCTGATGTGTTATTGTCTGTCTGATCACAAACCACGTTCAGAATGCAAAGCTGAAAGAGCAGACTTAAATCTCTGAAAAGGGTGTGTTGCTTGTCTGCAAAGCAAGTTTCGTAACTTTGAAGACAAATATTTCAGACATTTAACGCTTTAGTGCTTTTTATCAGCTTTGCTTTTTGCTTTTTCAAATCTTAGTTTTAAGGTTTTGATATGTGATGGTAATCTAACCTCGTGCAGGTGCACAGGTTTATCAAACTCCTGAATGAGAGTACCAATTATCATTTTCAACTGAGGCCTTGGCCAGATTTTTCACGGTGAAGATAAACTCTTCAAGCCATCGGTCGTAAATTCTGGCCTTGTGTCACAGAGAACAATGCTGTATAACACTGCCACAATTTTTTTTAAATTAAGGCCATGTGCCGAGGATACTATATTTACAACCTTCACTCTTTGCACTAAGAGAAAATGCGTACTGAAACTAAGAAAAAAGCAATGTCAGCAGGCAATTTGCCTTTCTTCTTTGGTGAGCAACCTTAGTTTGTTTTCCAGTAAGCTACAAAATCCAGAGCCTGCTGCCCTGACTTAGATCTCACTAACGATAGCAGCTCTGGGTGTTAGTTCAGTGCTCCAAAGAAACACACTCGTCATTTGTGTTGTTTTTGCAATGTTTTATCAGATGTGTTGTTTTTTTAGCATTTTCCCTGTCCAGTGAGATAAAAGTATTGGTTTCATTGCTCCAAATATTGGCAAAAGGCCAAATCTTTTGTGTAATGTATATATCATTGGTGTTTGTTGTGTTAATTCTTTTCTGCATTAATAGTGCCCCTACTGTATGTCTGTGGTTCCCAGTGGGCATGGATATTTGGGTCCAGCTGAACAAACTGATTATGTAATTTGATCGGTGCAATATCTGTGTTGGTGGGAAGAAAAAAAGTATAAGAAGTTAACCAGGCCGTGGTATGAGTTTTACGTCACTGATGACTTTAGATGGTTGTAGAAATTGCCATGTGTGGGTAATAAATGCTGTGCATCGTTGTCATCTTGAACAACAGACTTTTGGCGTAAAAGTTGTGCCAAGTCGGATATATCATAATTACGAATTGGATGTTGACATGACAGCAGTTTACAACTCGGACAGGGGTCATTTCAATAACTTTGATTTGACATGTGTGCAGCATTAACCCCATCTGTTACTCTGTGACCCTGTGGGGAATGGAATCACAGAGAGGTTACAGGACCACCCTTTGTCCCATCTAAGCTCATCAAAGAAAGAACGCTAACACTAAGTAGACCCCTCCTCTCTCTAACGCCGGACAAACACAGCACTGGGGGGCAAATTTACAAAGAATGGCATGCGGTTGCTGATAGCACCATGAATTGCACATCACTTGCAACTGTTTGCAATTTGTAGGCCTCTGGCAAATTCTACTGCCACTTTTCCATCATATACACTAATCTTAATTATTGCATTTAATGAGTTTTCCTCCCAATATTTGTTTTTGTTTATATTTTTATTATACATAATTTTATTATTGCCTAAATCTATATGAGTCTATCTTTCTATAATTTATTTAGATATACTTTATTTCTTCACACAAAAAGAGAGGGTAAATAAATGTTTTGGTCAGCTTCAAAAACAACAGAACTCTGCATTTCATATGTGAATATCTACATAACACCAGCTTCTTCTTTTTGTAAAGATACATTTTTTATTGCTACATACAGACCAAAAAACACAAATTGAACAGGAACAAAAACTGTCTCCCACCCCCCACCCTCTGCGGTCTCAAGGAGTAAAAGCAGCTTCTTCAACCTTTTTAGTTCTCTATTCACACTGCAGGGTTCTCTACATAACATAAATGTTGATTTTCTGTTAAAGACATTGGCACGATACATACAGAGGGGTTTCAGAAATCCTGAACTGATACTATAGTGCAGTCAGTTTTGGGCTCAGAGGCCGGAACTGCTTTCCACTGGAGCAATGGCCGAGGCCAGCAGGAGTCTAGGACTTCAAAGTAGACAAGTCAAGACTGTGACAGAGACGGAGAGGAAAGAAGGCTCACTGTCACATATTTAATTCATACAGCCACCATTTTGAGTTTACAAATCTCCATACCTTTATATTTTTAACCAATATTTCAACGTCCACCTTAGGACTGAAAATGTCTGCATATACTGACTCCTCAGTAATGGACCAAGCCCTTTTGTCTGATTCCCTGCTGTTATACTCCCAATGGCAAAATCCTATCTCAAGCCCTGTCTGACTGGCTCTGGTCTGCTGTTCACATCAGCAAAACAAGCACAGCTGGACCCATGAAGGCTGGCAGAGGACAAACAAAAAGCAGTTACCTCCAACAGTACCCCCAGTACCCACCAGCAGTGTAGTAAGTGGATCACTGGGGCAAGTAAGTGTTGTCCGTAAGCATCCCATAGCCCAGATTAACATAACACGTAAATGTTGAACAGCGCACACTGTCCATTATTGTCAAACTTAAAGGGTAACTACCATTTTTTTCAACCTGCACCCTATTCTCCTGTGTTTGTGTGTACGTGACTGAACAACAATCTTTGATATTGGTCCAGTGTTAAGCATGAATGCTGTAACCGGCAGCCAAAGACTGGGGCAAATGTTCAGTGTCAGTGTGGTCCACTAAAAGTGCTTTATTTTGCCACTGACAGGCTCAGATTATTATTCTAAGTGTCTGACAATATTATGGAAAGGATCCCTACAGAGAGAGACCTTTTGAAACCTCTTTAAGACCTTTCTGTTTAACCAGAAACAGCTCTGAAGTCACCAAACCCACCAGACTCCATTTAAAAAAATCAATACTTTTAGCTAGAGATGGTCCGATACCATATTTTGCTTCCCGATACCGATTCCGATACATGAACTTGCGTATCAGCCAATACAGAGTACCGATCCGATACCAGTGTGTCGTATATTTCATTATGTTTAAACAATTGTGTACTACCTGCATGGATGTGATATTATTTCTATCTTTGTTGTCAGTCTGGCTCGGGTTAAACATGAACAAATACAAACAATGAACAGCACAGAACTTTCTTTTATTCTCCAGTTTGACAGTCAGTTATAACGTAAAAAGAACATAAATAAACTACTTTAACGTAGATTTTCTTTAGGGCTTTATTACGTGGTATTGGATCGGTGCATAAACTCCAGTACTTCCCGATACCGATAGTTTTATTTTGTTTCTGTCGTCTTTGAATTAAGTTTATTTTATGATGCTAAAATTACTGATTATTTACATGGAGTCTGGTGGGTTTAGCGAACGCAATTTCGCAGATGTTTTTATGTTTAAAAAACGGATCTTACTCTAACAGAAAGGTCAACCTCCTTAGAAATCCTTTCCATAATGTTATCAGACACTATTGCCATCCAGTAATTGTTGAGAAATTTCAGTTTGGACCAAAGTGGTGGACAGACAGATCAACAATGAGCATGAATAAACAACTTGACCAATAAAAAAGATAAAAGAATAGTTTCTATTGTTTAAACGTGGATTCTGCGATTCTGGAGAAAGATTGTTGATATTTGACCTCAATACCCAAACAATACACCGCAAAACGTATACTGGATTAGAACTGACCACCTTGAATAGATTCTTGAGCAGATATTTAAACCAGATTGTAGTTAAAATAATGTACTAACGGAATATTTTTAATAAATTCTAACTGATTCTGCAGTTGTGCACAATATTTTGACCTGTTGCATGTAGCTTTTGAGTCAGCCATAATATAAAAGAAAGCATTGATCTTTTTTGTGTCTTTTCTACTAAGTCTCTAGCATTTGGAACCAAAGAGCAGATGCTTCAGTTCAGTAAAAGTAAAACTGGAGTTGGCGCCTGCAGGCCTGATCTGGTCAAACCCTGAATAACCTGAAGTTTAAGTTAAAAAATGGTGAGGCGCGGGATATAAATGATGTTATGTAAGTGGTTATGTAATTAAACAGAGAGAGAAGTGCTTTTGTATTGATATCTGGAGGGAAGTGTGTGTGTGTGTGTGTGTGTGTGTGTGTGTGTGTGTGTGTGTGTGTGTGTGTGTGTGTGTGTGTGTCTGTGTGTGTCTGTCTGTGTGTGTGTCTGTGTGTGTGTAGGCAGATGTGCAGTTGGATGTGTTGTTGTAGAGGCCCGTTTGAACCTTGCCTCACAGTAGGTGAAAGGTAACTTTAGAGCAGGGAAAAAGATCATGTGGCCAAAATCAGGAAATCCCTTTACATAATGAGCCATTTGGATTTCATGACGAAGCTGTGCGTGTGTGTGTGTGTTTGTACAGTATAAACATTATTTCCTACAATAGAGCAGAAAAAAAACACGCCTCTTCCCTCCACCCCCTATTGCTGCTGTCGTAGGCTGCATTTGCGTAGTTTGCACTATTATGGGACTTTACATGGAGATGATGTCATACTGTAGTTCCCTTTCAGTGGAGATGGAAGGATGTGGACCTCAATTAGGCTGATGCTCTGGGATGACTCACAGGATGAGCATACTGACACTGTACACAAACAAACACACACACACACACATACTACATACCTCATTCAATTATTAAAAACACTGGTTTATGAATAAAATTAGTGCTTTTGTTTTTACATTACTAAATGGCAGTGAAAGAATGTCAATGTAGTTAAATACTCTTTTAGAGTAGCTTGAAGTGTAGCTTGATACTTTTCAAAGGTTTTGTGTTCAGGGCCGCAACTTTTCAATTGAGTTTGGAGTGAGACAGTAAAATGACTTGGGTTTTGACATGGTCATAGTCAGGGTCACCACATTGAAAACTGTGGCAAACCTCTGAAGGAAAAGATTTCATGAGAGCTTAAACAGGAGTGCATGGTCTATGTGTTGCAGTGTTTTCAGGTGATTCTCCATTTAATAAAAGAAATCTGTACAGTTAAATTTGACATGATCATAGTCAGGGTCATTCTGAAGAGTACTCCATTAAACATTTTAGCAAACCTATCAGGGATTTATTTTTTTAAATTAAATGGAAATAATGAACAGTTCAACCACTGGCAGTTCAGACACAAACTGCTCTGGTTTATTGGCATTTCTTCTAACCAATCACAATCATCTTGGGCGGTGATAAATGCTGGACGGCGCCACGGTGCCTCTGCAAAATAGCCTCAGGAAGGAACTTGTTTTGGTGGAACATGTGTACGTTCAAAAGTAGTTTTCTTTAGACATCCGGCGAAATTTCCAGAGGTACCTGAACAATCCCGGAAATGGAACATTGTTGACATAGACAAGACACTAACTAACTGTTTTCCTCCATCAATGGTGATGATTTTGGCAAAACTAATATTGAAAAGCATTCATTTTAAATAATAAACAAGGCAATCAGTTTCTACTAGTTTCTATAAAATGTATGATACAAAGTGTTAAATTAAGAATATTGTGATGTTCATGTAAAGCTGTTTGTGATCTTTCTGAACAGGACTTTTTCCAGCAGCACTGCAGCTGTGGAGCAGCCAGCCTGGCCTTCCACGACGTCCACAAGAGACACTTCAGAAGTGAGTGTCTGTCCCCCAGTGGAACCCTCTCTGACCTGTCCACCATCCACGAGGTCACCCGGCACCCGGCACTCATATCAGCCAGGAGAGGTACAGTCATGACATATTTTACCTTATTTGCTGGAAATATAAGATACATAAATATATGATGATACATTATTGTGTATTTTAACCAAACTACTTTCTTTGTGTACAGTATGTGGGAAATCCATACTCAAACAAACAGGACTGCAATTGTGTTTGATGGCACAGAACTCACCATACAAAGCCAAACTACATGCTAAAGGTTTATTAGAGAGCATCTAGCAGAGACATTTCAAGATGTGGGATATATATATATATATATATATATATATATATATGACTATTGGTGCTTTCACAAAATATTTACACAAAAGAGAGTTTTGATAAATAATCACCAATAATGTGGATACAATGACTAAGTAGGTAAAGACAAACAATAAAACAGCAAGTATGAAGGTAGGAAAATGTGACATCACTTTACTGTTATGCAGCCTTTAAAACCAGGAAAGACAACACTTATATCATATCACTATATTACGATATCCAAAATATGAGACGATATCTAGCCTCAATATCAATATTGCCCAGCCATAGCTTCACTTCTTCCTTCACAATAAAAGCCCAACTTAAATCCACTTAGAGCATCTGGCTAAGAGGAAACTTTTTCACATGCTATTTCTAATCCGGGCAATAATATACAGTTGAGTTGCATATTTTATAAAAGCTTTGAGGGCCTTCTGAAAGTTATTTTGAGGTACAATGACTTAGAATAGTAACATACTCTATATCTTTTTTTATATCTACACATCATTATAAATCTTTAGCTGTTTGGGTCCCAAGGCAGTTGCCTCCCATGTTGAATAGTAAAATTAGTTTTTGGTGTTTTTCCCCGTGAACCAGAGTGTATTTCAACAGTGTTGACCGTGAGTAGCCATGACATGGGTATGTGACACAACTATGTCATGGCAGGTGTGTTCAGGACCCAAGAAAGCGCAGTGTGAGTGTGAAGTTGAGCGCATCTCGAGAAATCTGCAAGCAGCAATTCCACAGGCTAAGCAATCGGCCCGTTCTGAATAGGCATGTTTTGAATGGACACAGCAGTAGTTCTTATACTGTAATCAGGGGCAACTGCATGTTGTTTAGGAGGTAGAGAAGTTGTCTACCAATCGGAAGGTCGTGGTTAGACAAGTTCTCTTGGGCAAGAACACCAAAATTGCTCCCAATATAGGTGAATGTGTATCTGATGAGCAGATGGCACCTTGTATGGCAGCCTCATTCACCCGGGTATGAATGTGTGCAAGTTTGTGTGAACTGGTTGAATGGTGCCTGCAGTGTAGAGCACTTTGAGTGGTAATCTAATCAACAAGTCAATTAGTGATGTCAAAGCGAATTCAAATAAAGAAAAATGGTGGTTTGGCCATCATTACCACTCTCAGTTGCACGTTGCACACTCTCAGTCTTTCCTTCATGCCAAAAGAGACAGAAGTGTTTTTTTTTTTTTTTAAATAGCACACACCTGGCCAATCACTTCAGAAGTGGAAGTGATTGTTGTATTGTTGATTATGGAAATGTGCAAAAACTGTTATGGTGCAGCACTCCTAAATCCGCCATAGGAAAGGAGGTTTTAAACACTGTTCAAGACCATGTCACAAGCACTTAAGGCCTTTCACAATTTTACAGTGCAATGACAGATTTTAAAAGTGTGTTCACTTTCGGCTTTACCTCCAGATAATGTAAGTTAGACAATCTGGCTAAATTGTCCGTTGTTTGTCAGACTTCCTTTAAGTGATGTTGCTCAGAAACTGCTTTGGTGATAACAATGTCATCACAACTGGCCAAAATACTAGACCCAACAAGCTGCAGTAGGAACTGTTGGGATGAATGCAAGGTTGCCATTGTATATCAGGACAAGTACGAGTATATACTGGTACATGCAGCTTCATAGTACAGAGAAAGGATTGGGCTTTGAGAATACAACATCCATTCTTTAGTGGACAGGCTATTTCTCTGAGACATACAGTGGTAGTTTTCTGTGAGTCTATGATATGCAGCTGAGTGCCCTGGGGGTTACTGAAACCACCCCTGTTTAACCTATAGCATTTAATTACTAGTAGGATCAGCACTTAATAACCTGCCACAGTGGGATGTGTCAACAAACACACACACCCAACTACGTATTGGTGTTTTAATTTCAGTGTTTGTCTGAGATGTTCCTGAAATGGATCTCTGTTATTACAAAGCTTTATCAGTACTTAGGTTTCATGTTATGTTATTGTTTTCGGAGCAGTTCACATTGCCTGAGGAGGTAGTAGTGTCTGACAGCTCGCCGGTCCAGTGGCAAAGATGGAATTATGACTCAAATGGGACACGGGCGGAATTCCTGGCATCCTGCTAAGGGCGGGAACACATAATGCCCCGCGGACTCTGGAATGCCTTGGCTCTTCCTGTGATGGGCAGGAAACTGGATCTCAAGAAGAGGTTGAGAAGTCAGGAGAGATGGGGGCCCAGATTAAGTGCAGTAAGGGGAGTGAATAGCTCTGACTGGGCCAATTTATTGTCATATACCAGCCACTGATTGTTGCGAGTGTTTACTCGGGAACAGACACAAACTAATGAATTAAAGAAAGTGAAAAACAGCATCAAGAGTGCTTCTATTGGATTTGTGTAATTGGAGAGTCAGGGCAAGGGTTAGTTTAGGTTTGGGTTAAAATGTAGGTATTGGATGCATTCACTGACCAAGGGGAAAAGGCAATGCAAAAGTTCAGACAGAATCATGCCAAACGTGTATTGACTGACTTTCACGTAATTCCACATAAAACCACGAGACACAGAAGGCCACGTGTGATGAGGGGAGGTGTGTTTTCACACAGACGAACAGAGGCAAATAGGCCTGTGCTGAGTTCCATCACCATTTGTCATAACAGTCATCACTCCCTTCTCAACATGTGAACAAACACTTTGCCTCACAGAACAAACTTATGTAGAGTAGATGTGCAACCTACAGCTTATTACACTACAATGATACAAACATGTTGTAAGTCAGTGTCAAGTTACAGTGTGTACATGCCGAACTTCTGCTTGACTGAAACTGGCTTATAAGAATATTCACCATCACCATTGTTTCCAGCAGCAGCAGGCAGCTGTTTTCACGAAAAAGCTCTGAGAAGCAACTGTACTCTACCTGCTACCTGCTCTAGACCAAAGAGAGCAATCAGGTCATTTGACTTATATTCATCGGGTGGCAAGAAACACAACTCCAACAACCTGTCTCCTAAAAATGAGGTTTACAAATACATTTCTTAAGAGATGGAATGCTTCCTGGAACGTATTCAGCTAAATTCAGGAAACCCGTGGATGTAAGAATCTTAAATGTACGATGCATGGTGTGGGAGGTTCTGACCAAAACGCCTTGATTATAATATGACCTGCTGGTGAATATCTGTCTGAGGTACGTGCACTAGTCTATACCACAACCCTGAAATGTTCACTTGCATAACTTGTACGGTGTAGGCTGCAGTACTACTGGAAAAATAATAAAAAGATGAACAGTTTGAATAGGTCCCGATGGTGCTGGGATCCACGCATGCACAAATTCCATTCTCCGGTGTCAGATTCCTGTGCTGTGTACTCCCACCGTCCACCCCAACCACCTCCTGAAGGCCTCTGTCTCGTTCAATAAGATACGTGCATCGTGGACTGGAAAGTAATTTGCCAGTGAACATAACCCAGGCAACAAACACATTTAGGCTAACATAATGCAAACTCCTTCATCACTATGTAAATGTGACTTTTAGGACCATGGGTTGGACTCTAAATGCAGCATTGGTCCCTCTCTGCTGATTGGGTAAATAGGACATTCTTTGTTAAACCTTGTGTTGCCCTCGGGTCAAATTTGACCCGTTTTCATAGTTCTTTATATCAGAAAAATGGTTTTCTGTTAACCAAATTTCCCAAAAAATAACATGGATGCATAGATGTACGTTGTAAGGCACACATGCAGCATTCTTCACAGGAAAAATGAATGATTACTTCCATTGAAATTTTTTATTGTATTTGATAGCATTTGAAAAAAAAGTAAATGGTTTTAAAATCATCCTCTGATCTTAACTATTAGTCAAAATAATTCATAAGGTTTATTGACTATGAATTTAAAAAAAAAAAAAAAACACAAAAAAACGTTCATTTTCAGTTTTGACGCAGAAGGAAAACGTGCCAATAACCAATCTATAAGATGATAATATGTCAGAAGTTTTCAACTTGCTCTGTTGACGCCAGGTGGCCAAACAATAATACAAATAATAACAACAATAAAGATGATGAGGATAAGTGACTTGGACCCCCTCATAACTGCTTGCAGTTCTAATTGTTTCTGTTTCTGAATTTATGGTTTATTTCTTATTAAATGTTTAATATGTTTGTTTGTGTTTCACTAAGGCAAATTCCACGTAGGGTAACTACTCTGGCAATAAACCCCTTTCTGATTCTGATTCTGATTCTGATTCTGATGACAATAATCTTATTTGAAACAAAAACTTGGCTTCCTCTACATCATGTCAAGCAGGAAAAGAATTGTTGAAGCAGTTTTCCTTTCAGTGCATGATTATGGAGATGTTATCGGTTATGGAGTGCTGCTCCTTCCAATCTTAAACGCCTGGACACAGTTTATCATTCTGCCCTCAGATTTATCACTGGAGACAGCTACAATACTCCCCACTGTGTAAAAGCGGACCTATCATTATGAGCAGAGAAAGTAGTCTATATCGACAACCTTTCATTTCTGGGATTGCTCAGGTTCCGCTCGAAATTCTGCCGGATGTCCCTCATTTCTGGACGGATTGCCATCACCTTCTTTGTGTTGGCGTTCTAACCTCCGGTGGATTTGTGAGGACTATGGTTAACTGCTCCTCAGATCTCTGCAGGGTAAATCCAGACAGCTAGCTAGACTATCTGTCCAATCGGAGTTTTCTGTTGCACGACTAAAACTATTTTTGTACGAGCCTGTTACACCAAAACAAGTTCCTCACCGAGGCTATTTTGCAGCCGGCGCTTAGCACCGCCCAAGACGATTGTCATTGGTTCAAAGAAATGCCAATAAACCAGAGCATACTGGAATACTGCACTAGCCAGACTTTCCTCCGCAGCGCTGTGGAGGAAGGTCTGGCAACGCAAGACTATGGAGATGTTATCTATAGAAGTGCTTCTCTTTCCAATCTTAAACGCCTGGACACAGTTTATCATTCTGCCCTCAGATTTATCACTGGGGCCAGCTACAATACTCCCCACTGTGTAAAAGGGGACCTTTAATCACTAGCAGAGTACCAGAAGGCTCCCTCCTTATATATGTTAAGAGTGGAAATCAGGTCCTTATCACACACGATCCAACAACCTGCTCTTACTTAAGGCCCCGAGGGTACAGTCAGAGCTAGGGAAATCAGCGTTCTGTGGAATGCTCCAACCAACAGGCTTCGACAGTCCTTTCAATTTAATTTCCTTCCAACATATGGCCAGTTTAGAGCGTTTTTGTAATTGTTTTTAGTAACTTGATTCTTTTATTATGTAAAGCTGCTGCACCGGGCAGAGCAGCAGCTCGACCACGGCGCTGTAAGATGATGTAATATTAAGAGAGACAACGGCAGAGAGTAGTAGGAAAGACTGAAATGCCACATAAGGAGGGTGGTTGGGGGGGTGGATCGGTCAAACAACACAGGACTTTCACCCAGGAGACCGGGGTTCATGTCCCATTCTTGTCTCCGCTTGTCACGGAAACTTATCTTTTATAAACCCCCCCACCATCTTTTCCTAAACCTAACTGTCCCGTTCTTGTGTCAGTTAAATATACGTCCCGACCCAGAGCATCAAAAGCGATGTCAAGAGTTTATATATGACGCTAAAGGAGACTTTTAGCGTCAACAACGCCAAAGGCACATGCTCAAGCGTCCGTGTTTGACCCGATGGGAGTGAGAATGTGTTGTCATTTGCTGCTAAAGGGGCCTCTGGTGGCAGTTAAGTGCACTACCAAATAACTGTAAAATGAATCAACTGCCCAACAAAACAGCAGATTGGACCATATGAATACTGATCTCCGCCCTTTCTCACCCAGGCCGTCTCTCCCACTCACCCACTGCGACTCCGTCTTGTTTGTGATGTGTTTTTCAGACGTGAGCGCTGAGGGTTTGACTCCCGTCTCTCTGTGGAGGAAAGGCTTGAACCGAAGGAGTTACACTGAGGGGGAGGCCCGCTTCCTCGGGGACAGCACGGACGGACTCACCGCCCCCCAGCGCATGGTGAGTCATGTGCACATGTTACAGGTCCACTTCAGCAGTGTCTTGGTGTTATCCAACAAAGAAACTTTTCATGTAAAGACATAATAATAATAATAATAATAATAATAATAATAATAATAATAATAATAATAATAATAATAATAATAATAATAATTGGATTTATATAGTGCTTTTTGAAAGTTCTCAAAGGCTTCTTTTTCAGTATTTTGTCACTTTATTATCGCACATGTGAAACTTTATCTGCAGTCAGGAGCAAGATTTAAAAAAAGCACATGTACAAATAAACGAAAGGACAAAAACATAAAGTACAAAAATGTTCCTGTACATACAATATACAGAACCCAATTTCACACCATACCACAGCAGCAGCAGCCTCTTAAACTGGGGTACTCTGAATAGGGAAAAGGATTAGGGTCACATCCTAAAAACATATTTGAGTTCAGAGTTTAAAGTCAGAATTAAGACTGTTTTATCACTGACTTTAAATTTAGAACTCAAATACATTTTTTCACTCTAATCCTCTTCTGTATCTGAAATCTACAGGCTGAGGGGAATGTTTCAAACTCACAGTTAAGGATTGTGCAATCTAATATAGACCGGGCCTTGGGGAGTAGCCTACTTGCTGGTCCAAGATGGCAGCCAAGGGGGTCTGTGGGATACCTATCACCTTACCAGCCACCTTTATGATACAGCTTAGGTGGTTTTTGTCCCTAATGTTCAGCTTACTGTACCAAGCAGTCATGGCAAAAGTAAGAACAGATTTGATTAATGACTTATAAAATGAAGACATTATTTCCTATCTACATTAAAGGTATTAAAGGTCCCGTGACATGGTGCTCTTTGGATGCTTTTATATAGACCTTAGTGGTCCCCTAATACTGTATCTGAAGTCTCTTTTATATAGACCTTAGTGGTCCCCTAATACTGTATCTGAATTCTCTTTTATATAGACCTTAGTGGTCCCCTAATACTGTATCTGAAGTCTCTTTTATATAGACCTTAGTGGTCCCCTAATACTGTATCTGAAGTCTCTTTTATATAGACCTTAATGGTCCCCTAATACTGTATCTGAAGTCTCTTTTATATAGGCCTTAGTGGTCCCCTAATACTGTATCTGAAGTCTCTTTTATATAGACCTTAGTGGTCCCCTAATACTGTATCTGAAGTCTCTTTTATATAGACCTTAGTGGTCCCCTAATACTGTATCTGAAGTCTCTTTTATATAGACCTTAGTGGTCCCCTAATACTGTATCTGAAGTCTCTTTTATATAGACCTTAGTGGTCCCCTAATACTGTATCTGAAGTCTCTTTTCCCGAAATTCAGCCTCGGTGCAGAATTACAGCCACTAGAGCCACAATGAGCCACAATGAGCTTTCCTTAGGATGTGCCATTTCTGTGTCTGTAGCTATTGAGGAGGAGAGAGGGGGGGTCAAGGTGGATGTTGGGGGTGTGGGCTTGATCAACTGCCACTTTGCTCGTTTGAAAGCCATGATGTCTCTCTCTCATGGATGGGCCAAATTCTCTGGGCGGGCAAAGCAGAGAAAGGGGAGGTAACCTTTCCCCTTATGACATCATAAGGAGAAAATTCCAGATCGGCCCATCTGAGCTTTCATTTTCTCAAAGGCAGAGCAGGATACCCAGGGCTCGGTTTACACCTATCACCATTTATATCCACTGGGGGACCATAGGCAGGCTGGGGGAACTCATATTAATGTTAAAAAACCTCATAAAGTGACATTTTCATGCCATGGGACCTTTAACTTTCTTTGCTTACATAGGATATATGAGTACTGCCAGTATTGAGGAAATGAATGCCCAGTTTTCAGCTAGATAGCCAGTTTGCTTCTTAGTATTAACACTGTAATATACACAGATTGCACGACCTTTAACATGTGTGATCCATGATGGTCTTAGAAACAAATATTTGAGCAATGATTCACATTGCTGAGCATGAGGCTCTGCTCCCATCCCCCACCAACACACACACACACACACACACACACACACACACACACACACACACACACACACACACACACACACACACACACACACACACACACACACACACACACACACACAGTGAATCACTTAAGGTTGCCCAACATCCACATCCTCTGTTAACTGTCTTTATGGCAGCAGAACTCTCACTGATGACACATGATGAATGAGATACTTTACAAGGGCCCCACCTGCTGAGAATTTACCGTAATTAATGTAGCAGGGAGGATATTGCTTGTTTTTAATGTGTCAGTGAATTTCAGAAAATTTTCGGACATTTTCCAAGGGAAGTTAAGCTCGGGAATTTGAGGAAATTTGCACAATTTCAATTTAAAAAGCATACCTTTTAATAGTTAATTTGGTGGGGCTTACCTCTACGCACAGTCTTGGTTCTGGAACCATACTCCTGGATAGGGGTTGGACTCTTTTCTTCTCCGGAGTTGCCCAGGGTGTGAGGCGCCGGGCGGGTGTGGGGATACTCACAAGCCCCCGGCTGAGCGCCGCTGTGTTGGAGTTTGCCCCGGTGGACGAGAGGGTCGCCTCCCTACGCCTGCGGGTTGTGGGGGAAAACTCTGACTGTTGTTTGTGCATATGCACCAAACAGGAGTTCGGAGTATTCGGCCTTCTTGGAGACCTTGACTGGAGTCCTATATGGGGCTCCAGTGGGGGACTCCATTGTTCTGCTGGGGGACTTCAACGCACACGTGGGCAATGATGGAGACACCTGGAGAGGCGTGATTGGGAGGAACGGCCTCCCTGATCTAAACCAGAGTGGTTGTTTGTTGTTGGACTTCTGTGCTAGTCATGGATTGTCTATAACGAACACCATGTTCGAACATAGGGATGCTCATAAGTGTACCTGGTACCAGAGCACCCTAGGCCGAAGGTCAATGATCGATTTCATAATCGTTTCATCTGATCTGAGGCCGTATGTTTTGGACACTCGGGTGAAGAGAGGGGCAGAGCTGTCAACCGATCACCATCTGGTGGTGAGTTGGGTCAGAGGGTGGGGGAAGACTCTGGACAGACCTGGTAAGCCCAAACGTGTAGTGCGGGTAAATTGGGAACGTCTGGAGGAGGCCCCTGTCCAACAGACTTTCAACTCACACCTCCAGCGGAGCTTTTTGTGCATCCCTGTGGAGGCTGGGGGCATTGAACCCGAGTGGACAATGTTCAAAGTTTCCATTGCTGAAGCTGCGGCGAGGAGCTGTGGTCTTAGGGTCTTAGGTGCCTCAAGGGGCGGTAACCCACGAACACCATGGTGGACACCGGTGGTCAGGGAAGCCGTCCGACTGAAGAAGGAGTCTTTCCGGGATATGTTATCCCGGAGGACTCCGGAGGCAGTTGCAGGGTACCGAAGGGCCCGAAGGGCTGCAGCCTCTGCCGTGAAAAGAGGCAAAGCAGCGGGTGGGGAGAAGTTTGGAGAAGACATGGAGAAGGACTTTCGGTCGGCACCAAAGTGCTTCTGGAAAACTGTTCGCCACCTCAGGAGGGGGGGAGGGGAACCATCCAAGCTGTGTACAGTAAGGATGGGACACTGTTGACCTCAACTGAGGAGGTAATAGGGGCGGTGGAAGGAGCACTTTGAGGAACTCCTGAATCCGACTAATACGCCCTCTATGTTAGAGGCAGAGCTGGAGGATAATGGGGGATTGTCGTCGATTTCCCAGGCGGAAGTCACTGATGTAGTCAAACAACTACACAGTGGCAAAGCCCGGGGATTGATGAGATCCGTCCAGAAATGCTCAAGGCTCTGGGTGTGGAGGGGCTGTCCTGGTTGACACGCCTCTTCAACATTGCGTGGAAGTCTGGGACGGTGCCAAAGGAGTGGCAGACTGGGGTGGTGGTTCCCCTTTTTAAAAAGGGGGACCAGAGGGTGTGTGCCAATTATAGGGGTATCACACTTCTCAGCCTCCCTGGTAAAGTCTACTCCAAGGTGCTGGAAAGGAGGGTTCGGCCGATAGTCGAACCTCGGGTTGAGGAGGAACAATGCGGATTCCGTCCTGGTCGTGGAACAACGGACCAGCTCTTCACTCTCGCAAGGATCCTGGAGGGAGCCTGGGAGTATGCCCAACCGCTCTACATGTGTTTTGTGGATTTGGAGAAGGCGTATGACCGGGTCCCCCGGGAGATACTGTGGGAGGTGCTGCGGGAGTATGGGGTGAGGGGGTCTCTACTCAGGGCCATCCAATCTCTGTATGACCAAAGTGAGAGCTGTGTCCGGGTTCTCGGTAGTAAGTTGGACTCATTTCAGGACAGGGTTGGCCTCCGCCAGGGCTGCGCTTTGTCACCAATCCTGTTTGTAATATTTATGGACAGGATATCGAGGCGTAGTCGGGGTGGGGAGGGGTTGCAGTTTGGTGGGCTGGGGATCTCATCGCTGCTCTTTGCAGATGATGTGGTCCTGATGGCATCATCGGCCTGCGACCTTCAGCACTCACTGGATTGGTTCGCAACCGAGTCTGAAGCGGTTGGGATGAGGATCAGCACCTCTAAATCTGAGGCCATGGTTCTCAGCAGGAAACCGATGGAATGCCTTCTCCAGGTAGGGAATGAGTCCTTACCCCAAGTGAAGGAGTTCAAGTACCTTGGGGTTTTGTTCGCGAGTGAGGGGACAATGGAGCGGGAGATTGGTCGGAGAACCGGCGCAGCGGGTGCGGTATTGCATTCAATCTATCGCACCGTTCTGACGAAAAGAGAGCTTAGCCAGAAGGCAAAGCTCTCGATCTACCGGTCAGTTTTCGTTCCTACCCTCACCTATGGTCATGAAGGCTGGGTCATGACCGAAAGAACGAGATCCAGGGTACAAGCGGCTGAAATGGGTTTCCTCAGGAGGGTGGCTGGCGTCTCCCTTAGAGATAGGGTGAGAAGCTCAGTCATCCATGAGGAGCTCGAGAGAGCCGCTGCTCCTTTGCGTCGAAAGGAGCCAGTTGAGGTGGTTCGGGCATCTGGTAAGGATGCCCCTGGGCGCCCTCCCTAGGGAGGTGTTCCAGGCACGTCCAGCTGGGAGGAGGCCTCGGGAAGACCCAGGACTAGGTGGAGGGATTATATCTCCAACCTGGCCTGGGAACGCCGGATCCCCAGTCGGAGCTGGTTAATGTTGCTCGGGAAAGGGAAGTTTGGGGTCCCCTGCTGGAGCTGCTCCCCCCGCGACCCGACACCGGATAAGCGGACGAAGATGGATGGATGGATGGATGGACCTTTTAATAGTGAACTTATTGTACACAGTGAAATACACATAAAAAAAGCAATACTTTGTTATGACCATTGAATAGAATTGTAAGCTGCACTGCATTCAGCACCACTCTTTCATCACATAACAATCCCATTAAATATGAATTCAGTGAAATGACAACCCTCTATATGCACAGTGCATTCTCCATCACACAGCGCACACTACTGCACTGACATTTCACACTGCATGTATTTGCTAAATTAATGGATTTATTTGGCAATGGATGGATAATGTCTGCTTAAGATATGGTAAAATGTTTGTTTCAATCTGCAAATAATACAGCCTGAGCAGATAACCACTATAGGTTGATTTGTATTCCCATTATTTCCCATAAATTTACATGGAAGGTTGCCACCTTGCATATTCTCTGAATTTTACACAATGTCAAATTTTAAGTTTGAACACAAGATACTTCATAAAACAGCGTTATGCCATGAGATCTACTGGGAATATGTTGTTGGTAATACAATCTTTTAATTTTAATGACCCTATGAACTTTTGTAGCGGAACATTTAAGGACAAACCTAATTAGTTTGCTGTTCTTCTGTACATGTTTGTAACTTTAGTGCAGTGATCTAGGGGTTGGCACCAAATTATTGTTTGATAGTTAAAAAATATATACGTCTGAAAATATACATTAACATGAATCCAACATATTATTTGTAAAGATAAATAATTAACATTGATATAGGCTTACTGTCCTATGGGTAAGGAAGCCATCGCAGATACAGCTAAACTTAACTGTTCCACATTTTAACAAAACATGATGTATAAATACATGAATGTTAACAATTATTATTCTCTAAGCTTAGTATTGTATGCACCATAAAAAGGTATGTCTAAAGGCTCTAGGCAGCTCTTATTGTAGGCCCAGTTTAATATACAACTTAATTTTATACATGAGTAAGGGGTCCCTACTCTGTCTCTTATTCAGCTGAAGGGACCTTGGCCTTAAGAAAACATTGAAGACCCCTTCTTTAGTGTAAAGCTGTTTTCATACCAAATGGGAGGCAAGTTTAAGACATGGCGCAATTGCATACAAAGTCAAGGGAGGGATGTGTGCGTATCTCTGGGCTTTATGGACGCGTACCGAGACGAGAGTACAAAGGAGAGAGACTGGAGGGGAAAAACTGAGTGCATCCACTGCTATGTATATTTGGTACATTGGCTGTCAGCAACACAGACACAAACCAATTTGCACAAATTTGCATCACTTTATGTGTGTGTGTGTGTGTGTGTGTGTGTGTGTGTGTGTGTGTGTGTGTGTGTGTGTGTGTGTGTGTGTGTGTTTGTGTGTGTGTGCACGCACTCGCTCCCCTTGTCACTGCGTTAAAATCAACCAATCAGAGAATTAAAGAAGGTCATTTATGACTGGCTGTTGGTCTCCAATTCGATTGATAGTAGCAAGAAACACAAATCTACGAGGAACACTACTTGACACAACACCTGTTGGAAGCACACCTGAACGAACACTGCGTGTGGGGGCTGCAGGCAGGGCTTTACAACTTTGGTCTTGCAGTCAAAGCTAAAAGTAATTTTGTATTAAATTGTTGTTCTTGCGTGTCTTTGTTGTTCAGCTGAGTGAAAACTGTACATGGGGCCGAGTCAAAGACCTGGTGAGGAAATCTAAGCTGAGGAACCAAAGCAGGCTGGGACTGACTTCCACCTCACTGAAGATGTCCTGCCCTCAACTCTACATGTAAGGAACACACTACGGACTCACTCTGTGCTGTATATTCTGGCTATGGACCTTTATACTAAAGCCACACTAAGTAAAACATGACCCTTGTCAACATACTTTGGTTTAATTTTCTTCTGGAGATGTTTTTATGGTTTGGTCTAGACCACATACACCATTGCAGGGAATCTTAATCTTAATGCTGCAGGATGCAATGATATTTTATGAAACAGTGTTCTTCTAACTTTGTGCCAGTGGTTGAGGGAAGGCACAAAGCCAGGACCATAAAGAAATGGGTTTCCCAGTTTTGTGTGGAAGAACTTGCCTGGCCTGCCCAGAGCCCTAACCTAACCCCCATCTGACAGTCCTAGGGCCAGATGCATAACTCACGACTAAAACAGCGTGTACCAAGGGCGTAGGTTTCGTTTCAACATTGGGGGGTTCTGGGGGTCGTCCCCCCAGAAATCCTTTTGCATCAAAAACTTCATTTTCTGCATTCTAGTGAATTTTTATGTAACAAATTTGTGACTTTTCTGCATCAATTTATGGTGAGAATGTAATAAATTATTATTTATTCTGTTCAAAACTTTTCGCATATTCAAAACATTACTAGTTTTAGGAGGTTTTTTATTAATCATAAAGCACAAAGACAGAAATATGCATACACAGTCTTTTTCTTTGGATTTATAAAGCTGCGTGTAAGCCTGGTTCTGGTTTACAAATCTCAGTCGTGGTGGAGCTGGGTCATGTGCACGAGGCTCATTTCCAGTCCCACAGTTCATTCATAAATGGATGCAGAAACGCCCTTCAACATCTGTTTGCGTATCAGTTGTTAGCGTGGAGAAATACAGTTTTACCAACTGTGCCACATCAATAAGGTTTTCCAACAGAGCAGCTGTTATTGTGCACGGCTGTGGCTATTTGTAGCATCCATACTGCCAATACATCATCTTCTCTGCAAACCCTCATCCCGGAAACAAATCTCAATCATCATTATTATTATTATTATGAAACGTCAGAAGGATGATCAATGATTCCTTTCTATTGCTCTGTCCCTGGCTTTACAAAGTGCTTCACCATTCAGGATCAAATGAAAGGATCACTAACAGGGAGATAATGGCTCAAATGTAAATGAAAAGAATGATGAAATTCATTGCTCATGAATTATTTAAAATGAAATGCATTAATGCACCTTTGATTCACAATTTACAGAAGGCTGTGCATCAAAATGAACACCATCATTGAAATTAACATACAAACTAAAAACAATATTTGTATTAATTCAATATTTGTATTAATTCCCCTCATCATATCACCTGCAGCGATCTCAGCTCAAACCGTGCCAACGCTGGTCTGAAGTCAGCCTGAGGTGCACACATTTCACACATTCTTCCTTCATGAAAACCAGTTTATGCGGGGGAAAAGGCATATTATGATTTTTTTAAATAATATTTTGTCCATTAATCATCATTTGATCACATTTTCTAGTATGACACATAAAACCACTTTAAATCTCTTCCAAACTCCCTGACAAAGCCCAAACTGTATTGTCCTTCTAAAACCTAAAAAAAGAGAAGGAATGCAAGTAATCTGACTGAAGTGGGAAAAAGGCCAGAATTAGGGGGAAGAAAGGCATCTGATGTGGTAGAGTGTAGAGTGTGACAGCTTCCTGGCAGACAGAGATAGGAGTGATTAGCTTCATTGTTGCCTGCGAGCGATGGGGTCAGAGTGGATGAACTGTGTGTCTGTTCTTTATTTGAGAGGCCGTACATGTAGGACTCAGACTGGAGGTGTGGGGGTCATGGCCCTTTTCATTGGTGGAAGAAGTATTCAGATTTTTTACTTAAGTAAAAGTACTAACACTACAATGTAAAAATACTTGGTGTTACGGCCTCCATTTAAAGAAACAAACCATGGCTCAAAAGGGATTGGAGGATGCAACATATAAAAAAAGGATACCAGTCACAAGGTTAACAATTAACCAACAAGCTTTACTAAATAATGCAAACATATTCCCAAAAGTAGCAAACAAAGAGAAACAAAATGGACCGCAGACCCCAGCCAAAAAGAACAAGAGATGGGAAGACGCTGAATCAACCTCGCAATGGGCCGTCACTCCCTGCGTCTCCCCCTAAATTACCTATAAAGGGTAAACTAATCCTAGAACAAACAAAAGAGACGAATAACTGAACTACCGGTAATCTCCAGCCCAAACTAACACAACAAACTAAAATAACAAAACTCCAGCACCTAAGTGTAAACACTAACTTGCTTGTGGAGAAAAAAGTTGGAGGAAACTCCTTTATGGACCTTTTTCACAGCAGACATCTTGACTTGTCATAGTAGGAAAAGCACAGCTGAGATTGATAACCTTAACAATGGCTCAGTTCCATCAAGTGTCCCAGTAAGCTATTTCAGTGAGTCAGCATGCACAATACCAGGGTCTCTCCTAAGTGGAATGCAGCCATCACTAATGGTTTTGATTACACCTGTGCTTTTCGTACTATGTGAAAAAGGTATACACTCACCTTAAAGATTATTAGGAACACCTGCAAGATTTCTCGTTAATGCAATTATCTAATCAACCAATCACATGGCAGCTGCTTCAATGCATTTAGGGGTGTGGTCCAGGTCAAGACAATCTCCTGAACTCCAAACTGAATGTCAGAATGGGAAAGAAAGGTGATCTAAGCAACTTTGAGTGTGGCATGGTTGTTGGTGCCAGACGGGCTGGTCTGAGTATTTCCCAATCTGCTCAGTTACTGGGATTCTCACGCACAACCATTTCTAGGGTTTACAAAGAATGGTCTGAAAAAGGAAAAACATCCAGGATGCTGCAGTCCTGGGGGGAGAAAATGCCTTGTTGATGCTAGAGGTCAGAGGAGAATGGGCCGACTGATTCCAGCTGATAGAAGATCAAGTTTGACTCAAATAACCACTCGTTACAACCGAGTTATGCAGCAAAGCATTTGTGAAGCCACAACACAACATGCACAACCTTGAGGGGGATGGGCTACACCAGCAGAAGACCCCACCAGGTACCACTCATCTCCACTAAAAATAGGAAAAAGGGGCTACAATTTGCAAAAGCTCACCAGAATTGGACAGTTGAAGACTGGAAAAGTGTTGCCTGGTCTGATGAGTCTCGATTTCTGTTGAGACATTCAGATGGTAGAGTCAGAATTTGGCGTAAACAGAATGAGAACATGGATCCGTCATGCCTTGTTACCACTGTGGAGGCTGGTGGTGGTGGTGGGGGTGTAATGGTGTGGGGGATGTTTTCTTGGCACACTTTAGGCCCCTTAGTACCAGGTACTAGGTGAGTGTATAGCGTGCTCTCCATGTGCCTCTGTCCCTTCACTCTCTGTCTTCTTATCACCCCCCCACTCTACCTTAGCACTGATTACACTAGAGAGAGAGAGAGAGAGAGAGAGAGAGAGAGAGAGAGAACAGAGGCACATGTAACACTCTGTTACAACTAAGTCCTGCATTAAAATTGTTTGTACTCAATGCGGAAAAATGCTGACATTTTAGAAACTGGAAACGATCCAAACAGTTGTGTGTTTAATGGTCTAATCATTGACAAATCATGTTGGCTAGTTTCATTTATAATTAAAAATGGTATTGTAGAAATGTGTTTCGTGTGCAGGAATCGAAATGTGTAAAGTAACTAGTAACTAAAGCTGTTAGATGAATGTAGTGGAGTAAAAAGTACAATATTTAGCTAGTATTTACCTATGCTAGTCTTTACCTATGCCCTTTACGCACACACTGTGCTCATCAATCATGTTTCCGGTTCACGCATGTATCTGTTTTCAGACATAATGTCACATGATCCACTAGTCTCCATAGCAGTATCAATAAGCTCGGAACTTATTGATCTTGAGAAATTTGGAACTTAATAGAGTCTCCAGCCCCATCCCTACTCAACATCTACACTCAACCCTCCTGTTATCATCGGGTCAAATTTGACCCGCTTTTCAACAAGTTTCTATATCAGAAATTTGGGTTTCTTGCAACCAAATTGTCCAAAAGAATTATGTGGATGGTTCCATACAACGCTTTTCACAAGTAATATAAATGATCAGTTCAATACTGTAATTCAATTGTATAGCATTTGAAAAAGAAAATGATATAACGTTGAAAAAGGTGACAAATATGTCGGGAAAAGCTTCAAAAAATGTTGGAAAAAGTGGCAAGAACGTCGAAAAAAAAGTGGAGAGAAAAAACATTGGGAAAAGTGACCAAAGTGTTGAAAAAGACGACCAAAACGTTGAAAAAAAAGTTTTCATTTTAAATGTTGACCCAAAAAAACAAAAAAGTTACATGGTCGATCGGAAAGACAACACAAGGGTTAAATACAGTAGTTACATTCCACCACTGGGCCCTTCAGCCCCTCCCTCTGTCCTGACTGGGGCTTGGCACAGACTTAGACGAACAGGGGTGGGGGGTTGGAGAGTCAGGCCTGAGGTATGCCTGGAGGAGTGGGAGAATTAGCCCATGGGTTGAAGCTGAGGCCTGGGGAGACATGGCTGCAGTCCAGGATTCTTTAGAAACAACAGCAGCCTCCCGCTGAGACGTGCACGCCGGCCAGCTGCAGCGCTGCTCACAGTGGAGGAACGATGGACAATATATCAATCCAACTTTATTTACTGGGCACTTTAAAACAACCAAAGTTGACAAAGTACATACAGTAACTCACACACAGTGGTGAATGTAAGTAATGTAAGTACATTTACTCCAGTACTGTGTGTTGTCCTCGGGTCAAATTTGTCCCGTTTTCCAACTTTTTTTAAAATCAGAAATAAATGTTTCTTACAACCAAGTTGCCCCAGAATAACATGAATGCATGATGTATGGAACCCATACATTCTTCGCATGTAAAATGTATTATTTCCAATGAGATTTAGTTGTTTTTACTTACCAGCAGAGCTAACTGGTAGATTAAACTCTTAGCTACCAGCAGAGCTAACTGGTAGATTAAACTCAGCTACCAGAGGAGCTAACTGGTAGATTAAACTCTTAGCTACCAGAGGAGCTAACTGGTAGATTAAACTCAGCTACCAGAGGAGCTAACTGGTAGATTAAACTCTTAGCTACCAGTGGAGTTAACTGGTAGATTAAACTCTTAGCTACCAGTGGAGTTAACTGGTAGCTGTCGACATCTGTTTAGCTCGCCTCTGGCCCGCCTATATCAGATACACCGATTTGATTGATGCAGCTCGGCTACAAGGGCATAGTTAATGAGCATCATTATTGAATGCCAGAGGGATTCGCTGAGCAAATTCAAATTGTGCTCTTGTGAGAACTCTGGATTTCCAGGGTACAATTGTATAGCATTTATAAGAAAATTGTTTAAATTGTTTTAAAACAACAACCTGACTAAACTTTGACATAAACCAGTCTGTGATTCACTCAAAATAATTCATAATTTAGGTTTAAAAATTAGGTTTAATTTCATTTAGGTACATTGACCATGAATTTATGAAATGCGTTGAAAAAAAGTTACAAAAACGGTTAAAAAAGCGCCAAAAGCATAAAAAAAAACGCAACAAAGCGCCAAAAAAAAAAGGTTTTGAAAAAGGTTTTGAAAAAGTTCATGGCAACGTGAAGAGTACACAACGGTTAAGTCCAAATGTTGAGGTACTTTACTTGAGTCTTTTCTTTTCGTGCCACTTTCTACTACTACTCTGCTACATTTCAGAGAGAAATATTGTACTTTTTAGCTTTAGTTACTAGTTACTTTACACATTAAGATTACTGCACACAAAACACATGTAGTAGTATAAAATACAAAGTTATATTATAGATTAAACTACCCAACTGTTTTGATTGTTTCCAGTTTCTAAAATGGGAGGATTTTTCTGCATTGAGTACTTTTACTGTACTTTTAATACTCTGAATATTTCTTCCACCGCTGCTCACACAGGCATAAAATACAAATAAAACCAATTAAAAGACATAAAACATGAGGGGACAGCCATACAATAAAACAATGAAATCAAAATGTCAACATGTGGTGTCAAAGGCCAAGGAGAAGAGCTGGGATTTAATAATGATAAAGTATGTTTTCTGACACTCCCATGCTGAGCTGCTGTGATGCAAGCTGAGGGAGAGTCTCTGGTGTCTACTAGGAATACTGTAAGAAAGCCAGTAGCTCACAGTCCTAATTGTCACCTCTTCTGTACAGGCCTGATCTGGAACCAACAGAACCTGCTGCAAGAAACAGGAACTCCATGATTGCCTTGGGCCACCAGAGCAAATTGGACTTCCCGTGGCTACAATAAACATCCAGGTAGTGCAGACTAATTTTAATCTTTTCACAGACTGCATAGAAAACTCCTGCACACTGTCGAACTTACAAAAAAATACATAAAGTTTGATAATGGGCAACATTTGGGTACCATCTTCAGGCAAATGGTGTTACATCCTGAAAGCCATCTTTAGTAGGATGTGACGTGGCATGTGATGTTTTTGTGCAAAGATCAACTTCCATATGAAATCAGGCATAAATACATAACATTCATTCACATATCCATTACTATAGAGCTTAAACTTCAATACAACCCATTTGTAGGAACAATATAATATATATCATACCAGATCAATCTATAGTAGATGGATGTTGATTTCTGTATATTGATAGAGCATTCATATTGAGGCATATTTCCAAAACCTGCTGGTACCTTATCCATTAATACATAAATATAGGAAAAACACAGCAAGCGTACTCACAAAAAAACATTGTAGGGCATAACTTTTTTGTGTTAAAAAACACTAAAATGTATACAAAAATATAAAAAAAATCAACATCATAACTTTTGCTTACAAAACTCCACGCTATTATACATTATTTGTACAAAAAGGGCCTTAGAAGATTCAAGCTGCATCAGTGCATACATATATCTTTCTTACCGACAAAATCTGGGAAAATGTCCTCACGTCATTTGTTTCTGTTTCTGCAAAATGCACCTAAATTGGGAAATGTAATATATTATATTTCTGTGACCTCCATCTTTGTCTCCACAGTTCCCCAGATCCAGTTGGTCTCACGTGGGGAAGAGGAGGACACCGTGACGATGATGAGATGATTCAAGACGAAAAATGAGGGAATTAGGAAGAGAGAGAACAATGGTGGAAAAGGAAAGGACTCTGAGGAGGCAGCTGGTGCTGCATGAAAGGGAGAAGGAGAGGAATTATGTGAAACGCATTAACTGTATATTGCAGGGTACATGGGAAATATAGTCTATGTTCTCCTGAAATTAAGAAGATGAGATTACTATATGTCCAAAATGATCTCCACTGTGACATAATTAACTGCATTACTTTCTCTGTTGATACTATTTATACTCCTATAGGTTTCCATTAGGATGCTGCAACCTTTGTAACAATCCAACTAATGTGAAACATACACATATTTCACAACTTTCCATTTTATATGATGTTGTAAATGTGTTATAGACAAATCACACATCGCTTTGTATAGTGTGTGTGTGATGTTGCATAACCAGCGTGCATTCAGAGATAATGTTTATGAAGAGTGCAGGAGAAAAAGCCTGCAGAGTTCCTGATGATAGGAGGTTGTGGAGAAACATTTCTCTCTCGATATAACTAGAAAATATATTCATACAAACTCACAAACAACACCAGCTCCCCTAAACTATAGTAAGTTGGCTTTCAGTTATACTGTAGTATTAAAGGGTAACTTGGGTTTTTTATCAACCTGGACTATTTTCCTAAGTTTTTGTGTCTAAGTGACTGATGGGAACAACAATCTTTGACATTGGTCCAGTATTAAGCGAGATCTCTGCAGTTGACAAGCTACAATGTAAGTTAATAGGGCAGTTGTCCAGATTGTATTTACCTTCAGAAAAGTGCTCGTTTTGCCGCTGACAGGCTCAGATTAATATTCTAAGTGTCTGACAACATTTTGGAAAGGATTTCTAAGGAGGTCGACCTTTCTGTTAAAGAGTAAGATCCTTTATATAAACATAAAAACATCTGTGACATTATGTTCGCTAACCCCACCAGACTCCATGTAAATAAACAGCACCACACTTCATTTAAAGTCGACAGAAACAAAATAAAACTATGAAAAGCCGTTTTGGGTCGTCTTTCCACTTTTCCAACCATCACAACTCTAGTTTTGGTTTAAATAAACACATAGTTTACAGATTTACATGTGCAAATATATTGGCTCTATATACGCTAAAAGTATTGTTTTTTTAAATGGAGTCTGGTGAGTTTAGAGCTAGCGACCTCAGAGCTGGTTCTGGTTAAACAGAAAGACCTTAAAGAGGTTTTAAAGGTGTCTCTCTGAAGGGATCCTTTCCATAATGTTGTCAGATACTTAGAATATTAATCTAAGTCTTTCAGCGGCAAAAACAGAAATTTTAGTGGACCAAATTGACGATGCATATTTTTTATTAGATTGTATAGATCGACTCGGAAAGGGAGAGAGAGAGGGGATTTGGTGGACCTCTAGCTCACTCCACCAAATGAGCTAGAGGTCGCCCCAAAAGCAATTCTTTTGCCAGTGTACAGACTCTACCGACATTAGCTGTAGTTAGCTAGCAATGTAGCCTACACAAACATAGCATGAACCGTGGTTCTCTCTGTTGTTTTGCAGACTGTGCTGCTTTCCCTTTTGTCTTTGGATGTTCATAAATTAAAGTCAGAAACATTCAGGATAAGCTCAAAGTTTAGACATTTCAGTTGACACAATGGCATCTTTGCCTCAGTTCATGCCACCCAAAGGAAAATTTGCAACCATTGGCATCTACTTGTTCCTTTGTATTAACTTCATATGCAGTCGAGCTACCTCAGAAATTTGCCTAAGGTACAGTCTGAACACACTTTTAAAGCCAACCCAGTTTTATATATATGTATGTAGTTGGCCATGGAGACAGTATTTTGCTAGCGCAATGCTTTTTCCAGCCTAGTCTCATGCCAGGTTGTTATATAGTCACGTTATTGTAATCTATTAAGTCGTGGACAGGTTACGTAAATGCCGTTTTTTTCGTGTGGCCATTATGAAATTGAAAGCAATGCATTTTAATGGGAAGCATATTTCGTGATCCCAGAACGAAAGCAAGTAGCGAGTAGTTGCTAAGGCAAAAGTCAGCGTAGGGAAGTTGGTCGGGGTGGTGGATGGGTCAGAAAACACAGGACTTTCAGCTCGGAGACCGGGGATCGCGCCCCGCGTGTGGCAGTTCCTTTGTTGGCGTGTCCCGTGTGTGACGGTTCCTTTCCCCGTTCTTTTTTTTTCCTAACCCCAACCATCTTGTTATTGTGGCGTTTCATTTCCCCGTTGTGGTGTTTCATTTCCCTGTTGTTGTGTGCCCCTGTGCGGGTCACGAGTGGCGGCCCGCCCCGTTGTTTTGGCCGCCGTGTGGCGCCTCATTTCCCCGTTGTCGCGTCCCCCAGAGCAGCAGGTTCGAAAAGCGTGACCTGTGTTCAAAAGTCGTTGCATATACACGAAAAAAACGGCATTTACGTAACCTGTCCACGACTTAATAGATTACAATAACGTGACTATATAACGACCTGGCGTGAGACCAGGTGGCTTTTTCTTAGGGGTTGTCTTGATTTACATACATTTCTTGGTCAACAGAGATGCAAAGACACAAACTGAACACCATTTTTTTTGTGCTGTAGGCTATGGTAAATGTAAAAGCTCAGAACTTTTATGATTCTCAGCAACCTATATTATTGGCAGATTGCAGGATCACTTGTTCTGACCCTCATCCTGGTTTAGCAGTAGCCTGTGGATGGAGACCAAAAGATGATAAAAAAACAAAAAACAGCAATAACCTTTTTCTCTCTACAGAGTAACCAGTAAACTATCTTTCGATTTGACAGCAAACATTAAGTAGCAGCTGCTTTGTTATTTAGGTACGGAAGAGGATTAAGGTCAAACATTACGATACGATACAACTTTATTGTCAGCCAGGGCTGAAATTCTTATTTGAGTTTTGAGTTTAAAGTCAGAATCCTGAGAATAAAGTCAGACTTTAGAAAAAGAAGACAAAGAAAGTCTAAAAAAAAGTTTAAGTATTTTCAAAAGAGACTTGAATCTCAGAATTCAGACTTTTTTTTAAAGTGTAAATTATTATTTTTTAAATGAATCTCAAATTTCAGACTTTTTTCTTAGAATTCAGATTTTATTATCATAATTCTGACTTTAAACTCATGTGGCTCTAATCCTCTTCCATATTTAGGATACACCACATTAGAGCTTTCTTATACCACCATTATACATGGTAATGCTTCAGTAATACTGTTTGGATATAATGATACCACGGGATACTTATAGTATAAGTATGCTATTATTTTTTACTCCAAAGAGGTAAAAACAACGTCTGTGTCAGGTCGCTCAGTAAAGGAAGGGCTGTATGTTGAATTTTGTAAGACCATAACTGTTTTTTGTGTAAATTATATCTGATGTTTATCTGTCGGACGTCAGACAGCTGTGTATGTATCATATGTTGCAATATGCATATTGCATCAATATTCAAATTTATTTTTCAAAATAAAGTTAAAGGAAAAGATATGCATATGTGATATCATTTTGTTTACAGCATTAATTTTACTCACGTGGCATGTGATGAAATGTCATTTTATTTAGGGATTTTATTCAGGGACATCGCACAATTAAACATGAACCTTGTATAAAAACATCGAGAGATGAATTGTACCAGGTTTTTGCACAATTGCCATTTTCCGCCTGTAGTGGCCAGGTAGACAGATTGTATTAATAATAGAATCCAACGCAAATGGAATACAAATGCCAAGTTATAACTGACATTTCCCACGATAATATGCAAAATCACACACATACACGCACACACACACACAAACACACACACACACACACACACAAAACCATTTCCATTCACAAATAAAAAATGCATGAATTTAGTGTAGTAAAATTTGATTTGAATTGAAAATCCTAACACCCTAACCCTCTTACCCCCACTCACACGCACACACGTGTTTTATGCAATTGAAAACGGCTGACAAATAGCTCATGGTTTTGTAGATTTGGTGTGTAGTTTCTCTCTTTGAGTGAGAAGTTTAAAAAAAACGTGTGGCATGTAAAGATTTTGTGTGAAAGCAGTTTTAAAAAACAACTGTAATGTGCCACAGAAATGATCATCAGTCTTGACTGGCCTCAGGTGGCCACAGTGAGAAATTACACCTGAATATGTTTTATTCAATTCAATTTTATTTATAGTATCAAATAATAACAAGAGTTATCTCAAGACACTTTACAGATAGAGTAGGTAATATTCTAGATCTGAGGAACATGCTGCGGAAGCCTGAAGCTGTCCTAACTTCTTCAGAGCCGTGGGCAGCCACCATGCAGCAGCCAGGGACCAACTGAGGCCAGCGTTTTGCTCAAAGGCAATGGAAATGATTATGCCTAACACTGACTTACACTGATGGCTACCACCACCAATACAGATTGTACTAAGGCATTTTTTTTTGTTTCATTTTTTTTCTAATTTTAAATATTTGATTATCTTTTTATAAATTTTCTGTGTGTAGCATGGAGAGGGCTATGGATGCATTTCATTGTGCAAGCTGCATAATGAGAATAACGCTGATCCCTTGAACCTTGAAAACAAAGAGCAGACTGTTTCCTAGAGTCCACCTCCACAGAAATTGAAGAACAGATGTGTGTGAGATGCTTTCAAATGTGTTCACCCACTGGGTTATTCCACCCACTGCAGCACATACCATGGTTGTCACAGTCCTGCTCTGTGGCCAGAGGCCTTCAGACCTTCTGTTGTTCAGATTCTGAGTTAAAGTGTGACACTGACTACATTTACATGCAATGATTGTTCCTGTTTTTGCCCTTATTCTGAAAAAGACAATATTCCAACTTACGACCTTACACCAAACAACTTTTTAAGCGATTGCACTGTTGCAGACTTATTTCCAATATGGGAATGATAGGAACTATTAAAAGCAGGTGTTGAGCTGGAAGGGAGAGCAAAGAGAAGAAGAAAGGAAAGCAGCATGCAGAGGAACCAAGAGACCACAGGAAAGAAGGAAAAGGACAGAGGCTGTGAGGAATAGCGGACCAGTGGAAAGAGTGAGCAGCATCGAAGGAACGCCGTGGACAAGAGTAGGGGAAGCGACGTGGAAAAGCAGAGTGGTGGTATCGCAATACACCCCTCTTTCAGCTAAGCACCCTCTCTACACTTTCTACCATTTGGATTTAGCGGGGCCCTCCTTTTTAACTGAACATTTTTACCTCTGTGATTTTAACACTAAAGCTACGTCCTTGTTTTTTTTTTATCCCAGGCTGTTTGCCTTTTTACAGAGGGCTAGGTGGCGTTGTCGGCATTTTAACTTTATTTTAGCCTTTTAATATTTAAATTCCAAATTACTTTTATTTAAAGCTATAGTGCGTAGTTTATGTCGCCCCATGAGGAATTCTAAGTAATGACAACAAAACTGTCAGTGCATCCACATGATACAAGCCTTCCATGATAGAGCACCCCTTCCCTCCTCCACCCAGTTGCTAGTAACCAAGGAGGACACGGAGGAAAAAATATGGGGCTCTTCAGAAGAGGTCATTATCTTCACTCAAATTTCTTTCTGCACATGGAAGTTGCCGGACGCCACAATCTTCTGAACATAGTCAAACTGAGGAATACAGAGAGAGTTGTGTGGAGCTGATAGTCTTATTTAGCTTTGTAGCAACTCATTTGGCAATGGCTTGCATGTAACGGCTGTTAATTAATATCAAAAAGTTACGCACTAAAGCTTTAAGTTAGCTGTACCCCTTGCCACACATGTGAACATACTCAGTGTGTCTTTAGTGGCCCTTACTGCTTACTCTAGTGTATGTCTCTGCTGGAGCTTGTGTATTTGGTCTTCTGTTCATGTTCCTAGTGCTTGTGCCACGTGGGCCCTGTAGTCCTGCCCAACAGGTCTTCCCTTGTACACCTGCTTTGAGTCTAGCCTCGTCTGCCTGTCTTTGTGTTGCCAGTGTTCGGCATAGTGTTTCCCTCTTTATTCCAGTTGCCTGCCCACTCCAGCTGTGCTTTGTTTTGTGATTAACCCCTAACGCTGACTCCTTGTGTATAGAGCTCATGCTCAACAGTGTGGTTCCAGTCCCGGAAGTAAAAATCTGATTTTCTCCATAAGGATTTTTATTATTAGCCATAATGTCTAAACCATCCAAGGTAGACCGACCACGAGCTACGAGGTTGTGAAACAAAAGTTTATATTCCTGTAGAAGCTATAGAAGTCCTTATATTAATCTGGTGTTAACAAAAATATATTTTATTTGCAATATTTTAGAGAAGTACTACACTACCCACAATCATAAGCGTAACAGCGACGTCTTTGATTGGTGGAGCTCGCTGTTACCACGGATGTACCATGGCTGTTTACCACAGCCATGAACCTGCAAACAGCTACTGAGCTGCTAAGACTAAGGTCTATGATCATTTCTGTATATTGAATTTTTAGCCGTTTTCAAAATTTTTATTGTCACGATTTATCTCGTAGCTGGTTGGCTTGGTTCCAAACTTAAAACTCTTCATATAAGCATTTTCTAATGGAGCAATTGAATAGGAAAAATCCTTCCGGAAGGTGTTCAAAAAGTGGGCAGTCACTGTTGAGCTACCTACCGATATGCCTGTGTGTTTTAAATGTGCTGCACTTTGACCAAACTAATTTCCAAACTCTGGGATAATAAAGTATACTTTGAATTTGCTGAATGAAAAAGTGCAATATAGTTAAAAGCTGTGGAATTCTATTCTAGTATTCTTTTCTATAAGCCTCTTATACAGTAAATGCACAGATTGAAGTTTATTGATTGAATTACACTTCACTGGAATTGTACCTTATATACATATGACATATGACAAATAAAACTGAAAACTGATTGAACTCCAACTGCCCAACAGCAACTTACTATTACACATACATAATGTTATGGGACATGCGAGAAACACATGAAAGTGGAAAAAAAGAATGGCCGAAAGTAAAACAGCAAGAGACTACACAGAAATCATGTGTTAAAAGTAAGTTTTATATTAAAAAAGTCATATCAAACAAAGCTTTAATGAAAATCTTGTAACACATTAAATCACAACTGGACAGATCACAAGTAGACAGTGATTATGTTTGAATGGCAACCAACACCTCTGACATGTTGACTATAGCCAATTAACACACCTTATTAAAGGTATACTGAATGTCTGTCACACTTTGTCCTGTGGGAAGATGGCATCTTTAAAGTATTCATTTTATTTTACATACAGACAGTTTTCTTAGTTTTGCCTTCCAAGTCATTTTCAGTTCAGAGAAAAATGTATGTGCCATTCCCGGCTTTAGGTGGCCCAGGACATGGCTCGCCTTCTTTCTGACGTGGCCCGGCTGGGTCTCACAGTGAGCTTGAAGAGGGGCTCTATGAACCCCTCTCAGAGCATGACCTTCATTGGTGTGGCTCTGAACATAGTCACTATGAGGGCCTGTCCCTCGCTTTAGCGTGTGGACAACATCCTTTACCTTCTTCCCCTCTTCCAAAGGGGCAGGTTGTTGCCTTACAGTCAGTTAATTTGTCTCTTGGGCAAATGGACAGCTGCCTCAAGAGAGAGACTGTCACAACATATGCCTGCCTCTTAGAATGGGGTGTGGGGTTTTCAGAACAGGACAATTCGGGGCCAGTAGTTTGCTCAGGACCCTCACCGAGCACGTCAATGTGCTAGAGCTACGGGCTCTGCGCCTAGCACTCAAGCACTTCTTGCCATGATTGTGAAGGATGTGCTTGTCCGGTCGGACAACACCTCGACCGACTTCAATATAAACCATCAGGGAGGCACCAAATCCACACAGTTACTGCTGGTGTCCCAGGCTCTTCTGAAGTCAGCAGGCCCTAAAACCTCATGGGTGTCTCCGAGCACATTCTCAAGATATTACAGGTTGAATGTTGCCCCCCTTCCATTGGGCATGGTTCTTTGTCCGAGTTTCTCTGCTTCATCTTTATGAGGTAGGTACTCAGGTAACACATTCTCACTCCCAACTCATCATATACCCATGCTTGGTCAAGACCCCTCTGCATTATTTTTTAACATGCAGGGTAAAACCACTCAGCTAGGTTTAGGGAAAGATTGTGGGTGGGGTTAAAAAATGTACATTTAAGTGACACGCGGGACAAGAACGGGACAAGAACCCCGGCCTCCTGGGTGAAAGTGTGTTGTTTGACCGATCCACCACCCCAATCAACCTCCTTATGTGGATTTTGTATCCACTGATTTACAGATGTGTCTTTTGCCATGGGGAAAAGTCTATAGGGAAAAGTCTTTTGGGCCAGAGGGCATCACGTGACAGGCCTGGAGTTGCAATTCCACAGTTTGGCCACTATGTTTAATTTACTTCAAAGCCATGCACACTTTCTAGGGGCCTGACTTTCAGCAGTTGCTGGCAGTGCTGTTTTGGTCCAGCATGTGACAAAGGTGACTAAAAATATCCAACAACAGTAACCACCAATGTACTACTGCATCTTTATCAATTAGGACAACCAATACTTTAAAAACAAACCAACATGTCCAGGCCCTCATCGATATTTGGGGAAAGGAGGTCACTCAGAGGGAGCTGGAGTCAGAGGTTTTTAACCAAAAGGTAGATCAGAAGATTTCTCAGTGATAAAACACACAGCCAAACAGTGCAGGAAAACAAATTATGAAGATGAAACAAGAAAACAGAAAAACAAAGGATAACAATGCGCACAGCTGACCAAAATGAAAAAAATATGATGGAGTTTAATGAGCTTGACTCATTTTGAGCTATTGACTGGCTTTTGATGGCACTAACAGTGGCTTAGATTCTCTGTTGGCGTGTAAACCAGATTGGTAAATTCACATACCAAAAATGACATATTTTGTCCCACCATAGCCTTTTCATGGCATATATCTGAAATACATTAGTTTGAAAAATACTGTGAAAACAAGTTCTTGACAGTATATAACTGTCTCACTCATTTAGATCAGATTAATGCTGATCTGTAGTTTTTACAGTAAAGGTTACGCAAAAAAGGATGAACATTACTTTCCTCACAGGAGGTTACCTATTCAGTTACCATGATGTTGTGCTCCATTTAAAGTAAGCCACCGTGCATTAAAAGCCAAAAATAAGCTTTAGGAGTTAGCTTGCTAACACACTGCAGCTGAATGTGACAGATCCACTGCTGGTGCTTAGATTCTGTACGATCAGAGTCCTCAGAAGTCTTTATCCCAGCCAGACAGCTCATCAGGAGGCTCCTCTGTGTCAGGAGGAAACATGTCAAAGTAACTGTGATCCATCGGCCCCTTCAGCTGCAGAAACAAGGAAAATCATCATGAAACCGTTTTTTCACAATGGGATCACACATCTTTCTCATTGACAGAGCTGCATTTCCATTGCACAGCTTCTTATAAAACCCATGTCTTTAAAAGTTAACACTTGTCAGGGACAGTTTGGTTTCTTTTATTCATTTGGCCACAATAACCAGATGTATGTTTGGAGGAGAAAAAGCGAGAAGCGAGGACTAAGCTTAACACTGTATCATCTGACAATGGTGGTGGGACAACCCGGTCTGACGCAATTCGTGTAATGGTCATGTTATTTTTAATCTATACTGTAGATACGTGTTCACAGGGATGTTTTTGTCGTTTGTTTCGTGGTGGCCAGGGCGAAATGGTCTATACGGAGCAAACGCCACACCCCGGGGGAGGACGCCTCACACGCTGGGAGACAGCCACGGGGGACGCGTGACAATAACGGGATGGCGGAGGTTGGGTTTAAGAAAAAAAACACGGGGAAAGGACGCCTTACACGCCGAGAAACTGAAGCGGGGGAGGACTCCTCACACGCCGGGACACGGCCGCGGGGAAAGGACGCCTCACACGCTGGGACACGGCCGCGGGGAACATGCGACAATAACGGGACGGTTAAGGGGGAAACAAAACGCCACATGCGGGACGCGATCCCCGGCCTGCTGGGTGAAAGTCCAGAATTGTTTGACATTTATTTTCAGCATTTAATACTACTCGTTACCGTAGACGTGCTGTGACCACGACATATGCTTCCCATTTAAATACGTTAGTTTACATTGTCGTCCTGGCCACCACAAAAATGACAAAAACGTCCCCGTGAACACGTAGATTAAAGTAGATTAAAATAACGTGACCATTACACGCACTGCCATGAGACTGGGTTGGTTGGGAAAATGCGTGGAAGTTAAGAAGGAGGAGGTTACATAAGAATTCCTCAGGACCATCAGCTACAAAGGTGCATCTCAGATACAACTGGGTGTTCCAGCCATAGACTGTAAAAATAGTGGACGTAGCAGCAGTGATGTCACCCATTGGTTTGTGGACTGCCGTTTTGAAGCCTTGAGTTTGGCAATTTGGGCGTTGCCTTCTTGGTTTTTTGAAACCGGACATGCTGATTTTTGACGATGAGGGTGGAGCTGGGGAGGATGATCGATTGTTCATTGTTAGGAAACAAAGGTCATAGTTTTACCTCTCTCCTCAATGGAGACAGCAGCTTGTGACGCCTCAAACCCTCCCAGTTAAAGCCCTGGAACCACCTATAAAACAGAAAAAAACTTTAAAGTTGGACTTCATTTGAGACTACAACTCCTATTATATTCTGACAATGTAACCGATCACCACATCACTATTTGGTGAAGAGTTTAAGGACACCTTTCGTAATCCAAATAGAAACCACATGGTGCACCTACTAGATTAAGCTTTTTGGGTCATTCACTGAACATTGAAAATCTTAAGTGAATTGAACTGTACTGCACAGTACAGTTCACTATGGCAGATTAAACCCTGAACAATCTGAACAATTTATCTATGTATGTATGTATGTATGTACGTGCGTGCGTGCGTGCGTCACGATGCGTGCGCGTCGCACGCACGCATGTATGTGTGTGTATATATATATATATATATATATATATATATATGTGTATATATGTGGATATGTGGATATATGTTTATATCTTTATCTTTGTACTCTATGCTGCTATTTTGAGAGGATTGCTTCAACAGAATTTCGTTGTATCACATACAATGACAATAGATCAAAGATCTATCTATCTATTTTTATAAACTTGATCCAAAATAATAATGACCGGACAAGAATGGAGACTGATATCCTTTAGAAAGTAAACATACTTGTGTTTCTTTATGTCAATGATGCCATTCTTTTTGTTTCCCAGCCTCTCCACTGCGTTTAGCCTGTAAGGTAAAGAAATAGATGTTTAGCCTATTTTGGTTTAATTTCAGAATTAATAACCCTTTTGATGTTCTGTTTAGAAAGAAAACAGCCAGGAAACTTGACACAAACATGATTAAATTAGTCTAACACATATGGCTTAATAGAACATCAGCAGCATCTACATACGACAAGCTAAATTATACTGCCTGGTCTGCTCCACACCACCAATTAGGCTACGCAGTGATTCACTGATTATCTGTTTAAATTTTGCTTTGATTCACCGTACTTGCAGAGTCTCCGGATGAGGTCGTCTGGACGCTTCCCTATTCTCTTAGGGAAATCCACCTTCTCAATGCCATGGAGGACCATGGTGTAAATCTTTATGGGGTCTGAGCCAGCAAAGGGTGGGCTGGAAGAAAAACAGCTTTTCAGATTTCCTGTTTATTGCAAAGGTAAAACTTCACAACAATATTCAAAGGATGACTTTACCATTTTGGGAATCATGTTTATTTGCTTTCTTTCTGAGAGTAAGATTAGAAGACCAAAGTCTCATGTCACATGCATATTCTTAGACTTTAGACAGCCACGCTGGTTGTTTCTACCTGCTCCCAACCTTTATGCTAAGCGAGGCTAACCCAGCCTGACTCCAGCTCTGCATTTAACACACAGATTGTCTGAAAGAAAGCAAACAAAGTGTATTTCTCAAAATGTTGAACTATTCCTTTGAAGACACAATGCAATACTAAATGACATGGAAAGCTGCAATGCAATTAGCGCAACTGGACTTAATTAATCATCAAAAGGCCTCACTGACAGAAAACAGTAGTGTCAGGGACTCTATTTGAACCTGACAGCATGTAGATGATGAATAATCATCATCTACATGCTTTCTATGATTTTCAGATTGAATTGCTATGTCGATGACACTAAACTGTGCCTTGGTGTCATCAAATCCATAGTTGTGAAAAGCAAATGTATATGTTTTAATATTTTTCAAGAAGTACACATCTCAAGAGTAGCAGATTCTCCCTAACTGACTTACTTGCCAGTGAGAAGTTCAAATATGAGGATTCCCAAGGACCAGCAATCAGCTCCAAAGTCATGGCCTTTGTTCATAATGACTTCTGGGGCCACATACTCTGGAGTGCCACAGAATGTCCAGGTCTTCTTTCCAAGGCCGATGTTTTTAGCAAAGCCAAAGTCTGCCTGAGAAAATACATAGGACTTAGGAAAACAATACAGATACACGATGAATAGCAGTCTTTAAGAAAAAAAAAGACATAAACCTAACAAGTATTTAGAGTGACATACCATTTTGACGTAACCCTTAGCATCCAGTAGAAGGTTTTCAGGTTTCAGGTCTCTGTAGACGATGCCCATAGTGTGGAGGTAATCAAAGCCCTCTAAGACACAACCAGTACAGAACCTGGTTGTGGGCTCATCAAAATAACTCCTAGTAGGTTATGAAAAGATCAACAAATTAATAGAACCCTATGACACAAAGCCGACTAATGGCCAGTTTCAGGAAAACTAGGGCAGTTAATATTCGTTCTCTTAACCCCTGAACCAATGGGACATCCCAGGAACAACTTAATGTAGAGCAGAAGCACATGGCAGTCAAGGTCTTCCCAACAAAATGTTACTTTGTATAGAGTTTATATGCGATTATAGCATGTGCGTAATTGCTAGGTGGGTCACATTCCAACTAATGTACGACAGATGGAAATTTGCATTCATCAATACTCAAGCTCATATTTTACTGTGTTTAATTATACTGATGTGAGGGCGATCTGGCTGCGACATCTGTCACCCCATTGATCTCTAGGGTTTATTCGTGGGTGTCTTGTGGCTTTGAGGTAGAATGGTTGCCCCATAACCACTAGGTTGGTGGCTCAATCCCTGGCTCCTCCGGCCACATATCAAAGTGTCCCTGAACCCCAAGTTGCTCAGTAGACGCTGTATGTATAGCTGTCCCTGCTCCTAATACGTAGGATGGGCTAAAAATGCAGTAATAGAATTTCACTACATTTTACTGTTTGTTTGTGACAAATAAGGAATAAAGTTTTTTTTTGTAGGCAGCACTCATTGTACTGAACGTAGTGGTGTACAACAAAAGACACAAAAGAAGAAGATGCTCCATGCACACACGTGTGTGTATATGTGAGTGCACACCTTCCGGTAAAAAGAGACAATGGAGCGGAGGCAAAGAAGCAGACAGAAAGCGGACTGAAATAGGTTCCAAGACATTGTATTATCGCATAACAATATTGTTGGCAGTATATTGTATGTTGTGTTGAAATTCATTTATTTCAGAGTTTGAAGAAAAAAAGTTTGTAGAACTTGGCTAGCAGTCAACCTCCATATCGTTAGTTATTGTTCTAAGGTCTCTGTCTCTCTTTGGGTTATTTGCTTCATTAAAACTAACATTGAGTGTATTTTATCCATTCATGGGCTCATGCAAATCCAAACAAAACTATTTCCCCTAAACCATTGCTAAAGAGAGCACATACAGTAAGTACACAACAAGTTGCTTCACTCGATGATCAGGTTTTTTTAATAACCTTTTTGCTGTCTTTCGTTCGGCCTCCGTTAAGCTTGTTTGCAGTGATAGGCCTATATTTTTCGGGTGCTCCACTTTTTATTACGCCATTTGATAGAAAACTTATTCCGGGTCCAAAGAGAGCCCAGGTAGGTGAGTACTAAATACAATTTAATATTGTTTTTGGCTGAACTATTCCTTTAAATTACTCTTTAAATATCAATCTATGGATGTTTTCATTTGTAGTTGTTATGAATGTAGCAAAAGCACCTACACTCACATATCCCGCAGCACAGTCCACAGCTCTCCACCAAGACACACCTCCAGTAGCATGTAGACAAACTTATCATCCCGAAATGTTCGGAATAACCTGAAATACATGCACAGACATCCAGGAGACCCTTTGTTACCTTTTGCATTAAAAACACCTCATAATCCACTTGCTAGCATAGTAACAAAACATAGATAAGAAAATGAACTAAAATTAGGACCTCAAAATATAAATAATGATAGTCCCTGGCAATATGCCAGTTTTTACTGGACATACACCACCAATTGTACATTGGTGGTGAACGTCCAGTAGAAAACTGTATTCATGTTTTGTAATGGCATTGATTTCTTGTATTGGTAATGCAATCTGAAAATGTAATAATGATAAACCTATACCAAGAACATGCCTTATATTGGCCTACAGTATAAAAGGCCACAAAAACAAGCGAAGCATTGCAGATTACAATTGCTGATGCAGCAGATCTTCAGAGAAAGACTTTTGATGCAGGCTCTAAAATATCTCATTCTCTGAACTTTACAGCCCGTGAAACGTAAACTGAAACGTATAAGAATCGGCATTCTTAAATTTCATTTAACACTGAGACCCCGTACAAAATCTCTGAACTAATAAGGAAGAAACTAACTGGTAGGAAGAGTGTAGTATTAGTGAAGTGGGTGAGTGAACACTACATTTTGGCTGAACTTTTCCCTTTGAATGACTGCTTGCACAAGACCTTTGTTCTTTAAAGTCATAGTCCAGATAAATCAGGGGTGCAGCGGTGGGACCCGGGTCAGCAGCATTCTCCCAGCAGGTTTCTTAGCAACTCCGGAGAAACCAAGACAGTGAACATCCCCCATTTTATTTTCTTATACAAGGGAATACAAGGAGATTGATCCGATGGCTAATCTACCCATTCTCTAGCCTCTGTTGTTCAACATTTTATATGCTTCCACTAGCTCAGATTATGGAAAACAACTAAATATTTAAAAATCACACCTTGCTCTTCATTAAACAAAGAAACCTGATGGGTAATGATGTTTGTGGCCCACACCTGATGATAAACGCAGAGTTTGTTTGCTGAAGGATGTTTTTCTCAGAGTAGATGTGCTCCTGCTGTCTGGTGTCCACAATGTGCTTCTTCTTGATGCACTTCAGAGCAAAAGTTGTGTCCTCGTCTTTCAGCTTCACCTGAGAAACAGCAGAGAGGAGCTCATTGAGCAAACCACACAGAGGGACACTGGAAAAGTATTATATGTCAGAATGTGACTTTAGGCAATTTTTTCATTTTGTTCCCAATGTAGCATGTTTTAGTTAACTACCCAGTTTAAGTTTTAGTAGTGTGTATTTTTCATTTGGTTTTATTGGTAGATGTGTTGCATGTTTTAACAGTTATTATTTGCATGAGGTTGTGGATTTGCTGTGTTTTTTCTAATTGTTAGACTGGGATTATGAGAAGCAGCTGTGATTGCCTGGACCACACCCCCTCCCCCCCCACACACTCATGATTGGCCACAGGATCTAATGACGTGGTTGTTAAAGGTGGACGGGAAACAGGTGTGGTGAGACAAACAGGAGGACAAAGAAAGACAAGTTGGGGCTGTGACCTGCTGCAAGGGAGTTGTGTTTTTTTAGTCTTTTTAGGAATGTTTTTTTGTATTGCTGTGCAGAAGGAACCAGTTGGATTTTAAATAAATTATTGAAGAAAACCATCCTGTGGAGGCTAAGGTTTTTTTTAACAGTGGAAACGCCTTGTTTTGCTGGTAACAAAGGACCTCCCACCACTGCGTGACAGGTACATAACACAAAATCTAACAAACATAATTAACCAACTGATCTAGAAACTGCATGCCCTCTAATGGCCACTAGAAGAACAATACTCTGATTGTAGTGAAGAGGCTAGGGGAAAGCTCAGGCTTCTCTCATGATTTTCTAGAATGGCTTAAAAGCGTCACTTGAATGTTTGTGCTTGTGTTCCATGAAGTTCATTGCCAGGATAAAGCCTGACAGGCTTTGCCCCTCCCTTTCTGCTATCTGTGTATTACTGTTTCATAAGTCCCACATTGCCAGACCTTCCTCCACAGGCAGGCCTGTGTGGTTATTTCGATGAATGATTGTAAAGATTTACAAAGAATATGTTCACGGCATTTACTATTTAACAGGGACGTGCTAACACGTTTGCCCAAGGGTTATGAAAAGAAAGATACTTTGCACATCTATACCATGAGATAGTTTTTTTTGCAACTTTTGCCCACACGTTATGGAAAAAGTTTTATTTTCCAAGCATGGCCTATCGTCTGCAGTGAGCTAGCAACGGTAACGTTAAACACATAGACATGGCGTAAAAAACGCGATGATTTTGGTTGTTTCCCTCGCGACAATGGAGGACCAGCAGTCAAGTGGGGTAACTGCAGCTTACAATGCAAGATAGAGAAAGGACAAAAACATTGCTGCTGTGTGTATCACCAGAAATGTTGGTTAGCAAGGATTGATGAACAGCCATCCTTCCAATGTTTTGGGACCAACTGGTGGGGATTTCTGTAAACTAAGCACATACGACGATATACTGGTATGAGCAAGTTTAACCATGTATCCAGCTAATTTAAATAGCTTATGTTACTGTATTGTGTGCACAGTTAACTTCATTTAATATTGAAAATGATGAAAATGTTTCGCCTAAACAAGTTCCTTCCCCAGGCTATTTTGCAGAGCCACGGTCGTCGCGTCCAGAGCTTAGCACCACGACAATCGGCAATGCGATGCTATCCCTCACCCTATCATATCCACGATCCAACGTGAGGATGATGTCACATACACTACAACTTTTGTTGTTGAGGATATATTTTTCAGTATACTTATTTTTCATCTTTTTGCTACATTGGTAATACTTTTACTCAAAAAGATGATGAACATACTGTATCACTAAGTGGGTCAATTTTAACCAATGAGATCAGGGATTGGAAAAACAAAAATATCAGCCGTTAACACAACCCACCTCAATCATTTCCAATGACTAACGACAGGTGATAGTTGGGGCATTATACTTGGTCACTTTTCTCAGCATATTAACATGTATTACAACCACTGTTTTAAGTTGTGATACATTTACCCCAGTTGGGCTTATTTAAATAGTATTTGATCCAGGATTAGCAACAGAGCACAAGGAGCCACATCTGCTCACCACGCCACAATAACAGGAAGTCTAGTCGGGGCATTATAGTGTTACTGCAGCTCACCAGCTCCACTCGTCCAAATCCTCCCATGCCTAGTGTAGCTATGACCTCGAGCTCCTGAAAAGGCTGGTGTGGAGGCAGGAGAGCAATCTTCTCCCTCAGTCTCCTCAGCTCCTGGGCCTCTGCAGAATCAATCTGAGGTGAGTGGGGCCTGAGAGAGGAATAACACAGGACATGTGATTACATTTGGGCCCTTTTTGCTTTTCAGCCTAGACTGACACATTATCAGAAGTAAAACTGGAAATGCAATATGATTATATGACACCACTAATTAACATTTGTACAGCTGCACATGATTATTCAGGCTTTTCTCATGAACCATTTGTACCTATAGCTACGAAAAGTAATGCACTGTAATTTGTATGTATTCCAGGTATTTATTACTGAATGCTCCAGGTTGACTGCCACTGTATAAGAACCGAGAGGGGGATGGATGGGTCCTAAAACACAGGGCTTTCAAGCAAGGGAGCATGGTCTGGTCAAGGAAGAAATTAAGGGGAAAAAACAAGATTTCCAAACAGGACACAGGTGTGTGTGTGTCCCGGGAGTACTACTTAAGGGGGCTGGTGTGTCGACCCGAACCACCATTTTTTTTTTTCTAATCTCAACTAGTTGTTTTGGTGCCTAAACTTAACTGTCGTCGCAACATGATGGTCACCTTATGTCGGCTAAACTCAACTGTAACGGCCACTGTCATGACCTATCTTACCGTCACCTTTTCTCAGCTAAATTTAACAGTAAAGAATGCTAAAAACTGATGTGGCTGTTCAGCTAGACTTCGTCATGTGACTGGCTGGCGGTCACCATAATTTCGTAGGATATCATCTGAATTGTTGTTCATGAGTTTTCGTACGATATCATACCTGTTTATAAGAATGCATTGAATTATTGTGTCATCCTGTTATTGTGCACTTACAGGGCATTTCTCCTCTCATCACTCCTGGAAAGCTCTTCCACGTATTCCTTCAGGTAAGACTGAAGTTCCTCATAAGTTCCCACCATTTGGTTGAAATTGCTGCAGAGGAGGAGACAGGGGGCAAAGGCATGAACAACTTTTATTTCAGTGTGTGTGTGTGTGTGTATGTGCGTGTGTGTGCCTTGCCATTTCTAAGCACAGTATTGACTTTTCATTGCTATGCACACATATAACTCTATTTAACAATAGTATATAGTTATATTTTTGTTAGTATAAATAATCACAGGTAGCTGCTTCCCAAACCAATAAGTCATTTTTAATAGATGCTTACTCAGTGGGAACCTGTCCGCAGTTTTGGAAAGAGTCTAAATAATGACCTTTATCCCCAAATGGAAATGCATCTTTCACTGGCTCCAACTGTAAAACTATTAGCATACTCCCTGTGCTTAGTAAGATACTTTCCTAAATTACTACTAAATTATTTTAGTAAAAACTGACTACTTATAAAAGCACGCCATGCTTATAGACCAGGGCACTCTACTAGCACTACATTAGTGCACATGACTGATCAATTTGGATGACAGGAAACTAGTTGGGGGCTGTGCTCTTGGATTTTACTGCAGCATTTGATGTCACTGACCATAGTATTGCTATTGCCAGGCTTGTTGCCAAAGGAGGGCTGGGCAATATATCAATATGTTATCTACATTGTGATATAGATATAGATGATTATCTGCTTCTCTTCTTAGTCGTCAGATTCACTATACCTTATAGAGCTGGCTCAGGTTTGCCTTGGACCAGCTTTTAGTTATGCTGTTATAGTTTTAGATTGCCGGGGGACTTTTTTGACACACCAAGCTCCTCTCTCCTCTTTTTCCATCTGTGTGCATTCATGTCCCAGTAATGCATGTTACTAACTTATCTCTGGGAGCTTATTCCACGGAGTCCTTATGTTTTCTCACCCCGCAGTTTTCTCTGGATTGGGGTGGCACCTAAATCATGGTTGCAGATGCTGCCGTGGTCCTGCTCAATGCCCCTTTTTCTCAGCACTTGAGGATTCTTCCTAAAAAAAAGTTTTTCCTCACCACTGTTGCACTAAATGCTAGCTCTTGGAGGAATTGTTGGGTCTTTGTAAATTATAGAGTGTGATCTGTAAAGTGTCTTGAGATAACTATTGTTATGATTTGATAGTATAAATTGAATTGAATATGAGACTAGATTAGTCTTAGATTTTGGATATTGTAATATAATAAGTCTGGTCTTTTTACTGGTTTTACAGGCTGCATTAAAGTGATGTCATGTTCTAAATTTACCAGACTGTTCTAGCTGTTCTTTTATTCAGCTTTACCCACTTCATTATGGTCATTATGTTCACATTACTGATGATTTTTTATAAAAATCTTATTGTGTAAATATTTTGTAAAAGCACCAAAAGTCAACCCCACAATATCATTGAAATATCGATATTGACGCATTGGGTCAAAAATATCCTGATGTCGTTCTCCATATTGTCCAGCCCTACATCAAGATTTCTCACCTTCAGCTCTTGATCTCTTCTCATCAAATGCATAGTCAGATTCATAATCTTGTGTACTTATTTTTTGATCTGTCACTTTCTACAAAGATGCTGGGATCAGGGGCATCCACACTTCTTAATCTATCCCTAGGAATACTATATACCAGTTATAGTAAGAGTACACAGCAGCAACAACAAAACAGTATCTAAAAGGTCTGGTATATGGGTCCAAGTGTACCTAATAAAACATGCCACAAATACAACATCCAGCTACTCACTCTCTGTCCACCACCAGGCAGTGTGTGTCATTCTCACTGCAGATGATGTTGGCTGAGCGCACATCCTCACTGTAAACATACAGGTACAGTTCAGTCAAACAAATAACCCTAACCCATATGTACACCCTCACTCTCTGTTCTTGGGGCAAGGGTTGCCAGCGCCCCCTTAATATTTAGCCTTGACCCCCCTCTGTCCCCCCTAACTGTGGCAAATATTTCCATAAATTTTTCCCCCAGTCTTTATCCCCAAAGAGAGGATATTGTTTATGTGCAGTGTCAAATAAAATGTAGGTTAACACTGAATAAGTATTGTTGTGTTTATTGTTACTGTATATGTGTTTCGTCTTTTGTGGAACCAAACCTATGGAGGGTTGGTGGTATGTTACACTTGTGGTTTTTGTCATGTCTCTTCTTGGCCAAATTATATACAGCCATGGTATTCATTTCCAATGCTATGCTGATGATACTCAGCTGTATGTGCCTATAGATGCAGATGGTCATTCCCACATTATTAAATTAGAGGCCTGCTTGTCTGCTGTGAATGACTTGATGTCAAGTAATTCCTTGCTCCAAAATTCAGATCAAACTGAGAAGCTGGCCATTGGCCCAGCTTGACATAGACACCAGTTTGATCAAGTAGAGTCAATTTAGACAACTCAGTCATACGCCAAAGTCAGACAGCCAAGAATCTTGCGTTTGAGTCAACCCTTTCTTTTCATTAGCTCAAAAAAGAACTCACTAAAATCACCTTCTTTCACCTATGCAACAAAGCTCCTAATTCAAGCTTGTGTCATCCAGACTGGATTATTGACCACATTACACCGGTTATAGCATCCCTTCATTGGCTCCCGATCCATGTCAAATCCTATTTGAAGGTGCATCTGATTGTAAAAACAATTGTTAACGGGCACGCCCCTTCCTACCTGCCTGACCTCCTTAAAGCTTTTGCTCCAATCAGGACTATCCGTTCTCAAAATACAGGGCTCCTTTCTGTCCCCAGAGTTTAAAAGAAGTCAGCACAAAGTATGTATGTATATATGTATGTATGTAAGTATGTACACTACCGGTCAAAAGTTTGGGGTCACTTAGAAATTTCCATTCCACTCCATTCCAGACACAATACCTGCTGAGATCAGTTGTATTGTTTTTTTTAACCAGGGCAGCAGTTTTCAGATTACATTATTTGCTTACATAATTGCAAAAGGGTTCTCGACTGTTGTAGAAAGAAGTGTCTGAAGAAACACTTGAAATTCATGCTTTTTGGTCTAAACGTCATACCCAAATTAAAAGTGGTACAGCTCCCATATACTTTGACACTCAGGGGTGTGCCTGATATCATTGGAAATGTGATTGATGTGGGTTTGTTTGTGTATTTGAGAAGTGTTGTATTTTGTAGTTTTTTGGCTTTTTTATTTGCCCTTTTCAAATAGAAATAAAAAAACGCACAGACATATTTGTAGAAAAGAATTCATATAAAATCCATTTTTGAGTCTTTTAGCTTCTGAATTTTTTTCTGTAGTAAGCTGAGACGTGGCTAATGCTGTGTTGTCTGTCACCTGTCAGATGTGTCTACAGCAGTGTATTTTAATAATTTTACAGATTTATAACTTGGACAGAAATAAAAAATCTCCATTCTAGCCTCTGTAACTCTGTGTCAGTAAGGCCTAGAATCGCCCTGACACTTGTAACAAAAACTTGAGAATGTTTCCTTTCCAATGATATCAGGCATACTCCTGAGTGTCAAAGTATATGGGAGCTGTACTACTTTTAATTTGAGTATGACGTTTAGACCAAAAAATATGGATTTCAAGCATTTCTTCAGCCACTTCTTTCTACAACAGTTGAGAACCCTTTAGCAATTATGTAAGCACATAATGTAATCTGAAAACTGCTGTTCTAATTAAAAAAACAATGCAACTGATCTCAGCAGGTATTCTGTCTGGAATGGAGTGGAATGGAAATTTCTAAGTGACCCCAAACTTTTGACCGGTAGTGTATGTATCATGTATCATGTAAGCCTTGTAGTTATAGTCCTGTCAGTCCTGCTGACGAGAATAATATGAACTCTCTGAAAGGCACTGCTACAGTTTTCAGGGGTGATCCAAAATTAAAATCTGCAGAATTTAGCGGACTGTTTTTCTGCTTGGGGTGAAGAGCTTTTGAATTTGTTTAGAGACTGCAGAAAATTCTGCAAAATTCTGCATCAGCTGATTCCATGTGGCACTGCTAATGAGGGAATCTGCACCGTGTCTTCAGCCTTCTGTGAATCTGTTGCTTGTACCTGATGAGAGCTTTTTCTCCAAAGTAGTCTCCAACTCCCAATGTCTTGATTTCCTGTGGTTCAGCTAACCCCTCTGTGCTTTGAGTGACTATGACCTACAGATAGAAAACATATAGAATGAGGCACAACTAGTGTTTAAATCAGTGTTATTACCGCCGCCAAGGAGGTTATGTTTTTGGTTGATCTTTTGGTTTGTCTGTCTGTCAGCAGAATTATGGGAAAACTACTGGCCTGATCTTCTGGCCAGTACTTCTGATACACAAATTCATTTTCACTGCATTAACATTGTGAGATAGGGCATGCCTTGGTGGAGGTCTGCGCTATCCGAGTGCTGTCTGTTTTATCATTGGAAACAAATTCTTCAACTAACTGTACTGTAAGTCAGTCAAGGCAAGGCAGGTTTATTTATATAGCATCTTATCATACACAGATCTCATTCAAAGTGCTTTACAGGCAAAACACCAACAACAAACAGAAGTATACAATAAATGAAAGCACAGACATTTTATAAAGGTGCAGAGAAGGTAAAAAGTGTCTCGCGAATTCAGTACACAAGTGCAGAGCAGCAGCCTCGAAATTAGCATAGAAGATCCCCCCGCCCGTTCTCCAAAGTTGACTCTTAATTTATTTTTGCAGCGCAATAGAGGAAGAAAAAAACGCCCGTATAAAAACCAGCGGTAGAATGTTAGAGTACCGGTGCTCTCACTCTCTCTCTCTCTCTCTCTTTCTCTCTCTGAGCGAAGAGTCTATCTCTTCATACCATATATGGAATAAGTGCCAGTGTAACTGTTAGTTATACAGGAGAGGAGTCATTTGAGTTGGTGGCAAAACTTTTCAGTGCTGGTTTTTCATTTTGTGACTTTCGATTGAATAAAGGACTATTTTTCCAGTCTTATTTCCTCATTGAAGTTTTCTGGAAAATAGTGTTAAAATCTCGTCTCGTCTTTATCTCGTGAACCCAATCTCATGTCTCTTCTCGTCTTGTGAGCTGGGTGTCTCATCCCACCCCTACAACAGTATTTAACTTAGTTTAAAAAAATGGCTACAGCTTGGTTATGTCTCGGGAAGCTGATTCTAGCAGTGTGCAGTATAACGGTTTCATTTCACTTGGATTGAACTCTGGGCACCACTAACTGACCAGTCCCTGCTTATCTGAGAGACATACCCGGCTTGTACTCAGCAAACATATCTGCAGTATAGTTTGGGCCCAGACCATTGAATGACTTATAGACTATAAGTAGGGCCCTGAAATCAATTCTAATTTTAACCAAGTCTAAGAATTGGAGAAATATGTTCAGTCGGTATAAAAGCTTTGGATAATTTCCTTAAAAGTGTGTGTATTTGTAGGTATTTGGTTTTGAGTAATTTGCAACCACTACGCCTACATGCTAGGCTGAGTAAACCCATCCCGATCTGCCGGCGAGTTGATTTCTCCCTGCAGCTCAGGCCGGAAACCTGTACATCTATCTGTCCTGCTTCCGTTACAAATCTGCGGGAACCAATCACAAACTGACTTATCCACCTGGCGTGCTACTGGTGGGTTTAACACGATGACGATAGAGAAGCGACCAACAACAACAATTTCTTTTAGGATAAATTAGCTTCTGTCTCTGATCTGATGTTATTTTTACACCATGTGAGACACACCTGTAGAACTGTGGACATGGAATTGGAACACTGCTTTGGCTGTGACTGATGACACTTTTCAAATCCATGGGAAGTACAGATTGAGAAAGGCCTAGTGGTTTATACTAGCAACACCAGACTCCAACCAAATTGCTTTGAATTAAGAAGATATTAAGGCTTTAAAATGGGCACAACAACATTGTGCAGATATCTCACCTCTCCTTTTGCGATGATAAAGAAAGTGTTCCCTTCTTCACCCTCTCGAATAATATACTCCCCTTTTTCAAAATAGTCCTGAAAAGACAAAAGGTCAGTCACTCTCTTGTCCACTTAGATACAATCTGAAAAAAAAATTTTTTTTGTTACAAACAGCTACTGTATGGAAGTGGATAGAATGAATGAAGATTATGGAGTGGGAAATACTCACCACTTCAAGACAATCGACAACCTTGGCTAGCTTCTCCTCAGGCAGCCCTTGGAGCAGAGACACACTTACACACACCCCAGAGAAACAAAAACACACAATCATTATGTGTGTTAGATCATATACAGGGAAACGGCAAAACAATGTAAATGTCAAATTGAATAAAGAAAAACCTTATGACGATAGGAGCTATTTAAATGTGGCTGTGTAAAAAGTGGACTTTGGCTGAAAATAGACCAATTGTTTATCCTCAGGGATAAACATGTGTGTTTTGTAAATGCACAGGTCTAAAACTCATACCTGAACCTGGCATGTAGCTACATCTTTAAGACCTGACCTGACTGAACACGACAGGTACAGTCCCATTTGGAACTCAAACCTCATCTGAAAGTCAAAGCTATATTTAAGCATGATTTCATTGTTGATTGTTAGCGTGCCAGGCTATTGCTACATTACATTACGTTTCATTTAGCTGACGCTTTTATCCAAAGCGACTTACAATTGCTATATATGTCAGAGGTTGCACAGGGACACATTGGTTGATGTATCGCAGTGGGAATCAAATCTGGATCTCACACACCAAAGGCACGTGTCATATCCACTGAGCCATCACCACCCCCAAAACAAATCAGCTACAAATCAGCTGCACGCTTTTCTGAGTTTGGAGTAATACTGCCAACCACACCGAAAACACTAGTTATATTGTAGTTGAGAGACAACACACCGTCATTTGTGTTTGTACCTGCGCAGAAAGCTGAAGTACTCCTCATGTCTGGCCTGTGTGGTCTGCATCATGATGGTCTGGAACGTCTGGCGGTCCAGAGCCCAGATGTGAGACTGGGACACAGCTGGATGAGAATGGAACCATCAACAACTCATTAAACCTTTTGCTTTATCATCACTGTGGGGGATAGTTGAGGGTCCTTCTAAATAAATTGGGTACAGAGCATGAAAGACCTAAACACATTTCCCCCATGCACTTAGACAACAGAACTGATCGACAATCAAATGGTTTAGCAAACAAATTGGGAAATATTTCAGATCTTCTTTTCTTTTGGCACTTGTTATCTCAGTTGATAGTGCTACTATAACATTCAACTTTATGTTCTGGTAAAATGTAAATAATGCAAATGAAAAACATTAGATTTCTCAGCACAAATCAGTTGAACATTTTTCACCAGCTCTAATTTGATGAACAACCTGTTTTTTCATGTCCGAGGAATAGTTCCTTATTTGTTTTATTTCAAAGAGTGAGATAAGAAGACTAGCTAGCTGTTTCCCCTTGCCTCCAGTCTTTTGCTATCCACATCCTGACTCCAGCTGACAGAGAGACAGACAGATGGACGGACGGAGAGACAGACAGACGGACAGACGGACGGACGGAGAGACAGACAGACAGACAGACAGACGGAGAGAGAGAGAGACAGACGGAAAGAGAGAGAGAGACAGACAGACAGACAGTATTTCCAATAAAACATTGTTTAACTATTCCTTTAAGACCATGTTTGCAACGATAAACAAAGAGAAAGGAATAATCCATAAAAATGTGATTCTAGAGCAACTAAGAAGAGGTATGCATTTTGATTTTGCACAACCAACATGCCATAAATCATCTTTATATTGTGATTATTGCATTGAAAAAAAGCAAACATGAACACATAGATGAAGATAAGCTATACATTTTACAATTCATCATCAAGTCATTTAAAAGTCACAATAAGAAAGCAGAACTATTCAATTGATATTAATAGAGCATCATTTACATGTAAATTAAATTATTTAATTTATAATAACTATTTTAAACTAACCTCTTTTTAAATAGATTATAATTCAACAATAATTATTCATGTGGAACACTCCAGGCTCAGTGTGTTAGCCTACCTAAATGTTCATTTTACATTGTGCCTGCTTGCTCTGTGCAAGAGACTTGATAATGTTGAATAGCATCAGCATTGTGAAAAACTTCCATCCAACATTAATTTAATCCTATTGGGTGCTATAGTTACACAAAAGCTTGCAAGCATGAAAATATCAGCACATCCCTACAGTATGAGACATGGATGTGTAGGTTTAAAGTATATTTAATAAGTCCCTGTGTGAATAATCATCTGCTCATGTAGCATGATCTGGATATGGTTGTCAAACACACACACACACACACACACACACACACACACACACACACACACACACACACACACACACACACACACACACACACACACACACACACACACACACAGAGATGCATGTATGTAATCCCAAAGGTGATCTGGATATGGTTGTCAAACACACACACACACACACACACACACACGCATACACACACACACACACACACACACACACACACACACACACACACACACACACACACTCTTAGTACCAGGGAGTGATGCATGTATGTAATCCCAAAGGTGAGACATATTACTGTAAGAACCTTTACTGGTTTGGTCATATTTAAGTTTTTCTTTCAATGTTTATTTGTATAGGGACAAGTATGTAGCATTGACTCATAGATATATCTAAACTAATTTGTAATGCATGTCCCTAGGTGAACCCTTTTGTGTCACTCACCTTTGACGGTGGCTGTTCTCTTACAGTTGTACAGTATGGCCAGTTCTCCAAACGCTGTGCCAGGACGCATCTCCCCCAGCAGCTTCCCATTCTGGATGACCTCCAGCAAGCCATCTGCAGTTAGAACAATACAACATACAGTTCATACTCATTTTATCATCTACATTTTCATTGGATACATATTGTTAACTCGAGCTAACATAGGATATTCAGATATAAGAGTTTTTTTCACATGTCAACATTAATTGGTCACATGACCAATTAATGTTTCCATGACGACGATCCAAAATTCTGATACCATGGAACTGGGACTGGAACTATCTTTTAAAAAAGTGGCATACTGAGCCTGTAGAAAACGTGTAATGTATTCGGATATACAATATGTTTAAAATGAAAACAAGTGAAATTAATAATGAATGTGATGTTTTATTTAGCAGAATTATATTCTGTTCTTCTATCCTATCCAATATTTTTTTATTTTTTTTATTTTACCTTTATTTAACCAGGAAAGTCCCATTGAGATTAAAAACCTCTTTTTCAAGGGAGTCCTGGCCAAGAAGCAGCAGTATATATATATATATATATATATACACACACACAGGTATTTTGGGGCATTATTAGATAGGAAAGCTGAGATATGAAAGGGGAGAAGTCAGGCAGGAAAACTGCCACAGGTCGGACCCGAACCCTGGACCTTCTGCGTCAAGGAACAAACCTCTGCATATATGCGCCCGCTCTACCAACTGAGCCAACCGGCTACTATCCTATCCAATATTTAACAGATTTTCTATGGTTTATTCTTATAAAATGCTCCCCCCCCATCCCGCCTGACTGATTATTGGTCCCCCCTCTGCCACCCGACTTAAAACAAATCCTGGAATCGCCCCTGCGCCAGATATTTCCATCTCTTTCGTTGCCACAACGACCTTTGTGACTTTTTCTAGAGTATTTTGCATGATTTTCGGTCTCTGGTTTCACCGCTTCTCACCAGTACCTCTCGTGTTTTTTCCAAAGTGCCTCGCTGCCAGCGCCAGCCATGAGGGCTGCTGTGCTCAGCCGGATTAGTGCCAGTCACCTGCCTGTCTCCTGTCGCCACCACCTGTGCCTTTAGGCTGCATTTTTATATAAAAAAAAAAAAAAAAAAAAAAAACCGAAACCTGATTCTGTCTCTGTCTAAGCCTGTGCAATTAACCCAGTTTTAATTGTGATTTTGATTTCGGCTCCCAACGATCATAATTCAAAAAGTTTAAGTATTAAGGGAAAGTTCACACTTCGTGGGGTTTTCCCTGTTGATTTGTTTAACTGTATCAATGTTTCTGAAGTCCAATAAATGCCACATCTTTCCAAAAGTCAATGAGTGATCGTGTTTAATAATTGTGATTTCTAACAAGTTATTAGCATATATAAATCAGCCTTTTTGTGAAAAACACGATGATAGGCTTACTGGATACTAAGCTAGCCATCCACAGATACTGTTCATCCTAAGGATTCACTGTCCAACATAAAAACATGATTTATAAAATGATACCAACAATTATTTTAGCTTAGTATTCTATGCACTTAAAATGAATGTGTAAAGGATTAGGCTGCCCACACATTATTGTAGGCCCAGTTTAATATGCAGCTTCATTTTATACAATATATGTAGTAGGGGGTCCCTGCTCCGTCTCTTTCCCAGATAAGGGGTCCTTGGCTTAAAAAAACATTGAAGACTACTGCCCACGATGTAAGTCATGCATGTGCAGAACGGCCGCCATCTTTGACAGCTAGCTACGGCAACCACTTAGAGCAAGTGTGAAAACTAAATACTTTCACCCAAGAAAAACTAAATTTAACTTGTCGTTTCGGTGCCTAAACGTAACTGTTTCTGGGCTAAACTCCACCATGGCCCCAGCTCACAATTACCTATTGGCAGCTATACTCAACTACAAACTGCCACTGATACAACAGAGCTCTGTAAACGGTGTCACAGAGCTCTGTAGCAGCTAAACACAACTACCAACTGGCCATAAAAAATAAAAGGAAAGGATGCGTTTCGTATCGCGTTGATTGGTATATATGTGGTTTGTCCAAGTGGTGTCGCGTGGCTAGCTGTCAATGATGGCGGTGGTTCTGCATATATCCGACTCACATTGTTTAGGTACTCACATCTAGTCTTGACAGGCTTATCAGGTACAGACCCAGGAGCCCACAGGGCTCAGGGACCCGCTGAGCCGAAGCCTATGCTTAAAGTGATGGTTGTCATTGAGAAGTCAAAGAGCAGCAGAACCTCCCGTCCAAGCACTACATCGCTGCATGTGTGTTAGTCGATCTCCTGGCCCATCGTACCCTCATTCAATGCCGCTTTTCCCCCCCAAATAAATACATATTTGAGTATTTCAAAATTTATTTTTCTTCTACTTTTATTTATATTTTGTTGTATGTACTAACAATGATAATAAAGTCAACTTTGAATCCTGATTATATTTATTTAATGAAAATATACACTACCTTTCATTGTCTATAAGTAGAATGACGTTTACTAAAATAAAGAGATGTGCTAACTGTGGCTCCTTTTTATAATTTACAGTTTTTATTTAAAAGAGATCCTAAAACTGTACTTTAACATACAGCTAAAATACATTTAGCCATCTTGAAAGATGAAAAGGTGGTTTGGGCATCTGGTAAGGATGCCCCCTGGACCCTGTTCCAGGCATATCCAGCTGGGAGGGGGCCTCGGGGAAGACCCAGGACTAGGTGGAGGGATTATATCTCCACCCAGGCCGAGGAACACCTCGGGAACCCCTGACTGGGGAGTCAGAGCTGCCTAATGTGGCTCAGGAAAGGGAAGTTTGGGGTCCTCTGCTGAAGCTGCTGCCCCTGCGACCCGACCTTGGAAAAGCGGATGATGATGGATGGATGGATGGATCTTGAAAGAATACTCAACCAGATTTTTGGTACATCTCTCATCCCAATGGGAAAATAACATCTGTAAATGATAAACTGAAGACTGTTGTAAAGCATCCCTTGTGTTGCATTCTAGAATTGTAATCTCCCTCAGTGACTTTTGCTAAACTTTGTTTCTATACCAACTGTTTTGTAAAGTGAGCAAAATCCCACAAGAAGTCCCATCAGAGCTACACACATTCTGCTGAACTGACCTGCCAGTACATAGAGGTAGTTCCCAGGTTCCCCCTCCTGGATGACCAGCTGTCCCTCGGTGTAAACCTTCTCATACATACAGTCCACCATCTCCCTCATGTGCTGTGGCTCCAGCTTGTTCAGAAAGTCATTGTTCATGATGGCATCGTTGATGAGCTTCTTGGTGCTGTGATTAAAATAAAATATAGGAACAAATTTTACTTATCCAGAATAATTAAACGTTTGCTAAACCTTTCCTCCAAAAACAACTTGCCCAATTATAGCTTCGCCAATTTAACTAAGCACAACGGGTTTGTCAAGCTTTGGGTTTCTCCACATGGTGAAGTGGAGTGGATGGTTGTGTCTTAAGGGCATGGGCTTGACGGATGCAAGGACCCTTTTGCAACTCAAGGTATTATTATTATTATTATTATTATTATTATAACGTGAAATGAATCACATTTTTTAAGGAGAGAAGATACCTTGAATCAAATGCTAGAATTTGTTATTATGTCCAATAACAAATGTGATCATGTCAATACTGCATATGCTTTTACCACATATGGTTGCTAAACCAATAGAATCTTGCAAATGTTGTTCCAAGCCACTGCATTCATGTCTGCAGTTTCAATTTATTCCACAGATTTCCCTGAGCGGGTGTTTGTGTGCAGACCTGATTAGCACATCACACAGCTGATCAGTGAAAAGGAGAGTGCTGAATGGATCTGAGAGTAGTGGGCAAGAGAGGCAGCAAAGGTTGTGTAATTCAAGCCCATAATGATCCAGATCCTGCATTTAGATTGTGTGGCCTTTTGTTTCCCTCCATGTCTTTCTATTATCCTGCCATGCTAATATAGCCTTTCAGATGTGGGGGGTATTACAAAAGCTTGCCAGAGCTCTCAAGTCCTCTTACCAATGATATTCTCTTTGGGTTGATCATAACTGATCAAACTGTTTTAATGACAACGGGACCGTCTTTTGAGCAACTGAAGAACTTGTCGATGATGTAAAACATAATTTTAAGTTGTATTGTAAGTGATTTGTTTGACATTTTCTATAATCACAATCATAGTTTTTCTACACTCCAGCTATTATAATCAGTGGGTAATGTGTAGAGTCATGCTTGAGGCTGATTGGCTATCAGATGTGAAGCAGATCTTTCGGTATACATTTCTCTTAGTCTCAGTTTAAGTAATCAAATGCAATTTCACAAACAACAGCTACATTTCAGGCCAGTTTGTAATATTTCTAACAACACTTCCATCCAGTCTAAACCCTAAAGACCAACATGAAGCCGTCCTATTGGCCATCCCATGCAGGGATAGGCATTGGAGTCATGTGCATTGCCAGACAGGTGACAGTCAATCACAGACTGGTTCTTAAATTTGGACATTTCTTTAATTGTATAGTACTTACAACAAATACATAATATTATTTTCAAAAGCAAACTGTAGTTTTAGATTTTTAATGCATTTTGTTAGCTTGCAGGCAATCATGCAGCAACAATCTCTTAAATTTCTTTTACACATTCTCTTATTTTTTTAGAGAATTTTGTTTTGTTGTTTTGTTGTTTTTAGAATTAACCAATGCTTCTTATGTTTGCTCTTCTCTCGGGTCAGAGAATAACTCAAGGAAATTTAAGCAACATAAAAAAGAGTATATCATATAATCAAATTTAGATTATATGTTATTATATTATAGATTAGATTGTTTTATGTTTTAGATTTGTTTTTTCTGTAACGCCAGTACTGACATTCGAAAATTACACATTTACATTTACTTTAAAAAATAAGAGAAATTTAAGAGAATGTATTAGGCCCACTATGTCATAATTCTGTAATAAGTCTGATAGGTCTGATCCCTGCACAATGTATTGTCAATGCACAGTCATGTGTGACAATCACCCCCATCGGGAAAGTGGTAAGTAATGTAATCCATTGCAGTGAGTGTTTAAAGGGAACCTTTGAGCTGGCGCGTTTTGGCTGCCGCTGCTCACCTGGCCTGCTGTATGTTTGTGGATTTGTAGTCTATGCTTTCCACTGCTCATCCTATCGGATTTGAACGTGCATGTATGTTGTTCCAGATTGGATAATTAATTCCCCAAAGAGACTTTTTCTTTTTCACCTACATGCTTGGACAGCCCCGGGTGTACCATCTCCTCCAGCCTAACTCAAGCCCTCTTCTGCCCTGATCAACAGATCATCCCTCGGCGTATGCGTGTGTAAGTCTCCCCTTCCTCACTGTTGTACGCTGAGTTTATCTGTTTGGCTACCGAGGTTTTCAACTTGGCTGTGAGTCTCAGAGTGTCCCGAGATTTATGGTGAATTAAAATGCGTCTGTTTCCGACCCTCGACGTTTTATGGATATTGTGGATTTTTATTTTTACCAGTGACTTTTTTTATTGCATCACATCGGAGTTTGGCCTTATCGTACTCTGCCAAAGAACTCCGCGACTTAATGTCGCCTTCCCTCCGTCTGCCCGCGAATGTGTACAAGCTGTGTACCGCCCTTGGAATCTCTCATGTCTCCACTAGATCAACTCAAACTTCACCTGTTAAATTTGCCCTTATTAATGCCCGTTCTGTAGCCAATAAGACATTTATCCCAAATGACTTCATCACATCTCATGAGCTGGACTTTCTTTGGCTTAGTATTGGTGACTTGTCCCCATTTACTGATTTATGTCCTCCCCAGTGGGGTTTCCTAAATTCCCCGAGGATCTCAGGTCGTGGTGGTGGCCTAGCTACACTTTTTAAGAATGTATTTAGCTGCAAAATCCTTCCTTTAAATTCCTTCACTTCTTTTGAAGTTCAACTGTTCTTACTTGTAAACTGTCTCCAAACCCCCCTGTTATGTGCACTGGTGTACAGACCCCCCAAAGCTACAAGCTGTTTCATACATGATTTCTCTGACTTCCTGTCTTCTGATGAGATGCTAATTCTTGGTGACTTCAACATTCATGTCTGCTGCCCAACTAAACCGATGGTGAATTATTTTTTAGCAATACTCAAATCTTTTAACCTCACCCAATCAGTATGCGTTCCCACTCATGTCAAGGGCCACACACTGGACTTCGTCCTGTCATCAGGGATATCAATTGATAAATTTGAAATCACTAATGCTGCCAACTCTGATCACTTTCTGATTGAGTTTGAACTCTCCGGGCCTTACTTACCACTGACTCTGGATCATGTGCATTGCTCATCCTCCTAGAACTCAGCGTTGCTTTCAACACCATTGATCAAGGCATTCTTATTGATCGCCTGGAAAATGGAGTTGGACTACAGGGCTCTGTCTTGAGCTGGTTTAAATCATACTTTACAAAAAGAACTTTCTCTGTGAAACTGGGTACTAAGTCCTCCTCTCCAGTGGGTATTAAATTCGGCGTCCCCCAAGGATCAGTTCTTGGCCCCATGTTACCGGGGATTGCGCAGCCAGGGTCCTGATGAGGGTGCGCAAATTCGAGCATATCACACCCATCCTCCATAAACTCCACTGGCTTCCTGTTAGGTTCAGGATTGAGTAGAAGATCTGTCTCCTGACCTATCAATGTGTCTACGGCAGCACACCTATGTACCTTACAGAACCAATAGACATAACCCTACCCGACATCTCCGTTCCTCTGACAACCACAAACTCCAGGTCCCCAAGTCCAAACTCCGCACTATGGGAGATAGGGCATTCCAGGTGGCTGCGCCTCGACTGTGGAATGCCCTCCCAAACAACCTGACGGAACCACAGTCCATAGAGGTTTTAAAAAATAAATTAAAGACCCACTTATTTTGTATTGCATTATAATTATTGTTTTCTTGCTGTTTTTAACTGTTTTAATGTTTACTGTTTTTATCTGTGCACCTGTAGCACTTTGAGATGTGTCCTTCATCTGTAAAGTGCAATACAAATAAAATGTATTATTATTATTATTATTTCCACTGGATGTGTAACGGCTGCGGACCGGCTCCGCTGCGTGTCTGCTGCGTGCTCCGCCGTCCGTCAATACCCACCGGGTCCGGATTTGTTGCAGAACGGCTGCGGCCATGACTGACAAATTTCGGTAGAATAGAACCACAAAACCAACAACCGTTTGTTTCCATTCAGAGGACTAGAGGGGAAACGACTCTGTGCTGTGTTTTCAAGGTGTAGTGCAGGGAAATATGATCCGCCGTGAGCACGGTGTATTTTATTTTGAAAACTAACCGGATATGTATTTTGTTTCTGTGTTCGACTTCCTGTCCGCACTATCTGCCGTGTGCTGAATTGTTGCGGAGCTCTCTGTCGTCCGTCATAAATAGAAGCTCTGCGTATCTGCTGCAGAGGGTTGCAGACTGACGGAACTGGGACGGAGTAGGGACGCAGACGTTCCGCAGTCAGTGGAAATACACACACTGACTTTAATGGAAACCTGATGACTCCGTCGACATTCCGGAGACATTCCGCAGACGTTCCGCATCCAGTGGAAATTGACGGTTATTCTCCCTATAAATGCTGCTGCTTGGTTCTATCCTTGAAAAGCACAACTTAAATTACCACTGCTCTGCTGATGATACACAACACTACTTACCCATCTCTCCTGGTTGCACATCATCAATTAATAAAATCTTTAGCTGTTTGGAGGACATTAAATCCTGGATGGCAGCAAACTTCCTCCAGTTGAATGACAAGAAAACTGAGATGATTTTATTCGGATCCCCCACCTCTATAAAAAACCTGAGCAATGCCCTTGGCCCTTGTGCATCAAATTTACAGTGCGTGGTTAGAAACATAGGTGTTTGACAGCTCTCTTAATTTTGATAAACAAGTCAGCTCTGTTGTTAAAGGTAGTTTTTCCAGCTTAGAACAGTAGCTAAGCTGAAGAACGATCTTGAGACAATCATTCATGCCTTTATTACCTCACGTTTAGACTACTGCAATTCACTATACACAGGCCTAACCCAATATAATTTAAACAGACTCCAATTAGTCCAGAATGCTGCTGCAAGACTCCTCACTGGCACGAAAAAGTATGACCACATAACTCATTTTAACCCGTTTTAGCTGAGCTTCATTGGTTGCCAGTGAAATTCAGAATCAATTTTAAAGTTTTATTTTTTGTTTTTAAAGCACCCCATGGTCAAGCCCCACTGTATATTTCCGATCTCCTGTCTACTTACTCTGCCGCCAGTTTATCTGTGTTTTTTGCCCCCAACGGCTCCTTCCAGGCAGCGCTGCACTAGGATTAGGCACTGGTTATGGTTAGGGTTAGGGTTAAGGTTAGGGTTAGGTGCCTTGAAGTCAACGGTCGCAGCGCTGCCTTGAAGTTAATTAGGCAATGGTTATGGTTAGGTTTGGGTTAAAACGCAGTGCCCAGGATGGGTGCTGCGAGAGGCACGGGCACAAGGGGACCACTGATGTGAATAAAACACTTTAAAGAACTCCTTAAAAAACTGGGTTCGGTCATATAAAAAAAAGGGTGAGGGGGGGTTTAAAAGACGGCCAGATATTATTATTTTTTTTTTTTTGATTCAGCGCTATGAACTGAACTCAACTTTTTCGTATCTTTTTGTATTTACAAACGTTCCATTGTTGTTTTATTCTATGTTACATTATTTAATTCTACCTTTGCCTAACTATATTCATGGTACCTTGCACACTTGATTATGTATTTTTAAGGCATACTGTTTCTGCTTTCCCTGCTCTACCTGTGAAGCACTTTGGGTCAACTGTTTAAATGTGCTATATACAAATAAAATGACTTGACTTGACTAATATGCTTTTCTGTTTTCTTCTGTCATATCTATGATGTTTCAATGTCAGGTTTTTATGTTAGACGTGGCCAGAGCTTCAAATAATGAGGTAAACGTATTCAGACAATTCCCCGTGAGCAAAAACCTCAGATTTCTTTTCAGCTTCTTTTTTTTTATATTCTCGGCTCGGTGTCACGTAAAACTGAGCTGGGTCTCTATGATTGGTCCAGGCAGGCTGTTGCAGTTTTTTTTAGGCTACTGCTGTGTTTACATAGGACTAGCTACATGCTAAGTCAGGGGAAGCTGTAATCTTGGCTGCCATTGTTGTTAATTTCTCCCCAATTTTGGGCCACACTACTGCTGAAACATATCCGGTTGGGTAGTATTTGGTTTAGAAGCATTTATCGGTGATTTTTAACGGTAAGTCCTGCTCTGTTGCAGTCAGTCTCAGGCTCGGAGTGCAACAAGCTTGATGGTGTATAAAGCCTAGGGTGACCAGATTTCCTGGAGCTAAAACCAGGACACTTTGCGCGTGACCGTAGTGTGTTTGTGCACGCACACGCTTTTTAACGTGAACATGTGCCAGCCCAGGTCAGACACAGACACAGACAGTAACTTCATTATTTTGATCCTAGGCTCCTCGTCTAATAATAAGTGTTTTTTCCTGTGAAATTAACAAAATTGCAGTAACAGCCTTTTTCAGTTTAGTGTGAGACTTATGTTGAGATTTTTTCTAAAAAAGATTTTTTGAAGTATTATTTTTTCCAATAACAGCAAAGTAATTAAAATGATTTATTGAAAATTTTGAGCATTAAACACTTAATTTCCTGCATTCTGGTGAATTTGTATGCACCTATTTCTACCTTTTTCTGAATCAATGTATGCTGCAAATATCTTTATTTAAAGAGAAACAGATTACAATCCAAATATAAAAACATAATGGAATATATTGCAGTAAGGCTGTCAGGCATTCTGTATTGCTTTCAACTATTTATTCTCCTTTGGATGGACTTTTCTAATTATATCTGAGTCAGCACACATCTAGCCTATAGGCATCATTTACTCTTACCTCCTGTTTTGCGTCTTTTGTTGGTTAAGTAACCTCCTTAATGTGCATATAACAATTATTCACCTCAATGATAGATTCATTCATTTTAATTTATTAATAAACCCCTGGACTGTAATATTTCAGATGTTTGAGCAAGATTTACTGCTCTTGTCCAAAACTTTGTGCACATTCAAAGTATATAAACACAGTATATCTGTGTTCTCTGTGATTTGGAGGAGTCGTGATATTTTGAGAAAAATAAAGTGATAATAGGCTATTAATAGGCTATTACAAGAATAAAGTCACAAGCTATATTTCAGAAAATAATCTATACCTGCACCATAGTCTGCTGTGCATTACGTGATTGCTCTGCTGATACGGTAGATCTCAGACCTTCTGACAGACTCAGAGCCCCGTTTGGGTCTCTGGTCTCTGAATGAGACAAATTGTTTAGCTATGGAAGTGGCTGTACGCTGCTCTACGTCGGAGGTGGAAAACCGAAACTACAGAAATACACGGAGCACAAACGCAACACATCTACCGCAGCATGGCCACAGCTGAGCGCATCCATAAACCTGAAGCTGTGCTGCATTTTACAGAGAGTGGACACTTTGTGCCTAACCGTGTATTTGAGTCTGAACCGTAGACTGGAAACGTCACGTCACGGGAACTTCAAACAAAATCATTAGTATTGCGCTCCTAAACTTTGTGTTGAGGGCATCACTGTATTAGACTGATTTGGCGACGATTCCTCCGAAAACTTCACCCGGCTTTCACAGCTTTCCTCACGGAGAGACGGTTGCTAGGTGATAGGCAACAACAAATACAGCATGGTCGGACCCCGCACGTAGCTGCCCGTTCTATTCGCCTCGGAAAAATAAACTGGACAAAGTTACATTCTAGCTAGCTACACTCAAAACATTCAGGGCTGAAGACACGGCAAAATTGGCTGACGCCGCTCCTGGTGTAAACCGGGACATTTTAGCGTCCCGACATGCTTTTGTCGGGACTCGGGACAAGCAATTAAAAATCGGGACTGTCCCGGTCAAACCGGGACGTCTGGTCACCCTAATAAAGCCCCCAATGTCGACTTCAAGGCAGCGCTGCGACCATCGACTTCAAGGCACCTAACCTTAACGCTAACCCTAACTCTAACCATTGCCTAATCCTTGTGCCTTCCAGGCAGCGCTGCCTGACGACGTTGGGGGCTTAAAACACCAAACACCGTGCAACAACAGCTAAGATTTCAGAGACTCGTGGACATGCAGAAACACACACAGACTAGACTTTTTCGGGAGGGGGGCTTAGGGGACAGGCGCTCCAACAGAGCAGCTCAGACTGAGGGTGAATACAGGTGCAGCAGCCATGGGCAGTATGAGAAAAATAAAGTGTTTTTTGATCATTAAAGCATGTAAACACGTTCTAGTAGAATCACAAAATACAAATAAGAATCTGAAAACCATCATAGGTATTGTGTGGTGCGTCCCTTTAACTTACTGTGAGTTTTTGCGGACAGACTTTGCGATGGAAAAGTTAGCTGCTCTTAACCCTCCGCAGAAGTTCTCTGAGGTGGGTTCAGCAGAGACGCCCTCTTTGGCTTTGAGCCTGCGGTGGACCTCCACGGCCACCCTGTGGAAGCGGCTGGGGCCCTGGTTGATGACACTGAAGCGGCGGTGGCTGTGGTGGCACAGGGCCGGCGGAGAGCGGCAAAGGATGTTGTTGTAGCCAATGGCATCCTGGAGCTTGTCAATCTGGGAGATCTTGGCCTCCAGTTCCCTCTGGAGATGCTGTAACTGAAGCTCCTGGGCTCGAAACTCTTGGTCCCGACGTGCCAGCTCCGCCTCTAGGTGGGTAATCCGAAACCTGAAGATCAGTATAGGTTCAATCAGTGAATACACATAAAGGCAGCCTCACAAAGCTAGATTAGTGTAGCCTACACAAACTGAGTCTTCACTACAAGACACAATGCGGACAACATCTATTGACCATATACTGTACTTGTCAGACTAATCAATAAATTATGGGGAAATTTTAGATGGAAACATGACTCAAAACTATATATTATTATAATAGTCATCCAATTCATCTACCAACCCTTAGCCCTGGTAGGGCTGGTTCAGGTTTGCCTTGGACCAGCTCATAGTGATGCTACTATAGCTCTAGATTCCCAGGGAACTTCCTTTGACACACTGATCTCCTCTCTCTTTCCATCTGTGTGCATTCATGTCCCAGTAATGCTTGTCACTAAGTTATCTCTGGGGAGCTTATTTCCCAGAGTCCTTATGTTTTCTCACCTCGCAGTTTTCCATGGATTTGGTTGGCACCCAAATCCTGGTTGCAGCTACCGCCGTGGTCCTGCTCAACACTCTACTGTGCCCTGCTACACCCCACAACGCCCTGCTATGCCCTACTATGCCCCGCTATGCCCTGCTACTTCCCGCTACGCCCTACTATGCCCCGCAACTCCCTGCTACACTCCACATTGCCCTGCTATGCCCTGAACGGCTACAACTATTATTTCTAGTCATAGTTCCACTATTGGTATTGTTATAACTACCACTATTCATCATTCCAACTGCTATAATTAAAGGTGCTCTGCCACACGTATTTCATTACTTTGTGGTAATGTAAATAATAAAGTTCTACCATGGACTCTGTAACATTCTTTGTGGAAAAAATGCCTTGGTTACCTTGTTTCAAGACATTCTAGTTTGGTGTAGAAAGCCTGCAGGAAGCCTCAGCTCGATTTGTGCCAGTTCTCATTAATATTCAACAAGCTAAGCTGTTTGAATCTGATTGGCTAACAGCTAGCCAATGAGAACCTGGCTGTCAGCATCCTTTACCCAGCGCAACTGGGCGAGCTCATGAATAGTAATGAGCTCAGGCAATATGATGTCAGACTGACCAGCTTTTGTAATTGGTCTGATTTCTCTGCTTATTTCTGTTCAGTGGCTAGAGCTGACAGAGGAGGTAGCAGTTCATTTTCACATTCACCACATAACACAAACATATGGACCTAACATATTTCAAAAAATACAAGGAAAAACAGTTTTGTGTTTTGTGTTTTTTAGCCTAACCCCAAAGAAAATGCTAATATAAGTATTTTTGAAACAATAAAGAAAACCTTTGGAAGACATTTTGCCATTAAGTTTGGAGAAAATCTTAGTTATAGAGGAAGCATGTCTTTGCTACTGCATGCTGTATTTCACCCAAATATAATCAGAAACTGAATTGTGAGAACAGCCTCCATATTTTTCCATTTTCGAACACAGAAGCAGAGACCAGTGACATCCCAGCGAGGGGTGGATCGATCCAACTAGGTGATCATGACAGGCTTCTTGAAATGATTCATGTTGAAAAAGAATTCCCTCCCTTTAAAGACTACAGTGGGAAAAGTGAAAATGATGTGCTGTCATATTTTTAGCAACAAAGTTTAAAAAGCAAGAAGAGAAACTTTACAGTTTATGGTGCTACCTTGAGCTACATCGTTAATAAAGACAGAAACATTTGTTAGGCCGATACACCAACTCCAGGCTTCCTGAATGATAGCTGTCAATCAAGGTAGACTAAGGAGAATAGTGTGGGTGAGATCGCTTTGAAAGTGACCAATCATGAGAGTGCCAGTGCCTCCCTTGATTACTGCCACCAAAGTGTCAAAAGCCAGTTCCAGTTGCACAAGCATAAATCCACTTTGGAGAGTGATGTGTGAGAGCTTGTATGCTCTCCAGCGCTCACCAAGCAGACGCTCTCTTGTACGTGCTGGCTGCTCTGTGCTCTTCTGCTTAGTTTAATATGCGCAGGTGCCATTCTTTGCCTCTTCTTATGTTTAGTTTCTCGCTCCCAGCTGCCTGTTCACTCTCAATTGTTGAATTGTTGTGCAAGGATTTATGTAGTCCAAGTGGCATTTAATACCGGCACGTGTGAAATAATATAATTTCCTCACTATTGAAATGTATATACAGCAGAGCACAGACAGAAACACACAAATCTCAATATAACACAAATGATGAAATGGTTAAAATGTTGAGAAGTAGTTAAGTATGAAGTGCATATTTACAGGTCATCCTGTAACAATAGGTTTTCATAATAGAGCACATATATATTCATGAGGTTTGATTCTAACCTGAGGACGTCTGTGTCCAGGCCAGGAGGCTCTGTGTGGATGGAGGCCAGACAGCTGGTCTCCTCAGCCTGTGGGGCTTTAATCGAACCGTTGCCCATGGCCAGGCATTGGCTGGCCACCATAGGAATGGCCCTCAGTTTCTCTGCGATCACTGTCTGAGAGGAAGCACTACAAATTGGAACGGCGTTCTTTCTTCTTTATTGCCTCCTTTCTTAAAATTCCTAAACTACTTTACAAAAATGACCATTACTGATAAATGATTATTCTGACTGAGGATGTGTGTCAGTCAATTATGATTCTTAATATATATGAAATGAAAACTTTCAGGTTAACAGAATTCTGCTACAAACATCCTTTACACATACTACTCACTCAAACATTATCCAAATGTTCCAGCACATTAATTCATTAATTATGCTTAAGCATGTCTCAAATCGGGTTTTCTACCATACAGCTTTCAGATTATCAAGAAAAAGACAGTTTGCATTATGTACTTACGGAGTGGCTGAGTAATGTGTGGAAAACAATAATCCTGATTGTCTGAAACACAGACTATATGATCACGGCTTCATGCTCCCTCTAGAATCCAGTTGCGTCTTATTTGGTTGCTGGCCACAAGCCCAATGACGCTCATATATGCTGGGAGGCTGGAGGCTCTTTGTTCATTTCCAATTGTGTCACCAAGAAGTGGATCTGCTGATGAAGTGGAAGTGTCTGGCAACCCCTGGTGGCCTTGTGGCGTTTGACATGTTGAGAGAGGGAGAGGAAATTGAAAATAAAAAGTTCAATTCTATTTTTGTATTTAGTATTTGGATAACATATTGAAATAAAAACCCTTTCTGTGTTTTTTTTCTCAGTATCTGACTGTGCCTTGGTACTAAATTAATTAAATAATTGTGGCTGGAGCACTACAATTGCATATACCATAGTCAGCGTATGGCACACAGTTCGGAGTGTGTTACAAATATGTGATCCCATAATGATGAGTTTTCTTAATTGGATTCAATCTGGCAAATCCTCACAGCTTTAAAAAATAATGATAGTTTTAACTGCAGAATTAGAGAGACAGCCACTACAAAACCTGTTCAATCTGCCAATGTATATCTGCGTATTTAATTGATTACAAGGTTAATTTAAAAAACATATTCTGTGGGAACACCACCCAGATAAATATTAATTTTATTCTGTATAATAAATTAATCAGCTATATTCATGAACATGTGAAACTGTAACCCTTTTAAAATCTGGATGCAACAAATAGAATTTCTATATGTGCCCTATTGATTAGAAGACAACATTGTCCAAAATTATTGACAAACACAATCTAAAGCCCAAAAAGACAGGAAATCATGTTGCATCTGATTTTGTTGTTTCAGTGGGGTATTTGAATTTCTCATATTTGTCTACGTCAATGAAACAGATTTCCCTACATGGTCATGCTTCTGCACGCTCCGAGCCGTCCCCTTTGGAGGTCATCCGAAGATTACCAATCACAACGGAGTGAGCTTGGCTGAGTGACCTGTTCTCACTCCCAACTTGGTCAGTGTCTCTCAGCGTCAGATACAATAAGAACCCCTCAGCTTGTTTATGGAATGCACCGGGCATAGCGACAATGGTAGCGAGTAGTATGGAAGCCCAAAATTCCGCGTAGGGAGGTTGGTTGGGTTGACAATGCAGGACTTTCCCCACGAAAACCGGGGTTTCTGTCACTGAAACATTCGTTCAATAACCCCACCCACGATCTATCCTATACCCAACTGTCGCATTCTTCTTTTCTCTAAATCCTGTTCTTCTTTACCTAAACCCAACTGTCCCGTTCTTCTTTTCCTGAACCCAACTGTCACGTTCTTCATTTCATAAACCCAACTGTCCCGTTCTTGTCCCATGTGTCACGTAAATGATCCTTTTATAAGCCCACCCACCATCTTGTCCTAAAACTGCGTCAAAAGTGACAACAATAGTCCCGACCCAGTGCGCTTATATATCGTGCTGAAGGAAACTTTTAGCGTCAAAAACAATGCCAAATGCACCTGACCAAGCGTCCGTATATTACACAATCGGAGTGAGAATGTTTTGGCTGGAGGAGGGGAACGGACGGACGGACGAGGGCGAGAATGAACCTAAACCAAGTTTTCAGAGGAGCTGCAGATAACGGTAAGAGTTTCCCAGCGATCTACATAGTTTGTGCTGTGACTCATGTCAGGCTGCTCCACAGGAGTCCTGAATCAAAAACTAACACCAGTGTGGAGAATGTAGAGAATGCAGGTTGAGAATTTTGACCCGTCCATGGGTGGTTCAAATAAAAAGGCCTCCACAAGGGGCTTATGCAGATGTGTGCTGTGAATGAATGCAAAAAGAAGTGTCCTTTGGCGTAATATTAACAGACCCTTGGTTGGGATGTACGTTTAACTGACATGCAGCACAGGAACAGGACAGTAAGGTTTAGGGAAAGATGGTGGGGTTACAGAATGTACGTTTCAGTGACATGCGGGACAAGAACGGGACATGAACCCCAGTCTCCTGGGTGAAAAACCTGTGTTGATTTATCCATCCACCACCCCAACCTGCCTCTTTATGCAAAATTTCGGTCTTTCATACTACTCGCTACCATTGTCGCTCTTAATACTATGTCATCATACAGCGCCAAGGAGCTGCTGCTCTTCCCGGTGCGTTCCATACACACACTGAAGCAAGATATTTGCGTCGGTATCTGACGCTAAGAGCCACGGACCAAGCGTCTTAGTATAAAGTATTTTATGAGTTGGGAGTGAGAACAGGTTGGACTTGAACAGCTGACTTTGCTATTGGCTGTTGAAACAGGTAACGTGCCCTACGTTACATTGAGATTTGACCACCTGAGTTGCAGGCAACACCTAGCTGGCTCGAGTCAGGCTGAGACAGGCTGAGACAGGTCGGTTCAGACCACTGCAACTTGTCCCTGCCACGTTCTAAAATGGTTTTGACTTGTTGCGAATCTTTGGACTGAAATGGCCTTTACAGTACAATGATGTTCTTTTTGCTTAAAGGACCTATGACATTCTGCTTTTTGGATGCTTTTATATAGACCTTAGTGGTCCCCTAATACTGTATCTGAAGTCTCTTTTATATAGACCTTAGTGGTCCCCTAATACTGTATCTGAAGTCTCTTTTATATAGACCTTAGTGGTCCCCTAATACTGTATCTGAAGTCTCTTTTATATAGACCTTAGTGGTCCCCTAATACTGTATCTGAAGTCTCTTTTATATAGACCTTAGTGGTCCCTTAATACTGTATCTGAAATCTTGTTCCCGAAATTCAGCCTTGGTGCAGAATTACAGCCACTAGAGCCAGTCGCACAATTTCCTTAGGATGTGCCATTTTTGTGTCTGTAGCTATTGAGGTGGAGAGGGGGGGGCAAGGTGGAGAGTGGGGGTGTGGCCTTGACCAACTGTCACTTTGCTTGTTTGCAAGCTATAATGTCTCTCTCTCTCTCTCATGGGTGGGCCAAATTCTCTGGGTGGGCAAAGCAGAGAAAGGGGAGGTAACCTTGCTCCTTATGATGTCATAAAGGGAAAATTCCAGATCGGCCCATCTGAGCTTTCATTTTCTCAAAGGCAGAGCAAGATACCCAGGGCTCAGTTTACACCTATCACCATTTCCAGCCACTGGGGGACCATAGGCAGGCTGGGGGAACTCATATTAATGTTAAAAAACCTCATAAAGTGGCATTTTTATGCCATGGGACCTTTAAGATGAAATTAAGAGAGGAATAGTATGTAATACTAAAGTAGTAATAAAATAGTAGTAATTCTAGGCAGATCTTTTCAATTCCTGGAAATGAATGTAGAGAGACAGAGTGAGACAGAGAGAGAGAGAAGTTTATCAATGTTGGCACTGGATGTAAAAAATGTTAACCAGGGTTTTGCAGAATTGTAAAATACTGATATTCTTTTCTGGAAATAGGATTGTGTCAGAAGTAAGAAAAGAGATGCTTCACTGCAGGTATAATATCAAAAACACATTACGATCCAACAACAAATAGCCACACATGCAAGCAAACACACAAAATAAATTCCATTGAAAATAGGTATCTTTATTCTGAGTCAGTGACAAATTGCTTTAAAAGTTTTTAAAAACTTGTACTGAACAGTGAATCTGTTTGGCAATCAGTGACGTCAGCTGCCATTTTTGGATTATAAAAAGTAAAAATAAATTCCTTTGGAAAACAAAAACAATATCATTACCTTATAAACATTCAGTTCTGACACTGCACTAAACTAACAGCAACTCAGCATGTGGATGCAGTGAATACCTTACCTGTGGTTGGAAGTCACATTGATTCAAAACAAAATAAACTTATACATCTCAATTCAATGTTGTGGCAGCACAACAATCTGGAGCATTTCTTTTGAATGTGTGAAACACATCAACTGTACAGTATATCTAATATTCCATTACCAATAAAGGAAAGAAAGATGTCAAAACCATAGCATGCCAATTCTGTATAATGCCCTCTTATCCATTCTGAGATATCGTTTTGAATCTGACAAATACAGAATTTCAAACTGAAAACAGATAATACATCAAGATTTCTACTTTGATCAAAATAAAGCAGGTTAACTGTGTTCATGAACTCGGTTTTTTCTATTTAATTCTGCTTTACGTTCCGAATTTAAATACAAACAAAAATACAAAGCAGAATGTTTTAACACTTCACTTGAAGAGCAGTGTCAGGCATGAGTACATAATCCGCACTAGAAAATGTAGGGCTTTTTGTGTGAATTGTTATTATCATTGGCCCTAAACCGTATATGCTACAATACCCATGATACAATACCCACCATCGCTGTGGAGACAAAATATTTTCAAAATGCAACAGAGGAGTGAGAGAGCGATGACTGTGGGAGGCGTGGCCTCGCAGCTACATATCTACTGTTGCGCGTCTGTGCTGCGTTCTGGAGGCACCGTGGCCCCCGAGAGCAATCGCAGCCATTCAAGTCAATGCTTGATGTTCCACCAGCTGCGTCCCAGAAGCTTGCATGAAGCAGCTCTCCGCTCTGCTAAAGGTCTATGAAGTGAAACAGCGAGACACCCCCCAATATCTAATGTCTCCTCTACAACACCACGGACGACGAGAGACTCATCTTGGAGGTGGAAAAACATAATACGACATCACAAATCCTTTTTATAAGGACGACGCCAGAAAAGAGAAGGCATGAAGTTTAATTTCAAGAGTGCTTAGAGTGGAAGGTAGATACTAGCTCATAAAAACGTGATTATTCTTACAAGTACTTGTACAGACGATAAAATTTGCGGTGCAGCCGGAACGCAGCACAGTGTAAAATCTGGGTCAGACTTTTGGTTTCTCTGCTGGAAAGACAGGGAGTCTGAAGGAACTTTGACGTTCCCCAGAAGCACACACTGGTCATTGGAGGGAGTCTAAAAGGTAGTCGGATCATCACACTGATGGCCTCCACCTCATCTATGTCAATTTTTTCATATATATACTGTATAAATACAGTATACAGTATACATCCTGTACATATACTGTATATATGAGTACATTATGAATTACCTGAAGAACTCATCAAGTGAAGAAAAAACAGTGCACAAACTGGCATTAACACATCCGTCACACCAACCACATGTTGCACAGCTTTTATACAAAACCAAAAAGTATATTTGCATGTAAAATGAGTCAAATAATGCCTTTGTTTGGATTCAGCGCTACTAAAAACACATTGCCTGGTTCACGACCTGTTGCAGATGGTTAATCAAAACTTATATTCTCATAAACTAACATAAAACTTATATTCCGTAACCCAAAGTCATGCACAAAAAGGTAGTGATTCCTGCTTTGTTTGCAGTGTATTACATAAAGAGCACACTGTTTCAACTCTATAGGCTACAGTATATAGGACTATAGGACAGAGCAAACCAAAGTAAATAAAGCAAATGAACAACTTGCTTTCTTTCTCTAAAGTGTTAGTTCCATATTTGTGCAAAATAGAAATGTGAAGGTTAAAAAAGAAACTGCATAGAAATGTTAAACATGAAATGTCACAGGTGCAGGCCCCAATTTTGTTACAGCACCCAACGGCAACCCAAACTTCCTTCTCCATTCTCTTTGGATGATTTGAAGATGAAGGGATGGGAATGGAGAGGGGCTGTTGAATTCTGTAAAAAAACAATCAGGGAGTGTATCTTTGTAATAAATTAGTTGTTAAATGCTACGTTGCCTGGCAGCAAAGTTGTTATTAAAAATGATTTCTTTAGACAACAAAATAAAATCCTACCTAAATGTTTAAATAAACTCAGATGTTACTTATTGTGAATCGTAGTTCCGGTGCCTTTGTATGGCGGCTGAGAGAGCTCAGGGCATAGCAACTTAAAGTGACTATATGTAACTTTTAAATGTTTCTGAAACTGTGTAGTTTTTCATATTATGATCATAAATGGCTTGTAACAGCAAACGAGACTAACAGTGAAAAGAACGCTATTTTTATATAGTTTTTATTAATGCCTCTGCCCAGGTGCAATTTTACCCGCTATATCACAACATGATATGCGGCAGGTAGACGGCGCTACAGTCCCACACATTGTGACGGGTCACAGATTTCGGTGTAACACCAGAAAAGCCTGTGTTAGTGAGTATCCAGCCAGGTAAAATGTAGCAGGAGATTTCTTTCTATGGGCCTAATTGTATTTTTATTTTATTTGAGAAGTTATCTGCTGTAGTTATGGCTGATCCTGATCATCACAGGAAAGAAGGAATTTAAACAAACAACTAAAAGCTAAAAGGGAAAGAGAAAGACGAGGGTCAGGCTTTCAACAGATGGATTACAGGATTGTAAATTATTCAAAAATGTCCCAAATTGGCCCTCATGTATGTAATATGTCTATTTCATTCATAAAATAACTTTAGATTGCCGCGATGTGGTTGTACGTTAGTAGCCGACATTAAATTACGTCCCTCTTCCATTTAGCGTGGACGTTTTATTCCTTTTAGTCCGTGTTTGTGTTGGCCCACTATTTTCTTTTCCATTTTCCCCCTGTACCTGTGCAAAGCGTCCTTGGATTTCATGAAAGGCGCTATATTAATCTAATCATTACGTTGGTTGCTACAACAATCTCTTAATGCTTTGGCTAGTGACCCAGTGCAGCCTGCTCTCACAGAATTCCGTGAAATGATCAGGAACTGTTAACAGCGCATTATGTGGCGGTGGCACTGAATGTGTGAAAATTCTGTGTGGCCACCACGGAAAACAATGCCAATTTAAAGAAGATGACGTAGCATTAAGAGTGTCTACGGTAGCGAGTAGTATGAAAGCCCGAAAATCCGCATAAGGAGGTTGGTTGGGGGGGAGGGGGGATGGGTCAAACAACACAGGAGACCGGGGATCGTGTATTTTTCCTAAACCCAACCGTCCCGTTGTTGTCCCGCGTGTCATGGAAACGTAAGCCCACCCATGACCTGTTCCTGAATTTAAGGGGCCGTGTTCATTTCACGGAATTCTGTGAGATCAGGTTGCCCGGTGACAATGATACTCTGTTTAGCTCACGAGACATCCAAAGTAGACTAAGTTACCGTATGCAACACTTGGCAATGCAACAAATAATGATTCTTTTATTGTGAATTAATGATTTTCTGTCAGAGCAAAACATTGATTGCAACTATACGACCTCCCGGTAACGCAAACTCCTAGTCCTTTATGACATCAGGGTGTGGTACAAACACTACCGCCTTTGTCCAAAGAGGCCGCTAGAATCAACACAAACTGAAAGTTACGTATAGCCACTTTAAGAAAACATACAAGTCAACAGACAAAATAAAAACAGACAGCTCAACGGACAAAACACAATTAAACCAGCAAAACACAGTCATATCAACGAAACATAAGAAAATGATATTTACTTTCTTTGCTCGTGTTTTGTCTTTTTGCATGTGGTTTCAAAAGTTGCACTGCTTTGTGCTCACTGTATTTTTGCTTTTGAAAGTTTTTTTTTATTTACAAATCAAATGTATCCAATAATAAAGCGTTATTTAGGCAAATTTCACTGCATCAAATTTAAAAATGAACAATAGGTAAATGCCACTCACTAAATAGTTTTTGTCGGTACACTTGTCGGTACCCATTGAAACACCGAAACAGCATTACATTTCTTTCAATCACTGAACTCAAAAACTGAAAAAACTAAACAAAATGAAATGCCAGTTTGACCCAGGTCTGTTTACAAGGCAGCTGTCAGTACGACATAAGGAATGCTTCTGTACATTTGATTTTCGATAAAACAGGAAAATGTGACACACTGACAAAGGGCATTTTTTTTGATTATTTGCATGTACAGTTACAGCTGTGAAAATAGTGTTTTTTAGTTTCTGTGCTTTGTTTTGTTTCATTATTTTACTAAATATCCATTCATATTCAGAGTAATAAAACAAAAAAAAGACTAATTTGAAATTTTTTGGAGTCACAAAAAAAAAATACTGTATTTACATGCAATAGCCTATTTTATTGCATGTGGTAGAGCTGAAATAAAGTTGAAAATAGTTGACAATTGCCAAACTTGTGTAGCCTACGTAATCAGCAAATGAATACTGCCCTTTGAGAATTTTGATGCTTACTCTGTATGTAAAATCACGTTTCATCAATGCAATCTATTTACAAAAAATTAGTACTTTTATACATACAATCCTTTGTCTTATATTGTACAATACTTACAATTACAGTATTAAATCATGGTGTTCTTTAACACCTCAATACATACAAAAAGAAAATAATAGTATATATATGTGACCAGGCATGATATGTGATGCTGGATTCAAAGTATTTCCTATACAGCACAATCATTCAAACAAAATGTCATAGCTGCATGTAAAGGGATTTTTGAAAAAGGCAGTGAGATAATATCAAGAAGGAATCATCAAGAGGGTCTCCCTTTGTTATTTCTTGGAAACACATGACATCTACCTGCTCTGTGAGCTGCTCTGAATTCTTTATCACAGTTACAGTATCGATGTCACGTCAAACACAACAAATAGCATGTGCTAAAGTGTCCATGCCTCGCTTTCACCAGGAGTTAAATAGATCCAAGTGAATGCAGTCAAAGAAACACATGGGTAGGTACAGTATCTCCCTGTGGCTGCGATGGCTGTCCTGTCCACAGAGCCTTCAATAACTAACTTAAGGATGGTGCATCGCCTCTACTCCCCAGTCTTATTGAAGTGAATGTGCTCACCACTGCCACCGGAGCCTCGGACATTACTGGCCCAGTGTCCGACCTCCTGGAAAAAACGTTGAAATGCCAACTCCAGGTTTGGGTAAAAACTCAAAGATATCTCCTAATGTCTTCAAGTTCCCTTTCTGTTTTCAGTGGCGTCATGGAGACAGTCTCTAGTAGTCCTACTTCTTAGCCAGTTGGAAAGGATGTTGACCCTTAAACATATGTGTGAATACAGTTTAATCACTTCAGAAACACAAGCAAAAGCAACAGGGATATTAAAAAATGTAACGCTTAAAGAGTTATTATCATTAGTCTTTGATGTCCAGTGCATTTCCAGAACGATTTGAGTTTTAGTTCCTAATTTACTTTCAATTTTTCTTACAATTTTAAACAAATATCTTGTTTTTTTTTTTTATAAGCCAAACCTAGAACCGCCTGCACTTTGCTTTGATGATTTTATTGAAAATATCTGATGTTACCTGGTGATATTAGCAAGCTCCAAAGCCTCAAAGAGCCTGAGTGTAGTGTTAGGGTCTCATTATGACATTATGGCCCTGCCAATTTTTTGTAAGTTCCATAGAGTGCTTTCACATTTAACTCGTTTGTTGGGTCCGGACATTCAGAATTTTTTTCAGTTTGATCTAAACCAAAATTACAGATGTAAAACCTCCCCCAGACCACTGTCTGGACCAAACAGCCGGAGGTTGGTCCTACGAAAAGAATTGGTTTTGTTCCGGATCAAACTGAACCATGGTCCGGATCATTTTGTAGCATGAAAGTATTTCTTTGGATGGTTTGGACTTTGGACAAATTATGAGAAGTTCTGGCAGGCTATGATCGTGTAATAAGAGTTGGGAAGGACCTAAAGAATAACTCAGGGCTTAGTGTTTACACAGCGAGTGTGTGGTCAAGCAAAAGAAAGAGAGAAAGAGAGTGATGGCGCTTAGAGCAGACAGCTGTTGCGATCGGAGCAGAAGAAATTAGCAGTAAAGTTGTTAAGTGGTAGTAAATGAACTGTGTATGTTCCAGTCTGTCTTTGAATAGTCTCGGATTGCCAGACCTTCCTCCACAGCGCTGCAAAAAAAAAAAAAAAAAAAAAAAAAAAAAAAAGTGCTCTGGTTTATTGGCATTTCTTTAAACCAATCACAATCGTCTTGGGCAGCGCTTAGCAACGGACGGAGATCCGTTGCCGCTGGAAAACAGCCTTTGGAAGAAACTTGTTTTGGTGGAACATGTGTACGTTCAAAAGTAGTTTTAGTCGTGCAACAGAAAACTCAGATTGGACAGATAGTCTAGCTAGCTGTCTGGATTTACCCTGCAGAGATCTGAGGACACAACACAAAAAAAGAGGAGGTGACAGACATCCGGCCGAAAAAGAGGACATCAGGCAGAATTTCCAGCAGCAACAGAGCAATCCCGGAAGTGGAACGTCGTAGATATAGACTAGTCTTTGAACAAATGCTGCAGCTCCTCAAAACCAAACAACACAAAACAAAATAAGCCGCAGGAGTCAATTGGAAAAAAAACTCCCAACAATTCTACCACAAGAGAGAAAAGAGGGACGGGGAAGCCTGCCTGTTAGAAAGTATGTCCTGTACGCTCCAGTCGCGACAGATGACCGCTCACCAAGAGCCAGGGTCTGTCCCAGGTTTCTGCCTGTTCAAAGGAAGGTTTTCCTCGCCACTGTTGCACTAAATGCTTGCTCTTGGGGGGGAATTGTTGGGTCTTTGTAAATTAGACCTACTCTATCTGTCAAATGTCATGGGATAACTTCTGTTGTGTGATTTGACACTTTAAATAAAATTGAACTAAATGTATAGTTCTTTAATAAGCTTTTCATTGCAGAAAACTAATTGGATCAAATATATACAATATAACAAAAAGGTGACCCTTGGATCTCAGGTGTGAAAAGGCCCATAGTAATAGCACAGTATGAGCACACATCCATATTGATAAGGAAGTTCCATGGCCCAAGGCTACTACACCAGATCCAGGAAGGGTTAAAAGATAATCGACGGAGTCATCTTCCACTAGCTACTTTCTTTGGTATGCTTACTGTGTTGTGTTGTAGATGTTTGAGTACTGATGCTTACTTATGTTATTTAGATTGTATCCTTTTTAATTTACCATTTGAATCGTGCATGGATGGTTTGGTTGGTTACAGGACAAGGGTTTATTCTGACAGACTAATTACACATTGTTTAGCTCCACAGTCAGCTAATGTAGCCATTTGATATCATTAAACCAGCCAATTTCTTGTTCTGGAAGCTTTGTTCTAAACATTATCTGGATGACATTACACAAAATAGTTGTTTATATCTGATTTACTGAAAGCAAAGATGTAAATTTTGTAAAAGTTTGGTTATTGAAACTTAAAAAATGGGTGTCGGTCAAGGGACTAATTCAATTAAAGCTCCATTGTGTAATGCTTTGAGTTGATTCTTAGTAAAATAAACCTTTGTTCTTTAACAAATATGTGCTCACACATGTGTAATTACTTCCACCAACTAATCTAAGTATTCTCGTAAGCGTAGAATCTGCCATTCAGAATCATTTAGAATACATACGGGCGAGTCGCTCAAATTACGGCCGCCATGTTGCGCCTCCATCTTTAAAATACATTAGCCAAAAAGGGACAAACCTCTGCATTTCGCGCTTTTACACTCAGGACATGTAACGGAGTCACCAAGGAAGTTAAAAAGAGAATTAAAACGACAACGCGACAGGCAAAGCAACAAGACCAAAGTTATTATTGGAGTGGCTTTTCCAAGATGGAAAGAGGAGGAAGGATTTTAAAGGTCCCATGACATGGTGCTCTTTGGGTGCTTTTATATACCTTAGTGGTCCCCTAATACTGTATCTGAAGTCTCTTTTATACAGACCTCAGTGGTCCCCTAATACTGTATCTGAAGTCTCTTTTATATAGACCTTAGTGGTCCCCTAATACTGTATCTGAAGTCTCTTTTATATAGACCATAGTGGTCCCCTAATACTGTATCTGAAGTCTCTTTTATATAGACCTTAGTGGTCCCCTAATACTGTATCTGAAGTCTCTTTTATATAGACCTTAGTGGTCCCCTAATACTGTATCTGAAGTCTCTTTTATATAAGCCTTAGTGGTCCCCTAATACTGTATCTGAAGTCTCTTTTATATAGACCTTAGTGGTCCCCTAATACTGTATCTGAAGTCTCTTTCCAGAAATTCAGCCTTGGTGCAGAATTACAGCCACTAGAGCCAGTCCCACAATGAGCTTATCATCCTTAGGATGTGCCATTTCTGTGTCTGTAGCTATTGAGGAGGAGAGAGGGGGGGCAAGGTGGATGTTGGGGGTGTGGCCTTGATCAATTGCCACTTTGCTTGTTTGAAAGCCATGATGTCTCTCTCTCATGGGTCCACCTTGTAACATAAACGTAATCATATGTGTCGTGATTTCCCTGGCAGACAGCTTACGTCATACACAGAAAACAGACTAGCTCCAGCTAGAACAGCTGCGTGTAAACGATGGAGATACTAAAAGCTAATTTTGGTTTCATTGACATTGTTCATACTGCTCAGAGAAATAGATTAAAAACAAAAACCTCCGTTGCTTCTCTCCTACGCTGTAAATATTGCCTAACACTATTAATCTCGCACAATATACAGAATAACAATAGCACTGATACTTTACTATCATTAGCTTGCATATGTTTGGGAACCTGATAGCTGATGTTAGCAATGAAATGGTACCAAAATAACATACTAAACTATTACTACACTGGAAGGAACACTCACGGACAAAGTCATACTTCTTGGAATAATACGGCCACCGTAGGAGTGGGAGGGGCTCGAAAGTCATATTCTGTTGGTTGTAATATACAATTTCACCGCTAGATGGGAGAAATTCTTACACAATGTAGCTTTAAAAGCTACACCAGTTCAAATTAATAAGTCTAAAATTAAATTCTTCCTTTTAATTCCAGGGTATAAGGTGCATGAGCAGCAAGTCTCTAGTCTTTACCAGATTAAGAAGTGTTAGAGCCACATCTGCTTCCTTACCTGAAAAACATATCCAAAGGATATTTCTATTATTCAATTGTAAAAGTGTAAATTACTTTTAACCTGCAGCCAATTAACATAACTGTGATATTTTGTTGGACTTCGAAAAAGAGCAACTAGAAGACTGCAGTTGATTAGAAGATACTGCAGCTTCGTAGAAATCTAGACGCTACGGATCAAATTATCCCAAACTGTGTATGTGTCTACACTGGCTGCCTGTTTAGCTCCAAGATGCATTTTAAAGTTCTTGCCATGGGATATGTAATGCTTTAAACAGCCTTGCTCTAAGGTATACTATCAGCTTGTTAAGCAAAAGACTATCACATCACTCAGGTCAACAGCTTCTGGGTTCCTGAGTTCCACATTCTAGTTTACAATGTAATAATGAATGGCATGTTATTTAATACGCTCCCATGGAACAGCCTGCCTGCCGTGCCGACCAGGTCTGCTGTATTATACTTATTTGAAGTCAAAGCAAAGAGCTTTCAGTGCCTACATAGTATATAATATAGCATTTTTATGTGGTTCGTGTCTGGTCTGTATTTTTTTTTTTTATCTTTGCTGGATACATTTTGTCAATATGATGTCATCTCATTCCCAGAATGAAAAAACAAAACAAACTGCAACCAAAAACTGAACTGTGCGGCTGTGGCTCAGGTGGTAGAGCGGTCACCTACCAATCGGAAGGTTGGTGGTTCCACCCCCTGGCCCTGCAGTCCCATGACCAAGTGTCCTTGGGCAAGACACTGAACTGAGGGTAAGTGTGTGTGAATGTTTATCAAATGAGCAGGTGGCACCTTGTATGGTAGTGTCGGCCACAGTGTGTGTATGGTGAAAGGTTCCTGTACTGTGTTCAAGCGCTTTGATTAGTCGTTAAGACTAGAACAGCACTGTATAATTACAGTCCCATTACATTAACTCTGGTTTGCACTGGACATCATGACAGCTGTTTCACAAGTGTACGTTGAGGGATCTTTCCTTTAGATTTAAAACAGGTTTTGGTCCTTTTGAGTCCAACAACAAATATTGTCTTGCACATCATTAAAAAGCCCAAACTAAACCAAACTTTGCAATCCATGCGGTGAGGCACACACTAATGCAACTTCAAATCAAATACTGTTAGCATTCTTTGGACACAATCAGCAAACCAATATAAGTGGTCGAACCCGTGCATAGACAGGATCAGGTGTACATAGAGGGGCGGATACCCTCAACATCTCACATGTGAGCAGTTATGTTACTCTTTAGACTTCAAAATGAACTCAGGTAAAAGCAGTTCCGTCTAAACGGCATTCCTTCAGATTATTGTTGGTTCTGTTCCTGAGAACAATATTTATTTTTCATTCATTCATTTTGAGAACTGCTGTTTGAGAGACATTTAGAAATACTAAAGAAAAAATGCAGTGTGTGTTATATCAGCTTTAGGCTAGTTGCACCTTTGAGTAACACAAAAATACAATATTTAATTTGTCTACATAAGTGTGTACCATATCCTGCAACATTTTGACCCTACAACAATGACTACTGCACAGTGTATAACCTGTAAAACATATACAGTTTACGGTCCCTATCTTGCACTCAGCGCAATTGCCTTTGCACCCGACACACAGCGGACTTTTCCCTCCACAGACGCACGTCGGTAAATTAGGGAATGTATTTGCGCTCCCGGGGGCAGTTCAGCGAAAACAGGAGGCGTGTTCCGGCGCAAATGTTCCCTGGTGCTATTTTGCAGTTTCAGAAAACAATTCCACCACTGACCAGGAAAAACCTGGTCTACAGTCAGTGGTGCTAGTTTAAAGTCAGTAGCGCGTTATTCAGATGCTATTTTAAGGGTGCATGCTTGGCACGTTACGCCTAAACCACACCTATGAGTAATGTAGCAACTTCAGACCAACCCATTTTAGATTTGGGTCAGGAATCCAGATCCGCCCACAAAGCTATTTGTGTTTTGCGTTTGATATTTGCATTTCAGATCGTTAAAAAAGGGCCCCACGTGTATTTGTTTTTAAATGTATTTTCTAAAAAGCTGTGTCTTGTACAGAAAATGACTATAATGAATCTAGTGGCACTCTCTAGACTCCATACAGGAGTAAAACATTATTTGAGAACAAAACCAAAATCTTCAGAAATGTATATTTAATTATGATTGTCACTTTGAACACAATCAACACTTTGAACATTGCAGACAATATCTGGACATAGGCCTAAGTGTTTATGATCAATATGACAGCAAAATAAGGGCCAGCTTGTGACGATGGCATGGGTTAATGTGAGGTACTGTGCAGCAACAGGACACAATGAATATTTAATCTCTGGCAAGGATCCAACAACAATCTCTCATGGCAACATAAAATCCAGGCAGACCCAAACACAACAAAGCTTTGTCAAAGAGCAGCAGCATATAATGGATCAAGCTCCAATCCGGTCAGTCCATCCATTTCTTCAACACTGAGTCACTTGGTAAAGTTAATGAGGTTAGCTTAATGAGGACAGATACTCCATATAATTGCTTGTAAATAAAATGTTCTATAGTTCTTGATTTAAAAAAAAGATCTCCATTGTCCGAGCAGGTTACAGCTTTCTTCATAAATGGATGAGACAATGGGACGATTGCAGCAACATGCTGTAAGGGTGAGCAGCAATATTTCCATTCAACAACATGGGCTGTATACTGCGCTTTGAATTGGAAGACATACAAACAAACACTCTACAAACACTACAGGTAATACACAGAGCCTGACGATCATGAAGCAAGGAGTGGCTGCCCACAGAATTTGGCAGAACTATTTACAATGAACTGAAACCAGAAGGAAAACAAGAAGCTAAAACATTGAGCTGTAGCTTTCCTCAACCCATTCTCACTCCGAAATCGTAAAATAGGGACGTTTGGACAGTGGCTGTCAGCGTCAGATACGACGCAAAATGCGCCCTTCAGCGCGTGTGTGTAGAGCAGCAGCTACACAGCGTTTGAAGATGACGTGGCATTAAGAGCGACAATGGTAGCGAGTAGTATGAAAGCCTGAAAATCTGCATAGGGAGGTTGGTTGGGGTGGTGGAACAACAGACTTTCACCCAGAAGACCGGGGTTCCTGTCCTGTGTGTCATGTTTCCTAAACCCAACCGTCGCTTTCTTCTTTACCTAAACCCAACCCCCAATATTGTTTTCCTAAACCCATCTGTCCCGTTCTTCTTTTCCTAAACCTAACCGTCCCGTTCTTGTCCTGCGTGTCATGGAAACTTAAACCCACCCACGACCATTTCCTTAACCTAACTGTGTCAAAAGTGACGCCCATAGTCCCGACCCACCGCGTTTAGATATAAAGGAGACTTTTATCATCAATAACAACACCAAAGGCACCTGACCAAGCGTCCGTATTTTACGCGATGGGAGTGAGAACGTGTTGTTTCCTGCTGTACAACTTAACATTTACTTGTCAGGATCTGTGGTGCCTGAACTTTAAAGCTTCAAATGATTAAGAGATCTTGGTTGACACCCTCCTCCAGGACACAAGTGTTGGGTATGTTAACAACAAACTGATTGTCTGGAATACTTGATTCCAAATCACATCTCAAAGGCTTGATCGAAGGCTGTCCCCTGATAGTTGATTAAGACACCACTTGCTGGCAACCCAGGCATCATTTTTGGAGTGAAAATTGGACTGGATGATTGTTTTAGATCAGACATCCAGAAGTTATTACAATTGTTAAGAATGATGTATTTGGAAAAATTATAATGTAATAATTGCATTCGATGAATTAAACAATAATTCTGGCCATAATGTAAAATGATGTTGAGCCACAATGTAATCATTTGTTGTGTGTAATGTAATAAGTAATGAGTAATAATGTACTCTCTCTGTGCTAACTCATCTAGACCCCTTTCCCCAACTAGCTAGAGTTCCTAAAAAACAGGATGAAACAGGATGATCCCTCATTGGCTTCTCATCCAGCCACCAACACTGCCAAAGCTGGAGCCATGCTGTTAAGAAACTATAGCCTGACTGATCCTGGATTTTTGAGGCCAATACAGATATCAATATTTGTGACTTAAAAAATCAGATGGCAATATATTGGTGTTTACATTTCATCAACATGCTAAAAAACAAAAACAATCTTGATAGTGATCCCTTATAATATTTTAAAGTATTGTGACCAGGATACTGACACTTTACAGTGTAAAATGTCAGTATCCTGTTTCTAAATGACCTCAAACCTAGTTTGGTATTTCTGGACTGCAATTTCTATTTCAAATCAGCCGACCTATACACAGATACCCATATATTTACAATAAGCTTAATTCTGTAAATATATTAGCCTGGCCAAATAATCGGTCTAGCTCTACACACCCATGTTTGTTGGTGTTTGTGCTTGCTATAGAACATGCTGAAATGTGTATATATTTATCCATTTAATACTTTAAAGGCACATAATTTTAAATTGTCTTTTAGGCTTGTTATTGGATTATATAATCTATGCAATTACATTTTTCATTTTCAAATTGCCAACGAAATCATGGTGTAACAATGTGAGGCCCCGGAAACAACAAAAGGCAGAAAAAGAAAGAAAAGAAAAAAAGAGAAATATAGAATATCAAAGTTTTTGTCCTTTTTCCTTCACCTTTTATTTATATATTTTTACACTTAATTTGAATGATTTAGCTAACAGTGTAATTAACTGTGACACGTATGATCATTTTTAAAAATTGAATATATTGAATGGGAATGAGAAGGACTCAAGGTTATTGTATTGTGTACTGACTGTATTGTTCTTGGGGTTATACAATATGTCTAGTTTGGATGGGTTATTATTCAACATTAACTGACAGATGAAACATAGACATCAGTAGGTGATAGCTGGAAGCAAAACAAAAATGTGTATGTATTTGTGCATGCATGTGTATATGTGCCTGTATGTAGGTATATATGCATGTATGTGTATGTATACATATATAAAGAAGTTCTAACATGTTCAAAATAAACTTAATCAAATCAAATAACCCTTTACTGCCGTTTGTCGTTGACGGGGCACCCCAGCAATAACCATCCCAAATTAAATGTTCAGTAGTTAATAATGAATTATAGTACATTATACGCAACATGTATAAAAACTGTTATGTGGTCGGCAATTATATTACATTAAAAACAGTTTTTATTACTTTAAAAAGAAAACAGCTATGACATTATCAGTTTCTACAGGATTTGTACCAAACTTCATCTGGCCATTAATGATTATATGAGATATCGTGCTCTGGACCATGGACTGATGGAGCAACATTGCCATCCTTAGGATCTACCATTAATGGGACAAGTAAAGCTATTAATCAGGTGACAGCCCTAAATCTGATCCTTTAAAGGTTGACTACCATTTTTTCCTCCTGGACCCTATGTTCCTATGTTGTTGTGTAAGTGACTGATGGGAACAACAATCTTTGACATTGGTCCAGTGTTAAGTGAGATCACTGCAGTCGGCAGCGGTGAATCAAGCTACAATAAATAAACAGTAATTTTAGCATCGTAAAATACACTTCATTCAAAGTCGACAGAAACAAAATAAAACTATGAAAAGACGTTTTGAGTCGTCTTTCCACTTTTCCAACCATCAGAACTCTAGTTTTGGTTGAAATAAACACATAGTTTACCGATTTACATGTGAAAATATGTTGGCTCTATACACGCTAAAAGTATTGTTTTTATAAATCTGAGTCTGGTGGATTTAGCGCTAGCTATCTCCGAATTGTTTCTGGTTAAACAGAAAGGTCTTAAAGAGGTTTTAAAAAAAATTTAAATAAAGCACTTTTAGAGGACCAAACTGATTTGCCCCATAGGGTTAAATTGCAGCCTGTCTGTGGCTGCTGGTTACAGCGTTCACACTTAATACTGGACCAATGTCAAAGATTGCTGTTCCCATCAGTCACTTAGACACAAAAACATAGGAAAATAGGATGCAGGTTGAAAAAAAACACGGTATTTACCCTTTAAGTGTGCATGTTCATCAGAAAAATAAGAACACAAATTCACAGTGCAGACTTGTAATAGCTTTCTGTCACTGTGTGAACATTTAGTAACATTGAAACTATGCAGTGCTTTTCCATCTTCGTTTTTTTAACACTTCATCACAAAAAGGAGAGTTCAGCTAAGACTTTCCAACAGCTAACACATAATCTTTCCAGCCCCACAACCCAGTGCAGCATGGTCAATTACAACAAAACAACATAATACAATAAGTTAATAAGCATTATCCACTTCACATGATGCACAAATATCATGCATATGTTGCCACATTCTTATTTTTTACTTATCCAATCCATTATTGAAATAACGCATAGATATAAAAATCCAATACATAAACACTGCCATACATATTAAAATAAACAATCTGTACAAAAATGTTGCCTTATATTTTTAGGATTTAAATTTTTTTTCCACGTATAACAGAATAGGGGGAAAAGTAAAAAAATAAATATCCTATGTACAATCACACAAGCCATTCCAAAGTTATCGTCACTGCAAGGAGAAAGCAAAAGGCAACAGATCAAATGTTAGTTCAAACAATGTTGGTGGTGAAGTTAGCATACAGTGTGTGAACAAAAAAACACAGCGTCAAACTCTCCAACTTACTTTATTCCAACATCCTGGTACAGGTAAGCCATCGTCTCCCTGGACAGAGAAAAACAACACGGGAAGTGAAAAATAGTCTATGCTGCAGAGATTAACACTATTATCATGCCTGAAGCAACAGCACATACCAAAGCGTCTTACAGTTACAGTTACAGTATAAAGGCAATTACAGTATATAAGAAAAGTATTCTCTTTCTAGAGTAGCAAAGTGGTAAGAGTTATTATTTTGGCTATACTGGGTTCTGGAAGTAAAAGCCCTGTTATATTTCTGCATCATAGCTCTGTGCCTGAGTCAGAATCTTCCAGGTTGAAATATATTTCCCAGTTATGTGCTAGTGGCTCCATCTTTTTGTTATCCATACATCATTTTGGTTGATAACACTGTGAAATGTGCTTAGTTGTATCAACTTAAAATAAAGAGTGAACTACTTGCATGCATTATTTTGAGTTGTAACAACTCTTTCTGGATTGTGCTGCCAACGTAACAATAATAGTTGAGGGTACAAAAATAATTTGTCCCTCCAACTAATTCCCAAGTTTAACAACAACTAATATCAACTGGCAACTTGCAATTATAATAGTCAGAACAACCTAATGTTTCAAGTCACTTGGACAAAAATATTTGTGTTGACACAACATGAAATAACATGCATTACTGACAAAAAATGCAAGATGCTTCTTATCAACACTAGAGCAACAGTTCAAGCAGCTCAATCATCTTCGGAACAAGGTTCCCAAGTGGAGGATACTGTGTCATCTGCAGTGGTTGATTCCACAGATGCATGCAGGTCGTTGAAGAAATGTAACACATTTCATCAAAAGGTTACTTTTGATGACTTTAGTCTTGTTTAAGTCATAAAAAAAAAGATCGTTAACAAATGTTTTTGTAATAGCTTTCGTTTCAACGGAATTAACACTGTGTAGCATGCTCTGCTAATGGAGGAAAATACAAATTTATAGAATCCATATAACGCATTCATCAATTTAAATAACTTCACTTTAAGATTTTAGGTCATTTTAGGATGAATTTGGCAACTATGGCACCATGTTTTGTTCTTAATTGCAATGTTAGTTATACATTTGCTACAGCTCTAATTCGAGACACTGACTGGTCTATTCAGTCATGTGTATTTTGGTATTTACAGCCATTTGCCACAACAAATTGACACAACTAAATCTTGACTACTGTGTTTTTATCTTAAGGAACATGAAGGATATAATTCAAAGAAACCTTCGCAGTGCTTCAAATTACTTCCACAACCAGCGGCTCCCCCAACTTCACAACTCTTTACCACATTTTAAATTAAAAATTCATACTTTTGAGTTTAAATACAATCAACAGATGAGACCATCAAAATCCCTTTTACCATGTTTATCCTTGTCACTAAAGATAAATGGTGCCTTCAATTGATGGCTGCCAGTTTTGTGCAACGGAGACCGCAAAAATGTTGCAGCGCGATTTCAGCAATTTCAGCAATGTACCGAGGATCCACGCTTACATTTACAAAGACATGTTGATGTCTAAGAGGCTGATCACACTGAGAAGCCTCACCTGCAAAGCCGATGTGTTCTTATGGTAACAGTGCTTTTGATGACTACTGAATATAAATGGCCAATGGCTGGCGTGCTTTCATTTCTTGCGTTTTTCTTTTTTTTTTCGGCGCGCAAACAAGTACAAATATTCTCAACCTTTTAGTGGAAGCCGCAGAGTCACACTGCTTGTCAATGTCACATTTGGCTTTATTACGTTACCACTTCCTTGCTGTTTTGATGACAGTAGATAACAGCATCTTGCTTCCTCCTGTTTGTTAGCATGTAAACAACACTCTTTATACGTCACAGTAACAAATTTTAAATAACACCATATGATTTTCTGGGGTTGTACTACATTTCCTTAACGTTTTACCTGTCTTTACGGAGTGTAAATGACAACCATCAACACTTTAATTGGCCCGTAAATTGCTTATGTTAACCGCTAACTCTCATATAAGCATTCAAACTGCTAATTTTGCTGCTTTCTCTCAGCTTGAGTCGATTGTTGTTTTGATGCGTTAATCACATTTGATCGCCCAGTTGCGCATACAGCCCCGCTCCACAGGTCCACCACAGTGTTTACCTGGCGAGACTTTTTTGAAGCGGCTGCATCTATAGCGCGATTCTCAGTGTGATCGGCCCCTAAGACATAGCCTTACCTGTGAAGATGAAATTCAGAACTTAAACAGACCTATGCTGCCGATCTCTTTCTTCATTACCAGATTTATAAATGATCTTGATCTACCTTGATCATACCATGACGCAACTGGATCATGACCATGATCAAGGTACCTTCCAATACCAAATCTAACCACCTACAGTCCTTTAGCCTTGCAAAGCCAGATCACATCTCGCAAACTTCATTTTTGCTAATTGTGTGTGATGTCCTGACATTTATCTGTGCATAACAAGATGCATGTTGGAACAGCAGTGTTTAAAAAATGGCTCGCTGCCCCCCGAGTCTATCACAACCTGTAAACAACTTTGAACTAACATTTGTTCTAGGTTTCCTTTTAGTGATGCGATCACTCAACTGTTTTACCAATCACAATCCACAGCAGTGCCAGCTGCATTTAATATAACCTTTTGAGCAGGATCCAAATTTAATTTTAATTCATACCCATATCAGGCAAAAAACAGTGGAACCAAAAGCAGAAACCATGGCAATGAGTTGTCTTACTAGGAGTGAGAAACTCAATTGTGAGCTGGCTTTGTAAGACTAAAAGTCTAAACAGGAAATCAAAAAATGTCTGCAATGATGCTTTCCATGCTAATGCCAGAACTCTTAAATTCCTCTAGTTCCATTGTGCTTTCCACCACCTGTGGTATTCTGATGCCTTGAAGATGGAAAATTGGTGCCCCATGCAAGAGATGGTGTAGGAAACAAGGGGACAGGCTCTAGTATACTTCAACAACAATTTCAAGGCTTTAACTTTAAGATTATATCAGGTTATGTAATTGGTGATATTAGTCACAATCATAGATCTGCATTTAAAGTTAACAAAAGGTTTTAGAAGTTTTGATGAAAAGGTTGAGCAGGGAAAGGCTTGTTCACATTAGTTCTACGGTAGGTCAGTTGGAAAGGTTCTGGCTTATTACTAGCTAAATCAACTACAGTAAGTAGATTTAAACGTCCATGCAAACATGCATGTTTTTGTGAATTTACAGTGTAACATCTGAGTGGCCATTAGGTTAGGGATAGCTATAGGCATGCTGGTGAGAATGAAGGGAAAGAAAGAGCACCATACCACAGGGCAAGGGGCATCCAGCCCGTCCAGGCCTGGCAAGCCCGGTTCACCTTTCTCCCCTTTAAAGCCTCGGAAACCCTGTTTGTGAAATCAACCATGTAAAAACCTGGTGGTCTGGTTACTCATGTGTCGCAGAGGACTGCTTATCTTCCACTACTTGATGGCAAGAAGATCTCCCGTTCCGTCCACTGGGTGACCGGATGCAGGTTTCCTAAACATGCAGGCAACCTGGGACTGACAGGAACTGGGCTCACTGAGATGACTTTGAAAGCTTTACAAAAGGTGTAGGATAGGATGACAGATTGTTTCCTTGGTAAAAAAGTAGAGGTTAGTTCTCTACGGGAATGGGTTTAATCTAGAGCTCTGCCAACAACGCGAACCCTAAGAGTCTCAACAACTGGGTTTCAGATCAGGTTTCAGCCATTTTTTTGCAGAATCATGGGCTAAGGTCAAGCCACCTGGATGCCTTTTAGAGGGCAGGTTTGATAAGGAGGAGACCCTGGGACAGACCACGTGGACATGGCTTCCTTGCTTATCCTGTTGCCACTGCGACCCAGACAAACAGAAATGTTGGATGAAAAAAAAAAATGGATGGATGAGACTGGGGTTAGGTTATTTTCAAATATAACTTATTTCTTCTCTCTGGCTGTGCAAATCGTCTGTGTTCATGTGTCATGTGTTGCAAATGCCCAGTGCCTAATAGGGAAAAGCCAATTATAGAGTCTAACCAATATGTTGCGTTAGCCTAGCCTGTAGGTGGTAAGTGAATAATGAAATAAATTAAATGAAACAAAAAGTTATCAAATCTGGCACAGGTCTGAAATTTAAAGTACCCATTGCATTTATTTGGGCCAGATATTAAAGGCATGGTTTCGGGCAGGATTCGGGTCTCTGTTTTTTGGCTTGTGCAGGACTCTAGCTCTATTCAGGGTTGCAGAGCTGCAGGATAAAGGCTGAAATTAAAAATATTTGGTATCTGTTGATACTCATCAGCAGTGGCTGCCTGGTTCCTGTCTGTCTCATTCCTGGGGAAAAAAAGAGGTTCCTCAGACAAAGTTGTGGTCTGTGGTCCATCCAAGTCACATTCAGCTGTGCACTATAATCTCTCATGAGACTTAGTTATTGGAAAAAACATAACATTTTAGATCTCATCAATTAAATTGAATATATACTCATGTCTCTGATAGACTGCAGTGGACACTCAGACCAAAACCTTCTGAGGTTGATTAGAAACACGTACAACCAGAGCCAAAAGGAAGCTGACTGTGGAATACAGATCTTCAGAGAAACTGAGGAACTATGGGATTATTCTTTATACTAAACTAATGCTTCTTCCTTTTGCCTCCTGGTTACACATCAGTCTACTGACATACCAACGGACAGGGGGCATCTAATCCAGGTGCTCCTTGGTCTCCCTTATCCCCTTTGGCCCCCCTGTTGCCTTTCTTGCCCCTCTCTCCCTGTGGACAACAGCGTATTAAAAAACACAAACTTTAGTCCTCCCTCATTAAGCCACACATGAAGCAAATGTTTTTTTTTGTAAGATTTCATCTGTCAGGTATTCTTACATATATGTAATTTAGACAATACTCACTAATACTTCGCTAATATGTTTTGTGTGCCTTTTGCTCTTTTGAAAGACAATATGGTTTTGTAATGCACATTTAGAGAAAAGGGAAGGTAAGTGGAGGGAGTTAGGGAAGAGGGATTAAAGCCAGTGCAATTGGTGAGCAGGTTTCAGTTATTTTGCAGAATGACCTACAAGCTACAGTAAGTAGGTTTTGGAAGACTTGCGAGTGAGAAGGCTGCTACATGTACTCTGATGTTTTCATTTCATCATGGAAGATAATCTGCTGAACAAAACAATAAATATGAAAATGACCAACAGAATAATGCCCAAATCTAAAAGTTAATAACTAGTGAAGTTGTGGATGGACCATGTGAGGTGACTGGATGGTAGAGTAATTTCAACACTTGGCCAATGAACTATTCTACTGTAGTTGAGTGATCATTGCTAGTTATTATGGATCATACTTCTGTATATCTGTATCTGTGTCTCTGTGTCCCAGATGGCAGATGGCTGCCCACCAAGACTCAGGGTCTGTCGGAGGTTTCTGCCTGTTTAAAGGAAGTTTTTCCTCGCCACTGTCGCACCAAATTGCTTGCTCTTGGGGGAGAATTGTTGGGTCTTTGTAAATGATAGAGTGTGGTCTAGACCTACTCTACCTGTAAAGTGTCCTGAGATAATTCCTGTTATGATTTGAAACTATAAATTAAATTGAATTGAATTACAAAATACATCAATATCTGGTTCTGAGTGAATGAGAAGGCCTGCATATAAAGTTTTGAGCGCAGTCAACTACAAGTACAATATAGCAATATGGTTAAAATGCTTGGAGTGGATAGACGGCTCTTGACCAGGGGTTGATGCCATGGATGTATTAAGAGAACTTGATACAGCGTTCAACGCGAAGCCCCTCATGGAGCTTGAAGAATATCCAGATAATTCGCTCTGCTTTCACATTGTGCGGTCCATGATGGACATGCGCACTAGCTCGAGTTACTTAGGCAGCACGGTGGCTCAGTGGTTAGCACTTCTGCATCACAGCAAGAAGGTTCTGGGTTTGAGTCCAGGTCGTTCCGGGCCTTTCTGTGTGGAGTTTGCATGTTCTCCCCGTGTTTGCGTGGGTTTCCTCCAGGTGCTCCGGTTTCTTCCCACCATAAAGACATGCATACTAGGACTACAGGTCGTTGTTGCAAATGAGAATTTGTTCTCAATCAACTTACCTGGATAAATAAAGGTTAAATAAAAAAAAATAAACTTTTGATGTATTGCTATATATTCACTAATGTTAAATATTGTGTTTTTGGTGTTCCTCATAATTTAAAATGCTTATCTAAATAAACAATGGATGTATTGGGAGAACCAAGGAGATGGAATCATTATGTCGTGCTACGAGCTACCTCTAGCTACTAGCCAATAGCTGGCAGTTTGGGAACAGAGACGTTAATAATATTACATCCACGTTAAAGGCTTTACAGCATACAGCCCTCGGATGAATTACAGCCATTATCTGCATTATCACAGCTACAGGAACTCAGGAGAACTGTCATATGAGCCTGCAGGTCGGCTCAGCCGGGCGCAGTCCCTCATGTCTGCTCGCGTTCATTATGTGTGTTTATTATGCCTAGTTAAATAACTCTGGATTCAGCTATTAGTGCATGTTAAAATGTATAGTCATAAATCCCGCCCCCTCTATGTTAGTGGATGGGACATGGGCCAAACTAAAAAATCAAAGTACAACTCAAATAAATGATTCCCAAAGATGTTTTCTGTCATTTAAGGTAGTTCTGATTATGCTGTTGTTTGTTGAAGTGTTAATTTTTCTGATCAGTTTTTTTTGTTATTTGATGCCTTAAAAACGTGCTGAAACGTCGTAATTGACAGCTGTGATTGGCTGTTATTGGTCGGGCGGGTGTATGGGCGGGACTTTGATACCACTGCTCCACCGCCAGATCATTAGTACTGTCCAGACACTGGCTCCAAAACAACAAGAAGGCAGCGTCAGTATCCAGGATATTTAGGATTCCCTTTTGTATAGTGGGAGTAAGCGGTCCATCTTTTTTTTTACAGCCTATGGTCTTGAACATTAAACCTACATTGTGTAATTTGTTTTGTTGATTCTTAGCAAAAAAACCTTTGTTCTTTCACAAATATGTGCTCATTCATGTGTAATTACTTCCACTAACTAATCAAAGAATTCTCGTAAGCGTAGAATCTGCCATTCAGAATCATACAGAATACATATGACGGCCGCCATGTTGCACCTCCTTCTTTAAAATACATTAGCCAAAAGAGGGACATACCTCTGCATTTTGCGCTTTTACACTCAGTGGTGCCGTGATGAATGCCAGGGGGAGATTACTCCCCAAGGAAGGTAAAAAGAGAATTAAAATGACAACGTGACAGGCAAAGCAACAAGACCAAAGTTAATATTGGAGTGGCTAGAACAGGCAATTTCCCTATCAGTTTTCTTTACTAAATCCTTTTTAACAGTGATCTGTAACATTTAAAAACAAAACTGTATTCTGCTGATAAAGGAATCAACTTATGCTGATATGGTCAAGGCAATGAATAATGATTTAGTTTAGCATTAAAGTGGAACTGTTTGTGTCTCCAGAGGGAGCTGCATGAAGTCAGTTGAGTCAGCATCTGTTGTGGCCAGGGTTCAAAGTATGGGGTAGCTACTTGGAGCTCGGCCCCCCTGAAAGAGACGTGAGGTCCCCACTAAATTCATAATATCCCATATATTTTGTTTTCTGAAATAAATAACAGGCTGATTATAAAGCAATTGTCAGCATGCATGTTTATTCATGCATAACAATTTCCAATAATTTGTGTCTACAGTAATAAACACAATGTTGTCTATTAACGCTGTGGACATCCATGGTGGGCACTCACCGCACGTCACCTACTGTTTGATGGTGTATTTGTATTGCGTTCTTATCTATGGAATGATTTCCTGTTAAACGAGCATTGGGTGTTGTGGTTAAACTAGTCTATATCGATGACGATTCATTTGGGTGAATGCTCAGGTGCCACCGGAAGATCCACCCGGATGTCCCTCATTTTTGGCCGGATGTCCGTCCCCTTCCTCTTCCTTTGTGTTGGCGTTCTAACCTCCGGTGGATTTGTGAGGACTATGGTTAACTGCTCCTCAGATCTCTGCAGGGTAAATCCAGACAGCTAGCTAGACTATCTGTCCAATCTGAGTTTTCTGTTGCACGACTAAAACTACTTTTGAACGTTCACGTGTTCCACCAAAACAAGTTCCTTCCCGAGACTATTTTGGAGTGGCACCTTACCAGCTTAGCGCCATCCAAGACAATTGTGATTGGTTTAAAGAAATGCCAATAAACCAAAGCATGTTTTTTGACTATCCTATCCTGTTGTGTGGACTAGCAAGACCTTCCTCGGCAGCGCTGTGCAGAAAGGTCTGGCAATGCAAACCAAGGTCTGGTCTTTTTAACAAAGTAATGCAAACCATTGCCTGTCCTGTGCACTGGTCTGGTCTGGTCAAAAATCTGGAGGCGTGGAGTTAGAAAGAACTGTCAGCGGTCACCTTGCATTGTCCTTTAACTGTCCATCATTAGTCCGACAATGTTATGGGAGTGCAATGCTAAATCGTTGTACTGTTTGAAGTTTGGAGTACTTAATAAAGCTATATTCCAACTGTAAGCAGATGGTAAAACTGAAACATTGCTTCGTCACTGTACCGACACCTGCTCACCAGAAAGACTGTGAGGGCTCAGATAAAGAAATTACAAACATGATAGATAGGGAATACACAATAATATGCAGCCTGACTGCAATGTTCTCCCATTGCTGTCTGAGCATCACCTACACAACTGGAACCTCATGTTTTAGACTTTCATCAGGTTTAAGGCTTGTCTCAAATGGCTCAAATGCGAAGGCTAGCTGTGAGTGTTGCTAGTAGCAGAGGCTTCCATTCAGAGATGAGATAGGTTCATGCAGTCACTGTCAGTGACATGAAATGGTTCTTTGTGTAGTGTTGCTATTCTTTGATAGAGTTGTTGTGCCCACTGCATGACCTTTTAGTAGTTTGCAAATCATGCCAGTAATACAAATACAGCAAATTAATTATTGGCAGCTGTTTTAAAGGCCCTGGTGACATGTCGAGAGGTTCAGTGTATGTGGAATTTCACCTAACTCTAACAAAGTAAACTGTCATAAGAATGACAGGCTCAGAAGCATGCATCATTTTTGGTGTGCTAGCATCATCAAAATGTACTGTAGCATACATTTTGACAGTGATGGGAGAGCACTGGTTGCCGATTTGGGGTATGGGTCAAGGGGTGGAGGGACTACATGAAGGTTGCAAGGGAGAGGTAGGCTACTGGTAAGTAGGAGTAGGAGGAGCAAAGAGGAGGTGTAAGAGGAGGAAGATTAACCCAGGACTACATTAGAATGCAGGAGGAGGAGGAGCAGGAGGCCAAGGTTTGAGAGGGAGAGAGGGCAACCCCGGCAATAAAAAGAGCCACGGGCCACAGAGCAAGGCGGAGGGAAGGAAAAGGGGATAGGAAGACCTGCGGAAACAAAGGAAGACAGGACAAAGAGTAAAAACACCAACACTATCCCATAGCTTGGTCTTCAACACTTTCAACTGGACAGTCGCAATTTAACAGAAGTGTGTTCTGGTTTCTGTAGCTGTTCACTGAAAATATTTGAAAAGATGCCAGTTGAATGTGCTGAGAGAGCTTATGAAATGTGAGGATTTAAAAGATGGGAGTGGAAATATTAAGAGAGTCACAGGTTAATGGGAAGGAAACAGAAACATTCTCTTAGAGGAAGGGTATGGACATTATAAACAGTGCAAACTGGAGGTGAAATACTGTTTGACACAGTATCATTTTGCAGGGCTGTTTTGATATCCAGTGCCAGTTAAAGGAATTGTTCAGTATTTTGGGAAATATGCATATTTGCTTTATTTTTGAGAGAAGATGGATATCAATCTCATTTTGTCTGTTAAGTAAATATCTTTTGGTATGTTCATTTCATTTCCAAGAGTAAAACGAAACCCAACCAAGGGGAAAATCGCTTCAAGTTTACGGACTCATCAACTAAGTCAGACCAAAGGATTGTCTGCTGTTTGGGGCAGGACAGGTAGTGTACAGAGCTGTCTCTCTGAAAACAGCTGCTGCTGGAAACAATGCTATGGAGCAGTGAGAGTGAACCAAAGCAGTTACGTTGCAGTCTATAAACAACCATGAGGGGAAATAAGATATAAAAAATAAGATTAGATGAGATAAAGCTCTGCAGAACTTCCAGTGATGGTGATAATTCATTGTGGAAGACCTTTCACCTCTTATAGATACTGAGTTGATCCATGGTTGTAAATATATTGGTTGAAGCTGTTTTAAATGCACAGACATGAGACTGATATCCATCTCTCACTTTCAAGTCTAAACTGAATCTTCATTATGATGTCACATAAAAGACAATAAAACAGGAGAACTGTTTAAGGCAATGCTATCTCTAATGTATTTTGTATTTATCTTTGATAAAGGAAAATCAATTCTGAAATATTAGCATACATTATTCAGGGCATTTAATCTGTTAAAGTTTACTCTGAAGTGCATCCAAGACCGTCAAAACAAAGCCACTGCAAAACAAATACATTTGCCTCAGAAAAGGCAACAGACATCATGACCTGAATTATTCAGGATCATTGAAAACAAATCAAAGCAAACTGTCTGACTCATCTGGCTTTCTTCTCATGCTGGATATCAAAGAGAACATCCTATTTAGTGATATTCATTTAAATCTCGTCTCCTGCTTGAGAGTGTCTTTGAAGTCGTCACAACCCTGCAGCTCAGCTGACCTGTTAGGCCCCACAAGGCCGTGGCAACAATACCGGCAGAGGTTAAATAATGTTGTTGATGTAAATACCAGCCAGGTCTGTTTACTATGAGTTTTAATAGAGTGGAGTTCAGCTGCTGAATTGAATGAGTAAAAGCATAGAGGTGACCTGCTCTGTGTGTATTCCACAAATGGGATCTAAAGTGTGCCCATTAGCCAGATTCATGCCCTCGCTTCTGCTATCTGTATAACTGGCACAGCATTATGGGTGCTATCTTACCCGGTTTCCTTTGAGTCCTTGTGGTCCTACTAAACCCTGCGAAAAGAAATAAGAGATAACATCAGTGGCTGCTTATTTTCCTTTTAGGTTTAGTTTACTATAATAACCCTGAATGCAATGCGACGTCAGCAACAGCCTGGCCTGTCACATACAGTATGTGCAAGCAGTCCCAGTAGATGGTTTTGTACTAGGCTTCTTATTTGTGTAGTAAAAAAATATTAAAAATCAAGACTAAGTGCAGCATCTCAAAGGTCCTGTCCTCATAGTGAGATTATTGTACAGTGAGATACAGCCTGCCAGAGAACAAACGTCAGAGGAGAATAGCGGATTTGAGGCTTTTGGACTGAAAACGTAGGCATTTGGTCTCTGTGAGAAGCCCTTAATGTGAATGTATTCAAATGCAAACATTTGACATGATAATAACGATGTTATCCTTCTTCTTATTTGAGCGTCCCCTTGTCTGAATGTTGCCTCACAATTTCATATCATACCAGCAGAAACCGAATTGGAATAGTTCCTTCATTGTTCTTTTATTTTGATATGCAGTTAATTTAATGAGATAGATGATGGCACAAACTTTGGTCACCCTGCAGCCTAACTAACAGCTAAGGCTACATCAGTATTGGTCTCAGCCTGTCATCATGTCAGCCTCTGTCAGAAGTCCTGTGGTTATAAACATACAGCTTTCAAAGAGCTAAATGCTTCCTTTTGTGATCAATATTTAAAATGGAATTACAGACTTACAGGGATGCCTTGAGGCCCGATTGGTCCTGGTAATCCTGCATCTCCCTTTTCACCCTGTCGTGACCAGACAAAATCCATCAATCAAGTGTATATTGTCCTAAAAGTTTTTTGGGGAATTTTAGAATCAAAACAGAAAACACACAAACAAAGATACTCACTCTCTCTCCCTTTGGTCCTGCTGGCCCTGACACACCTGATGGTCCTATTAGACCCTTTAAAACAGAAATGGGAAAATAAATACCTGTATACACGCAGAATAGAATGAGAAAATATCATAGTAAAACGCCTCAAATCAGTAAATCGACAAGCTTTCGGGTGGAAATGAATAGATGCCACAAAATATAATGTCATGGACCATTTAGATGAATTTTTTCTGGAGTGACAGAAAAAGGGCTAGGACAGAATTTGCTGTACACCTGTAGCATGAACACACCAAGCTTGTGGAACTACTGTCTGTTAAAAACAAGGGAAATTGAATAAAATGTCAACAGCTGCAGTTCTCTGTCTGAGTAGCAGTCAGGATTGGAGAGGAAGACCTTGCATCTCAGGCATATCCAGATTGTACAGTGCTGTATGGAATCAAGCTGTCCAAATGTACTGTAGGACATGTCAACATGCAGCACGGGCATCTTTGCATGCTCCTTGCAGGATAGTTCTTAGCATTGGCAACGCTGCAGGCCACTGCTGCCGATACAGTATCATGATGCAGGAAACTGTTGAGGCAGGATTAAGGACTGAGGATGTACACTGTTATGACGTCCAAGATGGAAATTCAAAGCAGAACTAGGCAACATACCACGCTAGTGGTGGGAGACTATGAACAGATTTTAGGATATTTTGACAGACTATTAGCCTAATGTGATGCTACAAACCCAGAGCAGCCATGGTTGCTCATGATTTGTTTGGACCAATATTACAATATTTTATATATAACCACAAAATGCTTATGTTTTTATCTTGGGGAAACAAAAATTACAAATGTATGGGGTTTAAACTGTATACGCTCAAATAAAAGCCAGTATTAAATGAATACATGGCTGTGTCCAGCATTATAAAGGAAAGGCAGAAAAACCCAATACAATGAATGGAATTCAGGGCAAATTCTGCATGGTACATTTCTACAGCACGAATGCTATTAGCAGGACAAAAGAGTCATGCCATACTTCATAGCTCTGAGTTTCTCTTTATAACAGAAATACTCTAATATATATATATCGTGAGACCGTGTTGGTATAGATGGTTCCCATTTCGTGCTGGCCACCACGAAAAAAACTAGATAAACGTGTTGTACACGAATCAATAGATTAAAAAAAAACGTGATCATTTCACGAACTGCCATGAGACCTTGTTGTTTGTATGTATGTATGTATGTATGTATGTATGTATATATATATATATATATATATATATATATATATATATATATATATATATATATATATATATATATATATATATCAAGTTAAAAACTGTACTGTCAATAAAACTCAACACTTCCTACAGGTGTTTCACAATAAAAGCCTTTGTATTTTGTGGATCCATTGAATAATTTTAATGTTAGCACTGAGTTTTACCCTTGTCTTTCTCTATATGTGCTTGTTATATGTGGCAATGTTCTTCTCTGTGTACCTCACGTCGATTTCCCTGTGAGCTCTGATTTGAAACACCCGTTACTACAATGATCAGTCACATGACTGATGACTGATGATGACTGATGAATTTAATCCTGAAAACAGGCAGTGTGCAGAAAAGTCAGTACTAACAAAATGACATGTGCAGCGTTTCCATTGGTTTTCACAGCGTAGCCTAAGGGTAGGATTATGCTGGTTGAGCCACTGGAAGGCTTTTAATGTGAAACATCTGTGCAGGAAGTGTTGAGTTTCATTTACCAGGGCCACGTTCAGCCCCAACAAAACGTAGCAACACGCTTTTCAAAACTTGAAGCAAGTTGCGTTGAACACTTTGTTGTGTGCGCAAGCACTCGGTCTTTATATCACCACGAGTTTACAGACACGTCTCTGCTGATTGGGTATCACCTGTGACACAGCCAATAAAAGAGAGACACACCCACCGAACGGAGAAAACATAACTCAAAGCCTGTTGCACACCTTTGTCCACAACTCAAAGATGTTCAGTTTACTCTCACAGAACTTGAATCAAAGAGTTTTTTCATAGAAATTTTTCATACAAAATGGCTCAAACCAATTGTAAAAAACAGTTGCAGATTAAATGTATTAGTTGACAACAAATCAATTAATCTTTGCAGCACTATCTCAACCATATTTTTGTATTTGCTGTTATATCTGCTAAAAGTATGTTCTACTTTGTCCCAATTGTAGGCTGTGGGATGTTCTTTGCTTAGTTTGGAGTTTTAGAGTTGGAGAAAAGTTGTTCTGGCCAGTTCAAATGATTTCTGTAGGGGTTGTCAATATAAACCATGGGAGCAAAATGCTGACGTAGAGTTGCCTAGTTTTTGTCGTCATGCCAGTGAATCCTCAGAACTCAACCCTGATCAGTCCTGTCCTCACAGAGCTGCTTCAGGAAGAAATAGAGACATGACAAGCATGGGAACAGGAAAGCAAGCGGACATGACAAGCAGACATAACAGACATCAAGCAAGCTGTAGCAGGGGGGTGGAGGTGGAGGAGGAGGAGGAGGAGGATGAGGAAGAGAAGGAGAAGGGTGGGGGGGTGCGCCACTCACCACTGGACCCGGTCTGCCGTCTAACCCATGAGCCCCCTGTATAGCGTTGTACACAGTTAGAGAGCAGAGATGATGGGGGGAGATGGTGGGGGAGAAGGGAGGGGGGGAGGGGGGGGGGGGGGGGAGGTGGAGGGGTATGGGGGGGGTGAGTGAAGCTGTGACTCAAGTGACTAAAAAACACATTCAGATGATGACAAATGAAGGGTGACGAGTGGTGGAGGTGGAGGCAAAGTGAGTGACAGTAGATGGGAGTCATTTATTTCAGTGCTCATCAAGTCTCCGGCCCTGTCGTGGCTCATAGTAACGCTAGGACTGTTTTCACATTCAACGTGCCAGTCTGTCTCTTAATACTTTCTGCCTTCTCTACCCTGTCAACGAATTCTCATAAAAAGGTTTGTATGATATCCCCCGAAATTACAAAAGTTAAGTTTACAAAAGGTGATGGTCCTGAGGCAACAACATTTAAGTTTAGGCACCACAACAAAAAATTTAGTTTAGAAAAAAAAAATTTGGGTTTGGGTTAAAACACCTGTCCCCTTGAGACACGAACACCCGTTTCCTGGGTGAAAGTCTTGTGTTTCCCCTCGTCCCCTCTCCCTGGACATGAACTCTGCTCCCCCACTGAAAAGCCCTGTGTCTTAAGACCCACCCGTCCACCCTGACCTCCCCCCTACACGGATCTCCGCAGACTTGTACAGCGGCAGTCGATGTGATGCATACGGTAATAAATATGTGGACCACATTTGAATTACACAGCATTACTTTTTCTAGCTATGTGTATAAATGGTTCATGAGAACAGCCTGCCCTGTCTGTGGCTCTCAGCCCAAAGCCCAGCGGCCCTACTCAACACAATTGTTTCAAAAAAAGCTCCAAAATATGTGGTTCAATTTTCTCAAAAAGGTTGTTATTTATTAAAACAGCTGCTCACCGTACTGTAGCTTTAGCAAACGTTACTCAAATAGGAAGACATAGAACAAACTTGTGAATTTATGGCCAAAGAAGATCCATTTTTTACCTGGGAGCGACTGTATACTGTGTAAATAAATGATTTTTAAATGCAAGTTTAATCCAAGAACAAAGAATAGAAACCCAAGGTGACAGATACCATTTTTAAACATATAAAGAAAATATAAAACAGTCCAAACATTTGAATAATTTTTCAATAAAAATGTGCAAAAAAAACAGTAAAATGTTTCGAATTGGAGTGTTATGTTAATGATTTACTTCCTTTGACACAATACACCGTTCCATGCAACATTTTAACAGGATAATGACAACATAGAAGCGACATGAAACATCAGTCAGTTACAGATCCTAAACTACAGGGTTAAAGCAATGTGGGCTTCAAGGTTGATTTTGCATATTGCTAACATTTTTGCACTGAAGCAGTGATATAATCCCTAAAATAATATAATAATAACTTGACAACAGGATATAACACAAATTGAAGAAAGAGCTCTGAGACTTATGAACAGACAGGAAGTGCAGTGTACTTACAGGAAGTCCAAGATGGCCTCTGTCTCCCTTGTCGCCCTTCTGACCCGTCGCTCCCTTTTCTCCTCTAATGCCTATGCCTGGTTCTCCCTGAGAGACAGGGCGAGATAAAATCCCATCCTTACACTGTCATGCATTGGATGGCTATGCTGTAGAATGTATGTATGAATGGTGGCAGATGTAATAAAACCAGGAGCTGGAACTGTAGGTATTATTTTACAATATAGGAACAATATCTCACCTTAGGCCCTGAAAATCCTTGAGCTCCCTGGATGGAACAAAAACAGTTTACTGACACAGTCTGTACTGTAGCTAACTCAGTGTACACCACTGAGCCCCAAAAGATCAATAGTACAAATACAAGTTTAAGCCACATGAAAAAATAGCTTGCAGTAATGAATTGGAGAACCTGAACAGGTAGTGCACAGCAGTGGATGAATGTAACTAAGTACCTTTACTCAATTACGGTACTTAAGTACAAATTTGTCTTTTCTTTTCATGCCACTTTCTACTTCTACTCCGCTACATTTCAGAGAGAAATATCTACTTTCTTTCTCTACTACATTCATCTGTTACAGCTTTAGTTACTAGTTACTTTACAGTTTGATTCTAAAGTAAACTAGCCAACAATATAATGGCCTACAAGTCCAGCTGAAATGATTAGACCATTAAACACACAACTGTTTCTCTTTTTGGAATCAACTACTTTTACTTTTATTACTTTAACTACATTTTCCTGATGATACTTACATACTTTTACTTAAGTAACTGTCATTGCTGGACATTTACTTGTAACAGAGTATTTTTACATTGTGGAATTAGTACGTTTACTTATGTAAAGGATCTGAACACTTCTTCCACCACTGGTGAACAGCAAGTACTTATGGGAGGGATGGATATAATTAAAATGATCATACAAATTACATACAGAGAATCCATCCGCATTCTATTGAATATTTGTCTTTGTCTCAATTCAGATACTTCTGTTAGTACACTTACATGTACAATGTGTATGTGAAAACGCTTTTCACTGGGCCCTGTTCCAAAAATGAATACTGTTTTGTGTTAGGGGTAGATCAGCTGTTCACTAGCTTAATTTAGGAGAGTGCATGCAGGTTGGCCTCATTAGGACCTTTCTGTAGGGAGGGGCTGGGCAATCCTAAAGTGTAGAGCAATAGGTAAAACAGTTTTTGCAGCAATTGGCATTTTGATATTATGTTGGTGCTTGTGGTTATGTAAGCACATGCTATTTAGTTGCATCAGTTCCTGCATTAAAGGCAATGCACACTCATGGTCCCCTAGAAGGTGCTTTGACTTGATTAGACCTCTTCTTAGAACTGTGTGGGGATTTTGTGATCCATTAAAACCCTTTTTCTGATCCCAAACTCCTACTGTAAATGTCCAGATTTGACAGTTACAACTTCATCATTCTTATTGGTTCATTTTGTTTGCAGATGTCATGTACTGTATGTTTCAGTATACATCTGTCCACTTCAACCCGAGCTGACGCCTAATCAGCCAAATAAACTAAAAACACTTGTGCGTGTGCAGGGCCTTTCAGCGTGGGCTAGTGTTAAGGTTAAGGGGTTGAATGACATTTTGACTCACTGCTGGGCCAACTGGTCCTGGAGGTCCAGGGGGCCCTGGAGGCCCATAGATCTAAATACAGACACACAAACACTCTCAGAAGGTTTCAACTCAGAAAATATTGCTCATCAAACTTGTGCTCTAATTTTAAGTAAAGTTAATGACCACCCCTTACCATTTCCGACCTTCCACCATCTCCAGGTGCACCTTTTAGGCCCTGTGACAAGAGGAGGCGAGGACACAGAAAGTCAAAACATTGTCAATATATTTCCTAGTCAGGCAAACTATTAAGTGAATGAAAAATGACGCAACACAGCACATTTTCACACAGCTTTTGGGGTGAATACAAAGTATCTTCTACTATTCCCCCTTTTCCAGGTCAGATACTGCATCCAGACAGATGCAGCATGAGGGGCACCATTGCGTACCATTGAGCCAGGTAATCCAATAGGGCCAGGGGCCCCTGAAGCCCCCTTTTCACCAGTAGGGCCATCTAAACCCTACAGAACAAGAAAGGGGAGATGGGCATCAAGATATCGGCACAGCGTTTTAATTCAGGGACTGATGAGTTCATCTTCATGTTAGAATCAAAGCAAAAAAGACACAAGAAAGTTTTTATATTCATCCAATCTTAGGGGGCTTTCACACCTACCTCATTTGGTCCGGACTTTCAGGCTTGAACTAAAATTATAGGTGTGAAATCTCCCCCGGAGCACGGTCCGGAATAAAGAGCCGGAATTTGGTCCGAACAAAAGAGGTAGTCTCGTTCTGGATCAAACTCAACCAAGGTTTTTGGATGGTTCGGACTGTAATATCACTTCTTTCAATTACAATATATGGTTGGACCCTACTAAAACAATCGAGCATACCTATACATCATCCACAGATGCATCTTTGTGACAATCTTTTTTTAACAACCCAAGATCCAGCTGTACGGAAATGCTACAGTCAGGAACGCAATGCTGCCCATCCTACATCAAAAACAAACCCTAACAAAAAAAAGATGTATACCCAAGAGCAAAATAGATGCCTCCCTTAATAGGTAACAAGTATCAAACATACAGATATACGGGATACAGAAGAACATGGCTCTCAAAGTATCACAAGGCTGCAAATAGCATAGGTCTTTATATGGGGGCACATTTGGGATCCAAGCCACAGTGAATTAAAAGTTAAACACAGTGTCATTCCTGGGGTCCCTTCCAAGCTAGTGAGCCTCTAATTAGATAATAAGAGGGCAGCTGGAAAAAGCCAGGCCTTCCCTCTGGATAATGACAGCTGTGGGACTTGCGCTTTGGTCAGGGAAGCCCAGACAGTGGTGTGGTGTGGTGGGGTGTGTGGTTGACACAGTCACTCACAGGTGATCCAGATGGACCCATGTCTCCCTTGTCTCCTTTGGGTCCCGCAAAGCCCATGACACCACTTTCCCCTCTAGGGCCTTCAGGACCGGCTGGGCCTACAGGACCAGGCTCTCCAGGCTTTCCCCTGGGTCCCTGAAAACACAAGAGATCAAGGTTGACTCAATGAATTGTATCTAACAGACATATTTTACATGTATTTTAAAATGGGAGCTTAAATCATCATTACTACATATTGTCATCACAATTAATCGATTTCTATCACAATATGCATTAATTGCCTGGTTAATAATATGAAGTACTGATAACTAAGTATTACCTTCTCTCCGTCCAGCCCTGGAGCACCTGGCAGACCAACTTCACCCTGAGGACACACCAAGGCTTTAGTACCAACTAGGCTAAGCAGGCAACTGTTCCAGGACCTTAGTCCCTCAGGGGGCCCAGATTCAATATACGTCAATTGGTTTCTAGTAATTTCATTAGTTGCAATTTTTATAGCAGGTGTTCAGAACAAAATCCCTGCATTAAAACAATGCAAGGGGCTGTGTTGGCGGGGGCATGCTGCCTCAGGTACAGGGGAAACATGAAAGTCCAATTTGAGTAACAGAACCATTTATTTTAAGTCAAGTATCTTTATAGTCATTGTATACATCAACAACACAGGAGTGTGTGCTTCCATGTATTTGATTGGCCAATGCGGCTGGTTGATGTTGCATTGCAATGTGGTAACAGTTGAGCTGGGTTTAGTCTCACAGGTCTTGACAGACCTATCTCCATATCACTGTGTCAGTATTGGAGTATCGTCTGGCTACTTTTCTGGGATAGAGGAAAAAAACACCCTGGCATTTTTGCATTTCTTTAAACCAATTCCAAATGTCCTGGGCAGCGCAAACCCCTGGATGCAGCAACATTGCCCTTGCAAAATAGATAGCGGAAAGAGCGGTTAGGCTTTATCCCAGCACTGTCCGGTATGCCAGCCCAAGCCAGGTTCATTTTCTCTGCCAGTCGACCCTGTGTTTTGTTCTGGAGCATTCTGGTTTGGCACCCTGGCGACACTGCTTGACAGGGCTGGGTATCGCCAATGATTTCTCAAATCGATTCCAATTTACAATGCTCTTATTTGATTACATTTCCGATTCAATATCAATTTGATATGAATTTGCAGTTACAATACCAATTTTGCTTGGATATACTGTAGCTTTGTAAAAGAGATTTTCAGAAAACGTATGCTGTAAAAGTAAACTTGTATGGCAAGAACATACTGGCCCAACAGTGGAATTGCGACTCCCGGCCTGTTACGTGATGCCTGTGAAAAGGCTTCCTTTCTCCCTTTTCGCTAGGCCCTGTTCCCAAAATTAATACTTTTTTTGTGTCTGCTTAATCCTTAATTTCAGTGTAATGTTGTAGGTTATTGTTTTAGTTTATTTGTTACTTTATTATTTGACATAGGCCTGTTTAGCAGGTTTGATGGGTTCATTGTGTTTTGCTATGTGATGTGGAGGGGGGGGGTAGATTAGCTGATCACTAGCTTAATCAGGGAGAGTGCATGCAGGTTTGCCTCATTATGTCCTTTCTGTAGGGAGGGGCTGGGCAATCCTAAAGTGTAGAGCAATAGGTAAAACAGTTTTTGCAGCAACTGACAATTTGATATTATGTTGGTGCTTGTTAATAAATACATAAATTGTGCACTTTAAAAGCCTCTTCTTCAGTCTTGTCAATCATGACAATGCCCTTATACATCCATGGTGAAAAGGCATATATTAATAAAATCCCAAAACCAATCTTTTAATCAATATCAGATCACTCAAAGATCGATTTTAATTGGACAATATTTATTTTAACCCAGCCCTACTGCCTAACTGACCTCATTTAAATGAATTCAGGTGTGCTTCAATTTTATAAATCCAACTGAATTTTAGGTCCGTAGCAGAACTTATCTCTGATCTCTGATCTCTGATAACACGTCAGACAGCACATATCACATGATGTGTGTCCGGTGTAAACATGAAGCAGATTTATTTTTTATTTTTTATTTAACCTTTATTTAACCAGGTTAGTCTCACTGAGATATAAAATCTCTTTTTCAAGAGAGACCTGGCCAAGATAGCAGAACAAATTAGTTACATATAAAACAATTTACAATCACAAAACAAACACAAAAGAGGCCAAGACAACTCAGGTGCATTTCAATTAAATAAAAGTACCATTAATTAAAACATTTGCACTTGTGGATGGACTCATGTTCTATGGTTTTAACATAACCTTTAAAATCATTTAAGGAAATTAGACACTGTAGTTGGAGTGTTTTCTGTAGGTCATTCCAAGTAGAAGGTGCAGCAAACATGAAAGCCTTTTTGAACAACTCTGTCTGGGCTTGACATTCAAAATGTTGAAAATTCAGAAAATGCTTTGGAGAAAAAACAACATTGGTGAAAAGTAAGAGCAGGGAGTTATTAGCTTGGACCGAAGACAATGTGGAACTGTTACTGAAAGGTATGTGAGCTACCCATCCAATAAGACTTACTGATGTGGATGTCTGTGTCGTCATTTCCAAATGTCTCCGTTTGTGCCCGTCCAGACTACAAGGCAATCCCAGAGTTTTTATACCAAAACGGGGGCAGCAGTGTTTCCAAATGTCTCCATTTTAGAGGCTCGGAAACGAAAACACCAGAGTAGTGTGAACGCGAGGCGTAAATGTAGCAAAAGATATTCGTTTTTAAACCAAAACGAGTAGCATAGATGTAGCCTACGGTTGCTGCTGCAGCTCTGCTAACATGCAGCATACTACACCTCCTGTGTAGACACTGTTAGGGAATTTGCAGCACTTACATACAATATGAACTGAAACAAGCCTGCATTATAACCTAATCCTTTGGCCAAGTCTTGAGAAGTAGCCTTGTGTCGAGACCTTACACATGCATTATTTGTTTTTATACTCATGGTGCATAATCATAACCATTACCCATAAAAACTGACATAAAAAAACCTGGGGCCAGTTATCTGAGCACTGGGAATAGGGGCCCAACAGTCAGCTGTTGCCCCCAGGCCCATTAACAGGTTAATCTGTCTATGGAACACACATCATTAAAAGGAAAGGTACGTTATTGTCACATACACATACATGTAGTGAAATTCCTTCTCTGCATTTTAACCCATGACCGGAACCCGGAACCTTCTTGATGTGAGGCCACAGTGCTACCCACTGGGCCACCATGCCTCAAACACATAAACACAAATAAAATAACACATAAAAACCCAGTGCAGGTCGCAATTGTCACTCTAAAATGTGTCTTACCTTGGTACCAGGGAGTCCCGGGGTCCCTGGAGGTCCAGGTAATCCAGGTGGACCCTAGGGGCAGAAAATTTTACGTCATTTAACAGAATTTGTACTACTGCAATGTGTTTGCACATGTCGTGATAAACCCTACAAAATACTTACCATCATGGGTATGTTGCGAATATCCTGTGGAGGAATATTACATTTTACAATATAAATAAATATGAAAAAATAAATATGTAATAAAGTTGCAACTTAATGAGTTACCTACATTTTCATTGTTTTGGATTTCAGCCTTTCCTGGCTCCCCAGTTGGGCCTGCAGGACCCTGTTAGAGGAAAAAGACCACTTGTAAACATCAACATGAACTTAATGATTAGATATTGGATATTGTGTGTACTATGCATCATTATTTTTCATTGTTTGGGCGACTTACTCTTGGTCCAGCTGGGCCCTCAAGGCCTGTTTCCCCCTAGAGGATAAATGAAGGAACAACACTTAAAATCTCCATAAACACTCACAGCTTGTGTTAGTATTTGGAAAGTCCTTCCATAATGCTGTTTTATCCTACCTTATCTCCCTTGTCGCCTGTGTCACCCTATAATAGAAATATCGTAAGGTGACTTCCATTAGCACTAGCTTTTGTTGAAGTGTTAGTTTATTAATCTATGATGGAGGCATTGCTGTGTCTGCAGCTACCTATCCACTGATCAAACTATTACACTTTACCTTGGGTCCCATTAGGCCTGGAAGTCCTGGTGAACCTGGTTCTCCTTTAATTCCTTGGGCTGCAATGCTCGGATCTCCTTTCTCACCCTGCCATACATAAAGAACAGTGTTTACCTGAACGGAACACAACTCATTACCATTAACCAGACACACAGTGGCGGTTCTAGGGGGGGTGCCTAGTTTGGCCAGTGACTTTGTAATATTAAGCCTCGACCCCTGTCTGGCCACCCTAAGTTTGGCAAATATTTTCATAAATTTTTAACCCCACTTTCCTACCCAAAGAGGGGAATATTATTAATGTGCAGTGATACATAAAATGTAGGTTAACACTGAATGAGTATTCTTATGTTTATTTTCATATGTGTATTGCTAATCTTTTGTAGAACCAAACCAATGGAGGGTTGGTAGTATGTAACACTTGTGCTCAATATATTTGGTACCCCTAAAATCACATGTGGCCCCAGCCTGGCCCCTCCATTTGAAATGGTCTAGAACCGCAACTGCGGACACGTACAATAATAAATTGAGTTTGACTGATTAATATGGATTTTGATTTCCAATGTAATGCTGTTAATCCTGTCCTGGATACGGATGTTTTCAAAGTTGTCAGTCTGTGATATCTTTGTGTATACCTTTCACTTTTCTCTGAATCTTCCAATTTCTATAACAGAAACTCTTATTGGACACTAAAGGTGGGATCCCCAGATAAAACTCAGATAATGAGAACGTGAGCTGTAGTTGGCATCTCTATAAAATAGCAAGTTAGTAAACCAGAAAGTGGATTTGAGTTGAGATTAGTTTAGTATTTCGGTAGATTCCCACAGATCACCACACATTTAAGACTATCCTTCTTCGATTCAGACTAAATAAAAAAATGCATGTATGAGTGTTGACTGACAAATGGTACAGTATGGTACAATACAACAAAAACGACTTTTCAGACAATTCTGAAGCAAATAATTTAGGTTGGCTAATTATACCATCTGTATAATCAATTAAAACACTCCAACAAACACCAAGGGAAGCACAGCTAACAGCACAGAAAGGTAAAATGAAGCACATTGAGTTTAAATTGGAGCTTTGGCCAGTCACAAACACAAAACACTGATGTGATGAACATATGGTTTTACAGACATCCAGTTACTAGAGGAATAAGGATGACTGACAGAAGGACAAGCAGACAGTTAGGGTGCTCATTCCATTCCAGGCCTACCCTGTAGCCCCTCTTGCCAGGGATGCCAGGGATACCAGGGATGCCAGCCTGGCCCTTTGCAGTAGAAGAAAGACAGTTACAACCCACTGATCTCTCTCTCATTGGTTATGTAATAACTGCCAAACACACTGCTCAGAAATGACTTTACCTTTAACCCAGGAGCGCCCGTGAAACCTGGTTCTCCCTACCATGGCCAAGATAGTATAGAGGTCAAAGATGGTGGAAAAGGAAGAAAAGAAAAACAGTTGATTTTTTTTTTTCAAGATATTGAAAAAGACATGCAGACACACATACAGTAGAAAGCAATTATTCATGCAATTGCATGGATAGATTACAGAATGGGCAAACTAGGCACAGCCCAGTGGAGCCCTGGGCCTGAGCCTCTGAAGGGACAAATAATATTTCTTGTAGGGAAGTCAATCAAATGGCTACGAAGACATGCAAAACAACCACAGTGAGATGCACAAGGACTACAAAGAGACATCTGTCCTCTGTGATAGTTGGTATTAAAGCCGCAAAGTGCAAAATTGCAAAACAACAAGAAAATGTGTTTCTTTCAGTCTGGGTGTCTTTTCCTGTATAAGAGGGTTGAGGGTCCCATTGTCTCTATCTGTTCATGTAGATGTATACAGTGAAATTAAAAACTGTGACTGATTAGCATCCATCAAGTGCCAGCCACAGCATGATGAACACTCTGGAATTGGTTGTTAAAAATAGAAAGGAAACACACTCGAGCCTTGTAGTTCATCTGTGTTCTTGCTTCTCTTTACAGACTAATGAGTAGATGGTTTAAATATGATGAACAGTCACAGCTGTGACCACACAAGTACAGGCATATAGCTGGCTGGCAGAGGCCCCAGTGGAATCGGTACACTGTCAACTGTGTTAGCAGAGTGCTTCCACGGATACAAATACTTAATTACCAAATGCAAAATAAACCAGCATTTATCAATCAGTACTTTCCCATTAATAACTAATAACAGGATCAGGACACCACAAATGTATACCCTTTTCCCACCAAAATTAGTGTGTACAGTTTAAATACAGGAAAACCTGCTAAAACTCTTCTCCTTTCCTATTGCCGGTAGACAAGTATGCCTGTTTTTTTCCCTGGGGGGGTCACGTTTGATGTCACAAACCTGAAAGAGGTGTTGTTAAAGTTTAACTTAAACTCTCCTCTGCTCAGACGGATCGCTCTGCATTCACTTCATTCTCTCACTTGCTCCAATACACACTCAGACACCGCCACACACACATGCACACACACACACACACACACACACACACACACACACACACACACACACACACACACACACACACACACACACACACACTACGTAATGGCTGTACGTAGCGGTGAGGTCACCCATTTGTTTGTGGACTGCTGTATAGAAGCCAACAGTTTGTGTTTGCATAATGCCATCTTGGTATTTTGGAGCCAGAAGTGACCATATTTGGACAAAAGGGCGGAGCTGGGAAGGATGACATGGTAAAGCCAGTGTCGCTTCGGTTTTAACGGCGCTGCGCTAAGCTAAACACTAAGCTAAGCGCTAAAGACGGAAAGTTGCTGATTTTCAACCCTTACCGCGTGAGTGTTCCAGCAAAGATTTTCCGGCCAGTTAACGCGGACCTCAGGGTACTGCCGCCATTTGTCTGCATGTACGGCAGTACAAAATATCAACAGACTTTCCCTCAAGTTACAAGCTAATGCTAGTACTAGCTAGCTTTGGTTGAAGAGGTGCTACTGAACACTGAACAAGACATGTTTCGGCAACCAAATGTTTCAATCATATAGATTTTATCTGCAAAAAAATACAACAGCGTGTTTATTTTCTTCGTAGATTGAGATCTTTTGGAGCTAGTAGTCAAATCATCTCTCTGTTTTTCACATCAGTAATTCAGAGTATGATGCTTTACTGTAGTACTGCTCGGCTAAGCAGCCTCTCAGTTAAAAATAAAACAAAGCTATTTAATCAGATTAAAATTTGCGCAAAGATTATAGGACTACCTGTAGTGCACTGCTTTCAGGAGGCTCACAATAATAGTATGCTTAGACTAGCCAGAAATATTTCAAATGACTCTTTATATGTCTTGCACAGTGAATATCAGCTTCTGCCTTCAAACAGATGCTTTAGAGTTCATTCTTTTATTGTATTAGACTTAAAAACTCCTTCATACATCAATCTATCCTATTGCTAAACCGGCTACATTAAACCCAGTGCAATATTTATTTCAGGGATATACATCTCCAAGACTTTGTCTGTGTGTATGTTCATGTCATGTACTGTTGTTATATATGTTTTCTCTGTTTCCTTTTTTTGGAGTTTATGTCATTTGTGGTAATGTCTCATGTATGTCTGTTGGTGTTATTAATCCTATGTATGTTTGGATGTTTTTGGATGTATGTGTATGCCCTCATTTGGATGTATGTGTATGTCATTCACTGTTTGGATGTATGTGTACGTCCTCATTTGGATGTATGTGTATGTCATTCACTGTTTGGATGTATGTGTATGCCCTCATTTGGATGTATGTGTATGTCATTCACTGTTTGGATGTATGTGTACGTCCTCATTTTTAAACGAGCTACCCAGGGATGTACAAAGAATTTCAGCCTTTGGCTGACAATAAAGTTGTATCGTATCGTATCGTAATTAACTTTGGTGAAGTGAGAACACACAGTGAGAGGGTCAAAGTTTAAGATGAAAACATGGACAATACCCAAAAACAAGTTGAGGTCTATTGTAATGTCCACAGTGCCATGGTTAGCATTGCTAAGCCTCTATCATGATTGACATGCCCCTAAAGCAGCCCCTGATTTATTGTCTATTTTAAAATAAATGGGACCATAATTTATTATGAAAATGTTTACTGAGGTAATAAATCAAGGCAGAAATAGGGTCCCCTTAGACTTCTATAGAAACTGACTTATTTTTTAGGCCAGTGGAGTTGCCCCCTGCTGGAAATTAGATAGAATGCAGCTTTAAGGCACCTCCACATTGGCTCCACTTTTCAGGCATGGAAGTTGCTGCTTGCTTGCCTCTGAACCATTTTTTGTTTTTTACAGCAACCTTTGAGATAATGTGAAAAGATTCATTCTCTGATATTGTCATCACTGTATCCTGGGAACTGAAGTTCTTTTCCAGTGCTAATCACACAGCATTTGTTATAGTCATAGTTATAACCTAATGGTGTCATTAGGCCTGTACGTTTCTCCCTCATGTGTTACTTGGAAGACGGAGATGGAAAGGGACCACATCAGGACAGAGTGTCTGTTGGCCTACATGATTTTGTGGTCAGACGAAAGCATTTCTGGACCTCCATTATCCCCGCTACCCTCAGAAGGACCTGAGTGGTGATGGCTCTAAATGCACAGAAGGGTTCATTAGAAACGTTCCCCAACAACCAACTGCCCCAAACAGGAAACAGAATTTCTCTTTGATCCATGACCGCTCCAATCAGCTTGTAGCATTCCTCTGGTCCTGGAAAGTTTGTCCTTTGGTCTATTTTAACATCTCTCTTTCCGTGACAAACAGTGGGTGTAGGCCCAGATGGATCTGTCACACTGGCATGCCATGTCATGATTTATCAATATGCTAATCTCTTTCTTAAAGCCATGCAGCTACAGGCTTTCCACTTCAGAGGAAATGTATGGATAGATGGGTTTGAACCAATCAGTCACCCTCACACTTACAGGAACTACAATCATCTTCCAATGATGCTGCAGGATCACTTGTTTTCACTCTGTTTGTACTGCAGCCAAGTCGTCCTGTCCAACTCAGTTCCAGAGGGAGGACATGGAGAATCACTGCCAGAGTTGTCATAATATCTTACAAGTACAAGTTCATGTACATGTGTACACAAAACAGTAAAATAGTATGGTTGGTAACAGATGGACAGGATTAGGCGTAGACCAATATATCAGTGTGCTGATACCAAGCTCTTTTAAAATTAAGAGCACTTAAAAGTTATTAGTCAGCCAGTGTCACTAATGGCAAATATCGAAATGAGGTATTTTGCTAAAAACATTAATACCACATGGTTGCTGGGAAGCAACTATGCCTAACTTATAAAGGTCAATTTAAGATGTTTTCTTCACATTACTCTTACAAGACAGCAGACAACAGTTTAATTGTCTCTCAATGAATTTAACCCAATCTAAATGCCACTGTGTTCTGATTAGTTCAGGGATTCAGATTTCTCAAAAAGACAATGCTTTTCTATATTTTTTGTTAAAAATTGACATATGTCCTAGCCTAGAAATCTAGACGCACCAAAGCAGCAGCAAATGTAATTTGATTGGAGAACTTAACTTAACCCTCTGCTCATAATATTTCCTCCAGCTGGGTAGCTCATTGCTTCCCATTTGCATTGAAAGGAAAAAAGTCAGAGATACCTTTTCATTCAGTCAAAGAAGTGCAACTGTTTGCACACACTGCCCTTTGTCATGAAATCCACTCTCTCTCTGTCGTCGCCAAAAAGCTTCAAAGCTGCTTCCAAACACAGCTTATTAGATCAGTCTAGAGCAAAGTAGTGTATTGTATTGACTATTTCACAAGTGACAGATGGGACAAGCTCTTGAGGTGGTAGTTGTGTCTGCTTCCTTCATGGCTAGACATGAAGGCCTGTGGCCTGCTGGGAGCTTTGGAACTACAGAGCATGAGTCTAGAAATGTCAGCAGACACTAATGGTTCTTGTGTATACCACAAACCTCTACCTGGCCCAATTTATTTCAACTCTGGCACAAGGCGCCAGCAGCCAGCTCTCTGAGATTAAATATAGAACAGATTTCTCATGGGTTCATGGAAGTCTCAACTCCTTAGATGACCATACCCTAACTTTGAGAGATCGGCCTGCAAAAGCACTTTCTCTTTATTATTAAACAGTAAAAGCCTTTCCAGATCGCTGTTTCCTGTGGATACCAGCGAATATGCTCTTTCCTTGAAGTTTTTCCGCTTTTGACTTTTTCTTCCTCTTTCCCCCATCTGTCCATCTGTGAGACTTAATGGAGAAAACAGACACGCGTACATACGGCTGCGACTGCTACTTCCACTTCCATGCTACCATGGCTAAAGGAGAGCTGCTGCAGGTCAGCTGGGACTCCTCCGTATGTAGTCCGTATAGAAGTGGACAGATATATCAATGAATTAGAGGCCCACTGGAAGCATTTAGATAAACAAACCACCACCACATCTCATCAATAATAAAATGTTTCTATCAGATATATAGGATCAAAACCAATTAGAAATAGAACCAAATAGGCCAGACAAGCCTAAAAAATAAGAAATGACAAGAAGTGGACTTCGCAATGTGCATCTTTGCCAGGTAAAGCCTGGCGCAACTCACTCGCATTCTCATGAACGGGTTTGTATGAAATTTATGCACAACAATTTGTATGATATTCTATGACATGAGGCAACTAAGTTTAGCAGTCTTCACCGTTAATTTTAGCCGACAAAAGATGACTGTGAGCTGGGTTTCAGAGCACCGTGAGGTTAAGCCCCTTTTAGGAGCCATTACAGTTGAGCTTATCCGACAAAAGCTGAGCGTCATGCAGCGAGGAGAGTTAAGTTTAATGACTCGTTAAGATTAGGAAAAAAGATTGTGGTTTAGGTTAAAACATTGATCCCCTTAAGTTGTACTCCTGGGACCGAAACACCCGTTTCCTGGGTGAAAGTCTTGTGTTTACCCCTTAATTTCTTCCGGGACACAAACTCTGCTCCCCCACTTGAAAGCCCTGTGTTTTACGACCCAGACTTCCCCGCTACGCAGACCAAAGCGCTCTTATACAGCAGCAGTCAAAGTGGTGTTGACAGTAAGAAATACGTGGAATATATACAAATTACAATTAATTACTTTTCATAGCTGTAAGACAGACAGCAGCTCCTCTAATAAAACACACAACAAACTTTTGAAGTGCCTTTCCACTTAATAAATGTATAAATGTAAACCAAGTTTCAATCATGAAGACTCCAGTGGCCACGGCTATGATCTCGCCATGCATAATTAGACCTTGACATGCCACACACACACACACACACACACACACACACACACACACACACACACACACACACACACACACACACACACACACTCCATGCTTAACTTTCACTCTACCTTCTCTCCCCTCTCTCCTGGGAAACCCCTCTTTCCTTCATCTCCCTACAGAATGGATGGAAACATCAGCTCAGAGAAGTAGTGGGGCGGTTAAAACAGACACGCCCTTTCAACCAGGGGAAAATCAAAAGACTAGCAAAGGCTCGGGGGAAAAAAGGGAGTACTCCTTCTTGACATGGACCTGACAGTAGTAAGTCTAAATCTTCACAGACGACATCAGGGGCCTTCTATCATGTCGCTCCCTGGACAGAAGCGGCAAGTAGTTGCCTTGTAAACAAATTAAACAGCAGCCAGTGGAGAAGGGATTTTTTTTAACCAGACCAGGTAGGCGACTCAAAGTTCACTCACTTTGATTAACACAGAGTTTTAAAGGTTATTCTAGATCATGTGTCAAACTCAAATCTGGCCCCTTGCAAATTTTTATCTGGCCTGCATTTCAATTTAGGTTCACAATAAACAGTTGTTTAGTTGCCTAGTTGCCTAGATGTGCGCCAAAACAAAAGGACGGGAAACAAATTTGAGAGGAGACATTCCCACAGAACCGGTTACTTTGCTTATTCAGGCTGGGTAACAGGTTGTAAAATAAAGTTATCATTGTTTTGCTTGACTTAATAAACTCTTGGGATGGCTAAGAAACTTTTTTGCTGACTATTTTAGGGCTTTATGTTGACCAAACTGTGAGACATAAATAGTCAGAGATATTTGTCTTTTTTCGACTGAATGTGCCCTTAATGTGATTCTCATTTTCCAGTGTGGCCCTTAGTAAAGTTGAGTTTGACACCCCTGAAGTCCAGACTCAGTTATGGTGTTTTCAGTTGAAGGCTTGTTCATAGGATCAAAACTGGCCATTCACGAACATTTGCTGAAAAGGTAAAACATCTTACCTTAATTCCTTGGTCTCCCATATCTCCCTGTGAAGCAAAACAGAGACAAACCGTAAATGTAACAGCTGACAAAAATCACAGCAATCCACTAGAGGGAGCACGAGATCCTCTTTAGGCATTACAGTTTGCAGTGATGACTGTCTCCACGGCCTCGCAGAATGGATGTGCAAACTGAAGAAGCATTTGCATTTCATTTAAGAAGTTGTTGTGCAACCTCTGGAAAAAAAAAAAGTCCAGATCATAGTGGCTGCGAAGGTCTCCGCTGTGTCCTCTTAGTGACCCTTAACTCAGTCGCCTGATGTGCTCATAAAGCTCATAGCAGAAAACAGAATCAGGCTTTGAGGCTGAGTCCATGGGAAAGCAAAGTGATATGGAAGAATGGCTGAAGTTTACAAGGCAATAATCTGCACAGAAGCTCACAGCAACACGGTTCCTCCAGGGCTCCCAGTGTCAAAACTTTAGAAGGAAAAATCCCTTTCACAGAGAGTCATGTTACAGATATAAACTGTGGCTTTGTTGTGCCAGCAGCAGCCAAACTGTTTGATGATGCCCAGATGACTGCGATGTTTAGTTATGTAGAGTTTAGTGGAAGGAGAAGAGTAAAAGTTATTCATTATTTAACCAAATTATTTAATTACTTTTAGTATTGAAACTCAAAACATCACAGCCATGTTAGAAGGCGTTGTTGAGCACAATAGCAATATCATGGATTTAATTTTTAAAGCGCTACTAATAGTTCTCTGAAATATTGTATCGAATAACTGTCCAATGTGAAAGGTGCTGTTCTGTAAAGACGAAACCACTGAGGATCATCACCAACTCTTTTCTATTGGTGGTCTAAGTACTCTACATTATTTCGTGGTTTGGACACATTGGGTTCCCCACGCACAGTCTAAGGTAGTGTTAGACGTACACATTTGTTCCAACGCAAACAAACATTTTATCATTCCAGACAGACAGTAGATACACACTGGATGTAATGGAATTAGTGTAGTGGTGTCTTTTGTATTTCCTTTTCCACCCCCTACTGATGATTGTTAGTAGCTGCACTAAAGAAGAAGTGAGGTAACAGTTAATGAGAATAGGAGGAGGAAGTGATGTTTAGAAAGTAGCTTTTTCCCATGGCTTCATAGAGGGAGCATCATCGTGTACGAATCTGCTTAATCCTGTGCCTTAAAGTCCACAAGCTGGCTTCATCCATAAGTTATCCATTATTTACAGTTATATTAACATGTTTATGTTAATATAGTTTGGTTTGAGTACAGTATGTTTGAGGTTTATTCTCAACTACATATGGATGTATTCAATCTTATCCTTAACCCAATGGTCGTTAAAGCGTTGGTGCTTGTGTAAATGATATTTACAGATTACAATACATAATTTTAAGCACCTGTTTATGTTAATTTATATCAGTAATTCTCTACTAATGTACGAGAGATAGTTGGTACTTGCAAAGATACTTATATTTTTGTGTTCTTTTTCGCAGTTTTACAAAAAAGTGATATTTTCCTTAATTAAATCCTGCCAAACACAACAACCCTAAACCCTCTTTAAATTATTCTTGTAACCTCCTACTATCTATAATTTCACTCTCACTCAAGTAAAATCTCAGCTTAGTAATAGAGTTAAGTCTAGAGACACTCTAAAACCATGACGTCCCGTCTCTGGCCTGCTACAGATACAATAGCTTCATAAATCCTCTTTTCATCATACTAACTTAATCTTAACTATTTACTCCTTTTGTCTTGTTTTACATGTTTTCGTTTTAACATGTTTGGCATCTCTCCTTTTGTCATCTATAATGCCCCAAAATCCGAGTCTCTAGAAATGCCATATAATGGCTTGGATTAGCGTGGAACAGTTGCTGTGTACATGTACGTGTGTGTCCTCCAGAGGAATTCTGATAAGCCATGGAAAAGTGCAGGACAAGCACGTGAAGAGTGTAGCGGACATTGCTCACAGCTTCAAAGCCAAGGTTAGACCCTTTAAGCTTCTGCTATCCACACAGTGTGTGTGTGTGTGTGTGTGTGTGTGTGTGTGTGTGTGTATACTTTGTTCATCCCTATTCAATACTAAGGAGACTATTTTACAATAACCCAACATCCACTTTCCATTAAATAAATGTCAAAACCATAAATGTGGCAGCATATGCTACCTGCATCATTTTGCGAGGTCACTTCTAAACAACTCCCAAAGCTTCATTCAATAAAAAAAGAAATTGTAAACTGGCGTGCTTGCTGGGACAAGATGGAGGACAACATCCACAGTCCTCACTCTTTAAGCTCAAGCTAACACGGGGCTTTAACAACCTGAGTTAGACATCACATGTGAGTGTGTCTGCTTAAGTTTGTAGGTTAAGTTTTAAAATAAGATAAGATAAGCCTTTATTGTCTCCTATAGGAGAAATTAGTCTTGGGCAGTTGAGACAACTAAAAAATTGGGTTAAGTTGTAGTGCTCATGGACAGTGTTTCCCTGCTGAGTCTGATAGCTTTGTTTCCAGGACAAAACACAGACAGAAAACCTACACTCGGCTACAAAGATGACGATATTCAACTTTTTTGTCATGAACCTTTGAGTTAAAAACCAATAAAACTCCACAGTTAAACATGATAACACTCTAAAAACAGGTAGAAAGTGGAATACCTTTGAGCCTTCAGGACCTAGAGGGCCAATATCACCTCGATCCCCCTTTGGATGGACAGAAAGACAAATATTATAACTTAATACTGATTCACAGAAAGTTGACCACACAGGTTTTCAACCAGGCCGGGATAAGGGGCATCATTTGGAAGATTTTGTCCCCCTGTCCATAATTCCTAACAGCGGGCCTGCTATCAGCAAACAGATGGTGTGGACACAACGCAAGCAAGGGGGCAAATCATCTGTTGAAAGCATCTTCTCCTGAGGCGTTCTAAAAGTCCTATGATTCGTATGTCTACTTTCCTCTAAAATGCCAGCCTAATGCACACAAATAGGGAAACTTTTTTACTTCTGAAAACAATAAAACGGGATGTTTTTAGCTAAATCAAAGCAACAAGGAATAATTAGTATTATAATAATTAGTCCCTGCAGATTAAGGTGACCAGATTTCTGAGACAAAATCCGGGTATATTTTCAGCTCAGAAGTGTAAATACCTCCAAAACAGGTAATGTTTTTATCTTTGTAAACTTAAAACGGGGACACTAAACCTAGAGCGGCATTGGGGCACAAGTCCCCCTCGGGGGGTCCATGGGCATGCTCCCCTGTAAGAAAATGTTGTCTATTTTAACATTTAAATGCATTAATCTGGCGTACTTTGAAAAACAATTCAGACAACCAGCAGTGGAGCTTCTATGTGTGGAGTAGTTTTGTAGACATGCCTCTTTGTAATTATGACATATATTAAAAAAACATTTTATGGCAAAAAATATTCCCCAAAATTATGCATATGGCTATTTTTGAAAAGTAAGTGCTGTAGTACAACCAGCAGAATGCTAATTATGTGTGAGGTAAGTTTAGAGACACTACTTTATTTAATTATTAAAATATTAAATGTTTTTGGCAAAAGAAATTCCCCAAAATTATGATTATGCTTATTTTTGAAAGGTAAGTGCTGTAGTACAACTAGCAGGAGACAAGTTAATAGCATTGAGTACGTTTGGAGACGCTACCTCATTTAATCATTAAGTTAATAAATATTTTTGTTGTATCTCTTTTCAGTGTTGTAGTTTGTAGACGGTCCCTAAGGTGTTGTAGTTTGTAGACAATCTCTAAGCCCCTAAGGCTTACTGCGGTCTCACCGCCGGCTGCTCCTAGAGACCAATGTTATTTCTCCAGGTTGGAGGACGGCTCGTTTTGATGAAAATGAGTTTGTAGCTCGTTGTTTACGTTACTACGGTGGGATAGATGTGTCGTTTGTGATTTAATAACATTTCACTGTAGAGTAATTGATCACTGAAGTTCGAATCTGAATATCTTTCTAACTTTACCGAAGTTGAGCTCTGAGCAGCGCTTGCTCTGGCAGTCTTGAGCCTGCGCGTGTAGGGTGTGCAACTATACAATCGGTCAATGTTTTCTTTCTTTCATTCCAATTTCGGGTCTGTCAGTCACAGTGAAAACCGGGGACATTTCCGGGGACAGCTCCAGCCGGGGACAGGTCACCAAAAGCGGGGACTGTCCCGGTTTCCTACTGCAGGTACGTTAAAACACATACATCTAAGTCTTCCGTTACTCATGGAAATAGATGGTTATTGCTTTATGTGCGTGATGGATAAACCATCAGTTACTCAACTGACAATGTGTACAGTAGATTGTGTACTGGAAAAAGTATTTGCTGTCCAATCTACCCACATCCTGGATGCTATATACTTTTTCAAAAGTGAAACACAAAAGACAGCTTACCTTTTCTCCTGGCACACCTGGCTCACCCTTTAGAGAAAAGAAAAACAAAGTGTGTACATCTCCAGCCAGTGTTTCAGTATTTAATATTGAAAAAGAAATTGAAGGCTTCAAAATCACGATTCCACCCAGATGATTTTCTGATGGTGCTGCATGCTAAAGCCTATCACAAGAGAGACAACTTCCTGCTGGCTTGTTTTCCATAATGAGAGGCATTTACAGGACTCTGACCGTTTGTCTGACCTCAAAATCTACATTCCCCCTTTTAAATAATCTGTGATGATTAATGCATCATGTGGAGATCTACTCATCACATCCAAAGGACACAGAGAGTTTCTGCTGTGTAGGTGGGGTTGGTTTGAATATCAGAGCAGCTGCACAGAGACCAAGTGGAAACATCTTGGCTTGATACCCGTTTCATGTGGCTTGTTTTATTTGAGCCTGACTGTGTTTGTCTGTAATAACTCTAGAGTCATCATGAGAGGCCACCGTGATGCTAATCACGTTTTTCAGAATTGTAATTTTGCTGTTTGGACAAGAAGAGAAATATGTTTACCTTCATGCCTGGTAAAAGCTGCAGAACAAATGTAGAAATCAGAGGAAGGTTAATGTCACACCAACAAACGTCCACTAATGAGAAGTTTTTTGGAAAAATATAGGTGGGCTCAGGAATCACTGAACCAAAGCTTACCCTTGGGTCTTTTCCTGGTTTGCCTGGTTCACCAGGCTTACCCTGTATGAAAAGAGCAAACATTCTTAACACAGAATCTACAAAACTATCCAACATACCAGTTCCATGGTGCTATATGTATATGCAACTAAGCCTTTTGTGGCGATAGTGAGAGCCTGACAGTAAATCCTAAATATTTCCCCACTAAAATATCAGGCTTGAACTTGAACTCGCACCTTAAACTTTTATAAACTAAACAGCTCTATTGGTTGTCTAAGTGAAAAGCTGATGAGTCGTTTTATGTGCTAAGGCTGCAACAGTTTTGAAAATGCTGAGTCATAGACAGCTTTTAATGGTGTCCCTGAGCAAAGGACTTGTGAATCTGCCCATTCTTACAATGTTTTCAATTCTCTATATTCTGTAGTTTCCAAAGCATGAATGTGTTCTGGTCATGTAGGGATGGATGGTGAACTTGGAAAAGAACCCCAAATTATGTTTATAATTTGTAAGATTCATGACATTGTACAGCTCAAGATTGTTGTAGGATTGTAGAGTTTGCTTAGTGAGAGGGAAAATACTGGGCATTAGTTTTACACAATTTTTATTAAATTCAATTGCTTTTATCCAGGGGTCTTGAACGTTTTTAAGCCAAGGACCCCTTAAAGGTGCAGTAGGTAAGACTTATAAAACTAACTTTCTGTCTTATTTGTTCATCACGCGAGATCACGCACAGAGCACAACATATATTGCCGGAAGAGACTACCAAGCAGGAAACAGCAGAATAGATCAAGAAAATGGCAGAGTCAGAGGTAAGCATCGAACGCGACAATGAGTGGCTCAATTTCGAAGGTCGACCGTACCTATTTGAGCCTGAATACACAGACGAGGAGCTACAAGTAATGTGATGTCGCGGGATGTCGCAGGATCTCGCGCGATAGCAGCCGTGAGGAGTATCTATCAGGCAAGTGTTATTTAAATATACTTCTGGTGTAGTTACAAACTTTCTAATTTATAAATACATGAAATATTTGTACTAGTCTAGACGATTGGTATCAATCGGGGCATTATTAGTGGGGTTAATTACGAGATACAAACGTGGGTCCATTAGTGCCTGCACTAAGCTAACCAGCTGATAACGCTAACTTGACCAACGTTATAACAAGGGGGAAAAAGTTTATTGGGGGTTGTTTGGCTCGAGGTCAAGGTGCAAAGCAGCCTAGAGTGAAATTACTCCAAACCATGGGTTAAAAATTTCAAAAATTAACAATATTTTGGAGCCCCCATTTTCAAGATGGAAACTGGTAATTATGATAACTCTCACATGACACAAATGTGTCCACAGGGAGGAAACAAAGCCCTAAAATTATTTCAAAATTGCCATCATAGATGGATTTTTTTATTTCAAAGTGTTTTTATTGTTTTAAATGTAAATAACACAAACAAACCAACATACTTTCACTTATGTCATACAAGGCATCCCCATCCACAAACCTCATACTTTATACATTATCTCACACATACCCTTTCGCCATCATAGATGGATGTGTGATTTATTGACTGACATCCCTATCATTGGAAAGTTACAGTAACCCATGCATATCCTTTCCTTATGTTTTGTGACTGATACTCTCTTGTCTTGCTAATGCAACATTTCTGCCAGCCGGGCCGTAACCTGTTAGGGGTTGTTGATGTTGTATACCCTCATTATGTAGAGTGTTCAAACAACAAATGACCTTTGACCCAAGTTCAGTTTATGCTGTTTTTGAGTCTCTGTCCAACAACTTCTGTTGTTTGTGCAAAGATTGAAATGATTTTCAATGTGGCTATTTAAAAGTTGTAAAGGTAGAATTTTGATTGCTGGTTGAACTCAGACTGGGACTCACCATTGGACCAGTGGCTCCATTCAGGCCTGGGGTCCCTGGGAGTCCTGGGGGTCCTGGAGGTCCCGGTGGTCCCTGCGCTCCAGGCTCGCCCTGCTGGGAGACCTTGAGTTACAACCTTCGATGCTGGAGCATGCCTCGCCACACTGGCCATGCCAACACAACAACCTCACACAACACCACAAAAAACTGCAGCAGGGGGGTTGCAGAGAGGAAGGTAAGCCTTTGGAACACATATCTGGGATCAAATATTCCAAACTCAAGGTTAATTCTGTTCCAGGGATTTTACCATATCCAATAGACTTTAAGGTATTTAGCTCGCTCAGGTGTTAGGACATGATCAAGGACCCTTGTGACAGGGTCTTAGCAAGTACCCTGGGCAGGAAGGGCACCAGAGGCAGATATAGGTGACTATGAATATGAGACAAAACTGGTCACAGCATCAGATGACGTGAGCTTGGTGCAGAACTTTTTTTCAATGACACTGATTGATGACTTTGACACTTTCCTAATCAATGTTGTAACTAGCTGCCATGACCAGTGGAAGAGCACCAAATGCAGACAACGTTAGTGAATATGAGACCAAAACTGGTCACAGCATTGACTAGAAATTTTGTAATACGGAGTACGGAACTTTGGTCATGTAGTGAAAAATGGGTTCGAAGTCATAAGCACTGTCTCTTTTCAAGGAGACATTGAGTATGTTTACATGCACACCAATATTCCTCCGGATATGACAATATTCTGTCTTTGATACAGGTCATGTAAAAAGCATATTCCGTTCTATATGAGGCCTTTTTCCGAATTTAGCATTTTCCGATTAAGACATGTGGGATAGCATTCTTTGGACATGTATACAGCGCATTTGGAATATGTGTCTCCATCGGGGTTTTTACCCCAGTTTATGGCCTCTTGCCTGTTTACGGCTTACGGTCAGCTCTGTATGTTGCTATGGTTGTTGTACACAAACCAACCATTTTGCAAGGCTGCAGTAGAGATGCATGGCCAAAAGAAAAGATGAAAAAACACAGCTACTTTTAAATATTATCAGATGCTTGGATATCAACAGGTTTTTGGATATGAGCAAACATCGCAACACCGACCTTTTCAAGAACCTGGTTGAAGGAATGAAAGAGGGACGCTGTGTTCACACGGTCAATCAAGTCTGCCACTGGTGAAAAATCGTATTTTGCACGGCTACATGTAAACGGGAATATTAGTGGAATATTAACTTTCATTAGCCATGTAAACAGCTTAGTCGAAATATCGTCTTTTTTAAGGAATATTACCGGAATATTATGTGCATTCAAACGTGATAACTAAATGTGAGTGACATTCTTGATCTTTCTTCAGCCGTCTGCTGACTTTGAGCACTTCTTTGTAAATGGGGTCAAAGTACCTTAAGTACCCTTGGACCCTGGATTAGATATTGTGGGTATTTTATGTTTTGCTGTTGTTGTTGTTTGTCTTGTCTTTATGTGTGTCTGCTGGCTGTACAAATAATTGCCCCTCGGGGATAATAAAGTTACCTTGACCTTGACCTTGACCTAAGGGCCAGGAAACTGGTCACACGGAGGGCCAACCGAACCCACTGCGACAGTCAATATCTCTGCGAACATGAGACCAAAACAATCACTGCTGCAACTGAGAAGTGATCAAAGTCATTGACCAGGTCAAGGAGGACCTTCACATCTGAGGAAAGAGTCCATCTTTTAACAGAGACAGGGCTTATGATTTGTGATAACACCTGAGCAAGTGCTTTAAGCTGATCAAGGCGAATGGAGTCGAAAAGCTCCAGAGACAGCTAGTGAGTGCAGAAAGTGCTTTCCTTTTAGGGACTACCTTTGTTTGGAGAGCAAGGCACTGGGCCATATGGGACACGGAGGTAGTTATTTGAACTTTTTGACAAGCTAAATAGAATGAATGTTCCTGGATCTCTCATTTTCCAAGGACTAGTTGTCAAAGGTAGTCCAGCTTTTCTAAATTTAAATTTCCATTGGGTAAAAAAAAGATTAAATTAGAGATTAGAGAAGATCTGTAAAAGCATTAAGTATTATGCTTTGTATTTGAAATGAATGAATGTAATTTTGACATTGATCTTTCCTGCAGCTTCTTCTTTTTTTTATGTACTGCTAATCTGTGTGATCATTCTGAAGACTGCCCACTGACAGCCAGAACCCTGGGAATGACCTCAAACCAAAGCCAAGACTAAACAAAATCAAATAAAGGAAATTTACAACGAGCACAGGATATGAAGATAATAAATACACCTCAACGGCTGAAATAAATCTGGCTGGCTGCTACTCGTCCTGAATCTGCTCCTCCTTTGTTTCACTCTATAATAATTTCCGCTACTCATCTTTTGGAGCTCATAAAATCTATTTCTTGATTGCTACGAGTCAATGTTTTATAGAGAAGACACCCCCATATGGAAATATGCATCATTATTGAGGGGAAGAAGTTTGTATGGCGTGAAATTGAATGCATTGTGCTACAGTACATGATTTATTTGCACATGTGGTCCGACTTAGAGAAGTTCCTAACACAAAGCGCTGGCCTTACTTCAGTCACTCAGCAATCACTGTGTTATTGTAGGAGAACACACATGTACAGTAGCTCAGGACCATAGAGCGCTGCCAAGCTTCTATTCTTAGATAATGGAGAACATATCCATTCATGTTAGATCCATATTTTATCATTCCTACTCTGCGTCCAGATAAGATTTATGTCTCTGGACATGTTAGGCTTTTCCCAGGGGTTACACACACATTGCTATGGGTAGAGTGCAGCTGCCAATAGCTGATAATAAAATGTGCTGTTCTGCACAATTTGACTGCATGACAGAACATTCCAGAAAAAGAAAAGAAAATCACCCATTGTTCTAGTCTCATTATGATAGAAACCCCAGTCCATCAGCTGGTCAACACTGATTGGCTGATCTCTGATGCATTATAGAGGGAGGCAATATGAACTCTTAACACTATGGAAGTCCATTTTGTCTGTTGATGCTAGGACTGTATATTTGTATTGTATTTGTTATACGCATTAAAAGATTTTTTTATACATTTTGGTGATTTATCAGTGGATTGTTGAGTGCTTTGTTGAATTGCAATTTTATTATTTATTTATGTATTTATTATTATTTATTTACCAGGAACAGTGCACCTTAACCAACATTTTAGTTTCCACCTTAATGTAAATGTACCAGTTAGCTAATGAGCTAATTTCATCTGGCGTGTCCATTTGTATTTGTTGTCTATTCATGCCATTGGCTAAGTCTGCTTAAAACTACAATGGATAGTTTTAACTACAATTATTTTTGTCATCACTGACAGCAAAGGCCTTGAAGATGACTCAACATTCAGAAGCAATAGCAGCCAAAAGTTGGTTAATTACAGCATGACGGCGGAGGAGGGTTGGGGAGGTTTCGGCGACGGTTGATGGCGGTTGGCATCCACAGGGAGGAAAGAGAGGAGGGGGCAAGTAGGGGGCAGAGAGAATTGTACCTTGAGGCGTTTTAGGATTAGAGGGCTTATTGAGGGCATGTTGCGCACGGTGATGGGCAACATCTGCTGGGGGAAGTCACAAAGCACAGGTGGCCAGCGGTGCAAAAAGATCACAGGGCAAAGGTCACCAGGAGGCCACAGAAAGGAATGGGGTAGAACCAGGAGAACGAAGGAGGGAGGGGGGGCGGTATATGGAGGAAAAAGAGAAATAGAACATCATAGTGAAAAGCAAGGAAATGGGAGGGCAAATTAGAGAGAAAAAGGAAACAAAGCTGAAGAAAGGAAAGACAAGAAAAGGCACCAGCACAGCAAACTACGGGCTTGGAGTGGCAAAGGGGATGGTTGATGTCCTGTGATGCTTCTTTATATCAAAAGAATGTGAACGCTTGAAAATTTCTTAGATACTGTTAGAGTGTGTTTGTTGCAAATCACCAAGCATCCCCTATTCAGGATTTCTGTGCATCATTGTCCCCATTAACAGTAAGCCAGGCCCCTAGATTGCAGCGGAGCAGAGGTGGGCGCCAGTCTTGCCACAAAGAGAGTACAGCAGCACAGTTCCATTGCACAACCAGACTTACTGTGGCCAACTGTCCAGCACAGGGCTGCACAATACGCCGCTTCTGTTGAGATGACCAGCGTGATCAGATACAAGTTTAGGACAGGACGGAACAGGTATGATCCCGCTTATAGCTACATTTCCCCGATGACACCAAGTAGAACCAGCAGCATGCAACTTGCCTACTTTTTACACAGCGTACATATTTCCACAATTTTTACTATGCAGCAACCTTTAAAGTAAATACTACATTCACCCAATACCTAAAACCCCAAAAGAAGTATTCACTACTCTAACATACATACACATATATATATATATATATATATATATATATCAGTCTTGGAACATACTTCTTTTTGTTGTGTGGTCAATCACACTATGTTTAGGTAGATCAGTTGAAAGCCAAAAATAACAATAATACTATTACTATGGAAATATATACAGAATGTTATAAGTAAATATAAGTAGGGGTATAAATGTAGCAAGTAGGCAAGTGTGCTGCTTTATCCCTCACCATTTCCAGCTATCCACCACATTGGGTTTAAATGTATAGAAGTCAGAAGCAGCCAATATTAAAGTGAAATCATTTAGTGAAATAGAAATTTGTCCAATTATGTTAAAGTTATGTTTGTAAAAAATCTAAAGAAATAGTTTGTTGGAAATTAAGTAAAATACAAACTCCATTGAAAAATATTTTTGTGTGTACTCTTAAACATATTTTTTCCTTTTGACCTCAAATAGGTTGTTTATTATGAACTGAGTAGGCACATAGCTTCATCCTACACATTTTCAGCTGTTTTCTTACAGTACCATTTTGACTGTAGTCATTACCTTTTTTACATTCTGTGTGATTAATAACAGAGCAAAATACATTTTGATTTCAAATTGCATAACATTGCCATATTTGTGATTGAATCAAATTTGAAGTTGAATTTTTATTTTCCAAATGGAACAAGAAAATCAAATTCACTGATTTTATTTTAATATTGGCATCCCTGTGCTTCTGCAGCTGCACAATTAACCTTAATTCCAGGAACAAAGAGATTCTAACTGCATATTATGTAACATTAATTTCATATATATTTTCCTCATCACCACATTGATCTTTTTTTTGGTGTTGGGTGGAGAGCCGAGGGCTGAGGAGTGCCTTGGCTCTTCGGCACTGGCTCTCTTTGCGGCAGGACTAGGTGACACCCCCACTGAGGGTTATCTATCTGGGTGTTTGGTGGCACCCACAAACCTTCAACATCAGAGCCTGACTGGAGCGCAAGGCAGCCAGGGTTTTCAGAGGAAGATCCTGCACAAAGAGGCCCTACACACCAGGGAAGTGGTCATTTCAGTCAGTGCTGGTAATGGTGGCAACAAGCCATTGTCTAACCACACAACAAGTGAGTCATGTCTCCTGGAGCCTGAATTTAAGATGGTTTCCGTTTTAAAGGAATAGCTTAAACTGTAGTTTTTTTTTTGCTTTCCGAGGGTGAGATGTTCAGAGGGATATTAATCTCACGTCTTTGTGTACAGTACAGAGCTGGAGTCAAGGTGTGGTTAGCCTAGCTTAGCATAAATACTGGAAGCAGCTAGCCTGGCTCTGTGCATAGTTAAAAAAAAGATAACACCTGCTAAGTCTCATGATGTGTCCTCTTGGTTTAGCTTTTGATGTGAACACAAACGTAAAATAGCAATTCATGAATCAGAACTTTGGGTATTATGACAAACTCGTGCTATAGAGAGAAATAAACTATGGTCTTTCAAGAAATTGCGTGAATGTGTCTTTCTGTTCGAATTAAACAAAAGAGATACAGCCTGTTAACAGTCAGCTTTATACTGTAGTTGTTTGTAGGTTTATCTTTTCACTTTGGACGGAGCCAGGCTAGCTGTTTCCCTTTATGCTAAGCTAGGCTAACCCTGTCCTGACTCCAGCTTTGCACTTGATATGAATTGACATATTTCCCAAAATGTTAAACTATTCTTTTAACAGTGGGGCTTCTGCTGAAATACACATTACACAAAAACACAAAAAAATATTAGCTGGCTTTGTCCTGAAAGGCAAAATCTCTAAACACTAAGCATTTTACCTCCACCTACAGTAACCCCCCAACCCCCAAGGGTCTCACTATAGGATAGAGGCCTGAAGTGTTAGCAGACACTGGGAATGGACCTCCCATACAGACTGCTGCAGGGGTCTCTGAAAAGTGTATGAAAAACAAATTCAACAGGCATACAGCTTGTTAGAAAAGGGATGGGGTGGGGGGGCTAAAGATATCAAACCTGAAATCCTCTCTGGGCCCTGTCCAGAGATGTGTATCACAACATGACACATTATTGATAACCATTTCAGCATTGTGCATTATTATTTGGAGGGGCATTTAAAAATGGGAGCTTCATAGTAGAATAAATGTCATGGCAATAGCAAAGTATGACAAAAAAAAAACCAACTTTGATCATCTTAGCAGGAGCAGTTTAATAACTGAAAGGTTGAATTAGGCTGGAATTGGACTATCTGAAAAATCCCCCTTTACACAAGAGACTCTTATTCTTGGCACCGCACACACAGGCTCTTATCACGTAGTGCTTCAGCAGGCCGCCGGTAATTGCCTGGTTTTCTCTCAACTAGCCAAACCCCAGAGACGTCTGGCCAAAGAACTGCAGAGCTCTGCATGTGCTACCCATCAATGTGCTACCAGCCATTTATCTGTCAGCTTCTGTAGTAGTTTTCTCTCCTTCCAACTTTACTTTTCTATTCTGTTCTGACATTATAAGACTGCAAAAATGCATGTGGACCTGTGAGAGATGTGTGTTATACAATGTAGGATGGACAACAGTAAAGGTTCAGTTTGTGTCATAATCATAGACTGTAAAAATAATGGACGATCCTTCACATCTATAAAAACTGAAGCCTTAAATGTTAATTCTATCTCATTTCCAGCAGGGGGCGACTCCACTGGCTCCGAAAAGAAGTTTTTATAAAGGTCTATGAGAAAATGACCCTACTTCTGCTTTGATTTATTACCTCAGTAAACATTTTCATATTGAGTTTCTGGTCTTAATCGCTAGTTTCAAGTCTTCTTCAATACAGCAAGATGTTCACTTTGTAATTTATGGTCCCATTTATTTTAAAATAGACGATAAAGCAGGGGATGCTTTAGGACCTGTTAATCAGGACATAGGCTTAGCAATGCTAACCATTCTAACACTGTGGACATTAAAATGACAACTTGTTTTTGGGTTTTGTCCATAATTTCATCTTAAACTCTGACCCCTCTCACTGTGTGTGTTTTCACTTCATCACAGTTAACCAACCAAGCTAGCTAGCTAGCAGTAGCAGCAGCTGGTAACTTAAGGGAGAGTCTGCTGATTTTCTGTACTGCCACTACCCAGAGGACCGCGTTTACCCGCCGGTAAATCTCCACTGGATGACTCCTTCAGAAGGGTTGAAAATCGGCAACTTTCCTCCTTTAGGATTTAGCGCAGCGCAGCGCCATTGCAACCATTAACAACACTGGCTTGGCTGCGTCATCCTCCCCAGCTCCACCTTCTCGTCAAAAATCTTCACGTGCGGAATGTCCAAATTGCTCAAGGCTTCAAAACTGCAGTCCATAAACCTATGAGTGACGTCACCGATACTACGTCCACTAATTTTTTACAGTCTATGATCATGATATTAACACATATTACAATACAGTAGGCAGATTATAATAATTTTTAGCATAGACACTAATGATGAAGTGCTTTTGGTTAAACTGTAATGTCAAAGAATTAGTTCCACAATAATGTTTCCATACCCGGTGTGTGTAGTCTCCACATACGCCCTGGGGAGAAGAGAAAGAAAGTTCAATCAGAAAAAAAGACTTTTATTTTGGCGACTACAAATTTATACCATAAGGTTTTGTTACTAACTGAGGGTCAAATTTTACAATATAAAATGTTGGAAAAAGCAAAAACAAGCGTCAAAAACGTCAAAAACAAGGCTGACGGGACAACACAAGGGTTAAAAGAGGTGTTTACCAGGCAAAGATGTTTTAACAAAAATCTATCATCTTGCATTTTGGGAAATGCAGTGTTTTGGAGGTGATTTGCCCATGCTAGGGACTAAAAGTCAGAATCTCAAGCTTTGCTGCTTTGATTTTGAACATTTCTTTTGTAATCCCTCTCTGCAGTATTCCCTTAACTGTATGAAATGCAATGCTAATTTTCTGGAATACTGCTTTCACAGTAAATAAACAGTAACAGTAAAGTAAAGAATCGGAATAGTTCTTCCACTACCGCTGGCTGGTAAACTATTGGATGTGTTACTTGGCAAAATTGTCTACTACTGGAAACCATGTCTCACCTTTTCCCCTTTGGGTCCAGGTTCCCCCTAGAAAAACAACAAGAACACAGGTGAATGAGATAACTAAGTGGTTAAGCAGCAGGTTATGATCTCGGGACTGATATCAGACTTCACAAACTTACTGGGATTCCTTTAGCACCACGCTGCCCCTGAAAGACAACAGCAACACTCGGTCTTGAATGCAGTTAAGGCATAGATGTGCAGCTTCACAAAGAATTCAATATGACTGAACACATATACCTCCAATAAACATGAGTGAAATAAGTAAACATGTCAAGGTATCAATCAAACTGATGAATTAGCTGTTACAGGAGTCCATTCCAATTACTTGTTCTGTGCGAAGGCAGTTAGTTTGACTTCCCAGCAGGCCCTGGGGCGTGCCCAGTGTAAGTAGCTGTCAGAGCTCAGCGACTGGTTGATTAATGGACTCAGGGAGAGGGCCCAGTAGGACACATCCAGTGCACCCCATGCTGGTGACCCCACAGGCTCAGCAGCTCCAAAGCTACTTTCTGAAGGCAACAGCATCTCCATACATTTACCAGACAACCCCTCAAAGCTCTTTTTAATACTCCTTGACATTCGTCAGGAAGGAGACTAAGAAACAGGAGCTCATTACATTTAACATTATTTCAACAGTATCCAACCCTACTCTGCCTCCTGGAAATGTTGTCATTTGTACTGGCATTGAGTTCACTGGAGCTGTCCTGCTTCAAAAAACAAACCCCCTTCCTGAGCAAGAGTAATGGTCTTCAAGCAGAGGCAAACAGCAGTGGGCATGATAAAAGCCAGAGCATCAACCTCAGCTGGACAACACTAAAATGATCTACACCTCAACATCATTCAAGAAGAACAGAGCTCTTTTATACTGCAAATCTGTTTTGAAGCTGGTAATAATTCCAGAGGAAGATCCAAATTGGTGGAGAATATGGCCAGTTGAAGAAACTCCAACAGTTAGAGTGAGGTGTGTTCCCACCCCTATCACCAGACAACAGCATAGATTTGTTGTTTTGGATGATTCTGTGAAAACTTAAAACACATCCAATAACAATGTTTCTTTATTTTTAATTTTTTTTTTATTCTTGCTTTGTAGTCTTTTGCTTTACAATACCTGCGCATGGCATCTTATGGTTAAGAGCACTGAAGGATTATGGTTATGGCAGGTAAACTTTGGTTAAGGTGGTGGTTCTCAAACTGGGAACCACTGCCTTAACTGCCATAATTAATGCAAAGTTCTGCTGCACTGCTAGCAAAGTATGGACAAGTTTGTGAAAGGACTGTCATGTAAACGTAAAGCAGATGATGAAGCTACACCAAACACAGCCACGACAACCAAAATGAAGGCAAGAAAATCCGAAGTGGTGACCACAATTCGTTCTACAGTTAGGAGGCCACTGCCAAGTGGAATCGTATTGGGTCTCGCTTGAAAATATTTGTATTTACAAAAGGGGGCCCCTGCAGAAAAGGTTTAGGAATCACTGGGTTAAGGTATATTTAAGTTTAGACAGCTACAGTTCTTGGTTAAGGGAAAGGGAAAGATCATAGTTAAGTTTAATAAAAAGAGGAACATTAGAGGTCTGGGACCGAAGCATAATGCTGACCTCCACACCTTTATTTTCCACCTAAAGGACGCAAAGGACTCACTACTTTCTGCATAGAAACTCATGAACATAAACTTAAATAACCTGTGAATAATGGGAATCTGCAAAGTTACTTTGGCTCTGTAATAGCTGAGAGTCAGCCACAGTAAGTCCTCTTCAGATCATTGGTTACAAACGATGCTGAAATGGATGATTTTAAAAGCCTAGTCCTGCCTTATCTGCAACATGATGCTTATTGTATGACTAATAAGGTGTCAATGAGTATGGGATATACAATGTTAATGGTGAAGAAAATGCTTGAGGCATCAAATCCTCCAAGCCTCAGTGAGCACTATCTAAAATCCCTTAGTGCCCATTTCAGTTAGTCAGAGTTGTACCTACTAACCCTGATTGAAAGCCAGAGTGGGGCAAACAGCTCCCACCTGTCAGCCTTTTCCCTACTGTATTCAACCCACTGTTAGCCCATTACTGGGTGGCGTAAATCAGGCCACCACTCTGTTTTTCTTATAACTTTGTGGGTACAAAATAAACAGGCAGCTAACTGACCTTAACAGCAAAACAAGGTTCAATGCAATTATTTCATATTTTCTTTGGCTTGTTGGTGTAAATTTCAAGAGTATATTCACGTTTTATGGGCTCAACGAGGGGTTGACCAGTGGTGAAGGTAATATAGTGTATATGTTTCTGACAAATGTAAGGAATGCTTACCATGTCTCCCTTCGGTCCGCTCTGTCCCTGTGTGAACATTAAAACAGGTGATATAATAATTAAATCCATCTAAACAGATACCCCCACTTGATTTCCTTGGAAAAAAGGTCTTAGAAATATCCATAGCATGTTTAACCCCACCCTATAATAACAGTAATGACACTAATAGAGATTTTATTACAATAATGACCATAATCATTCTTAGCTTAATTATGCTCATTATCATCACAGAGTGCTGGGTTCTGGGCACTGACGAAGCACTCCATTACTCAGTTATTTCACTTTTTGACAGGAACTTGGGGAAACTCACAGATTTGCCATCCAAGCCAATTGGACCCTAGGATCAAAGAAGAGAAGGAAGTGTTTGAGTACATATGGAGATCACACAAATTACTTCACCAACTGGTCCCATTAAAACATCAGTTAGAAACCTGGCTATTTGCAAATACTCGTTAAATACTTAGCGATTAAAGTAAAACGCTGAGGTGGTGTCAATGAAGATTTATTAAGTGATTTGGGTAGTAAAGTGAAATGTGAGTTACAATTAGCCATTCAGGATTGTCATGCTATGCATCACGGGCCTGGATAGGACTCTATCTATCTAGACTTTTACAGAACTCAGAAATATCAGTTGCACAGGATCTCACCAATTTAGTTGAGGGAGGAATGTTGAAAATATTGCATGGCGAATTTCAGGGTTGCTACCTATGTACCTTGGGTAGAATAACAAAATACATTTTCTTCTTCACCCACCCGACTTGAGAGCTGTTTAACAGCCCTCACTGCTGCCAATGGTGGCCGGAAGTTATATTGCAGCAATACTGATTGATTAGTAGTGTCATTTATTTATATATATTTAGCTGGCTGAGCAGCACTTCAGTCAGTCGGCTGAGACAAAAAAGATTTTTCATGGCTTGCATTGCTTTTACAGCTATAGTGCGTAGTTTTTGTCTCGCCCCTGAAGAAAGTAATGAGAAAAATTCTGTTGTTGCAGCCACATGATACAGCCTTCCGTGATCGCACACCACTCCCCTCCCCCCTCCTCCACCCAGTTGCTAGTAGCCAAGGAGGACACGGAGGATTAAAAAAAACCTCACCGGACGCCACAATGTTCTGAACATAGTCATACTGACAAATCCAGAGAGAGTTGTGTGGAGCTGATAGTCTTAATTAGCTTTGTAGCAACTCATTTGGCTACGGCATGAATGTGGCTTGTTCATTAATAAGTTAATTAAGTTGCGGACTAAAGCTTTAATAGAAAACACCTCTATCTGTCAGAATAAATCATGTTTTCTGTTGTTTTTTTGCCTACAATCCTGTGAGTTTGTATTCTCAATTTAGAACAAATGAAAGCCAGTGCCTGCCTGACTGAAATAGTAGCTTGAGAAGAGATAAAGCTCCATTAAAGGGATCAAACTTTTTGTTTTAGTCTTTTGAGCACATCTTGATACAGATACAATGGTTAATACGCTAAGAAACTGAAGAAAAATAAAATTAATCTAATAGATCAACATATTTTCATGCACAATCTACATCATACAACATACCACAAAAGTGAAGAAATGAAAGAATTCTAATATTAATTCAGTATGATGCCCCACCTAACTTGAAGGGACACTTATTTCTTCTATTATGTATTAAATAAAAAAAGTACTCATTAGTCATTGGTTGTGTGTTATTTGGCAGCTCATTCAGTGTTCATCAGGAACACTTTTTTAAGAAGGCATATAGAATCTATATTTACATATAAAAAGGAACCATCCATTAGCATACTATCTAGCAATCACGACTCAATTCACTTACACGTACAATCTCTTATCACTATAAATTCAAGAGATATTCAAATATGAAGTATTTATTAGCAGTTAGGTCATGCTTTGTTCCTCCTCATTCCAAGGTAATTAATAATTATCCTGTGTACTCTACTACTCTAATATACGCTTTGCTGTCTTGCCTGTATAAGTCAAATAAAAGCACCATGTACTGTTGTACATGTTATGTATTTTGGATTTGGTGTGTGTATATGTGTTTGTGTATGTGTGTGTGTGTGTGTGTGTTTGTGTGTGTGTGTGTGTGTGTGTGTGTGTGGGTGTGGGTGTGTGACGGAAAGGTGTGTCAGATGTTTATTGGGTGACTATACAGATGTTTTTTTTTTTATGTTATCTGACATGTGAGATGAATGTGACATGTACATTCTTCTTGGAAAACAATCATTTGTTAAAGAATCAAATCGGGACAAAAGCCCTAATGTACAGTATCAACCTGACAGACGGCATGGTCCTGACTTACTGGGAAGCCTGGGAATCCTCTTGTTCCAGGTTGTCCCTAAAACGGAAACAGAAAAACATGTGTTTGTTGTACTTCTGAAAGCCTGACATAAAAAGCTCCTGGAAGCCGGTCAGTGGAAGAAGATTCACAGTTCTATACCCCCCATCCCTCCACTGCACTGAGGTATTTAGTGAGTACCCAAATTGATTTTGACGCAAGGAGTGATACTGAAGACTCTGGGAAATACATTCAGTGTGTGAGTGCGTTCTGTCGGCACAGGAGGAAATTAGATGCTGAAATGGAACACTGAAAAGAAATGAACAAAGAGTAATCTAATAAAGATTAACAACTAGGGAGAAAAGGTGGACGAGCTTAATGAGTGAATGTCAATAACAATTAGCCAGCGTTTTTAATCAGCATAGTTTTTTTACCCTGCTTTTCAAACTGCTGCAAGACATTCAATATCCCCGGGAAAAGAAGGGTGAGGAGGAAATAAGGATGTAGAGAAAGACAATTACAAGCAGGGGGACCTGACTAATGACACAGATTGTCTGGAAGCAGAGGTAGTTCCAGGGAGCTTTGGATGATTTCTGTCCCCAGGGATGTATGAAAAAACGCCAGACATGGTGGATTTTAAACCTTGACAAAAACAAAATTCTTAACACAAGGTCCAAGGTTAGTTTCAAACTTCTCACAGTCTTGTGAGCAAACTCCAACAAACCTGTTTTTACAAGTTATGAAAAATAGGCAGTCAGGGAACGTTGACTAAGGATATTTTTGTCGCACTAGTGAGTTCAGATTTCTCTTTTTAGTCAAAGGAAAATTTCTTTTCACACTCAACTTTTCAGCCAACATGAACAAGAAGGCCTAGAAGCTCCATCTGCTGATGAAGCCTGTGAGATGTTGCTGAAAGCTCCAAAAAAAAGTTGACCTTGAGTCAAACATTTGTTTTGATAAAATAGAATTTCCAAAATCAAGAATTAATTTTTTTTATTTTGGGGCATTTCTGCCTTGATTAGAGAGGCAAGCTGAGATATGAAAGGGGAGACAGGGGGGTAGACATGCAGGAAAACTGTCAAAGGTCAGATTCAAACCCTGGACTTTGTGGATCGAGGAATATATCTCTGCACATGATGCGCCTGCTCTACCAACTGGGCTAACCGGCCACATCAAGAATGAGCTTTTATGCTAATGTTTATGTCATTATGAAGAAGACATCCTACAAGTGCTCCCTCTTCCAATAAAGACTGTGCTATTCAGCTGAATGCTCTTAAAAAAAGCAAGTAAGTGCAGCATGAGGTAAAATCTTTTCTGTTTTGGCAAAATACTATTTCTAAGGTCAAGAAATAATTTTCATGCTCAACTTTTATGCCAACAGGGATGACAAGTAGACCCTGAGACGAGTTCAAATCTCTGCTAAACGCTATAAAGTGGAGCACGTCAGAGCACTATTCCTTAGGTCAAGAATTAACTTTCATACTCAAATGTTACACCCAACACGAATTTGTTCTAAAACTATAATTGAAAAGATCCATCCATTAATGAAGACTATGAAATGTGGTTGAAAGCTCCAGAAAAAAGCTTACAATTCACCTTTCACACTCACTGACTTCCAAACTAGCATGGAAGTGCATTTCCCATCATTTGCAAAGAAGAATTATTTTCATAAGAAGTCGATAAAATGACTTATTTGCAGCCCATACACTCAAGAAGTAAGGTTGTAAACCTTTCTGGCAAATATCTTAACATCCATACATCTAGCCTGATGAAATGACAATGTGGCGAAAAAAATCAAGGTGCTTGGCTTGCCTCAGCTGTCAGTTTCTCTCGTTCTCCTCACCTCTCTGTTGACTTAACTCCCTTGTTCCATCTAAGGTCACGGCTGGAGTCTCTCATGTCCATCTCACCTGCTGTGGTAAACTAGCTTCTCAGTGTTTCTGACTGACTGGCCCTCTAAGTTCAGGACTTAGCAGTCAGACAGAGCTTCCTCCACAGCCTGTTATTCATTAGAAATGCCTATTACCATCTGGGAAGAGTGGGCACACACAGCTACAGATTTAAGAACCATCAACTAGAATAACAGATGTGTGCTCCACTTCAATTGGTTAGACTCTTCGGCCATAATCCAGAAAAAGGCATTTTAGGCTACGTAGCCTAGTCAGGCCTCCTGAAATTAAAAAGGAGAACAAAAAGAAACTTTGGCCTCAAAACAAGAGAATTTAGGATCCATTAAGACTAGGGTTGCGTCTGAAATCTCATACTTTGCTCTACATACTCAACATGTAAACTAACGTTCAACATACTTTTGTGTAAATAAACAGAAGTGTGTATCTTTTTTCGGACGCACTAAGCATTTTCATCATCACTCCCTGAGACCCTCCTTGCCATTGAATACGCATAACCATGGTAACCCATGCCGATGTCCGCTCTAGCGGCGTCGCCAGATAATGCTTAAATTAGACCACTAGACCAACAATTAAATATGTTGAAATGTAAATTAGAGCATTATTGACCTTACAGAGCTCCTCAGTTTCTGTCCATTTGTCTGTTTTGAACAGATGTTGCTACTACAGCATTGCATTGTGGGATATTTATGCCATCGTAGTGTTCAGTATTGCATACTGTTATATTTTACTGGAAATAGTATGCTATTCAGGTACTATTAGTTTCAAACTAAGGTTTTGGACATACTAAAAATCTCACATACTGTTTTAGCGTACTTAATAGCATGGTAGTACGGCCACTGCAGCTCATTCAGAACGCAGCAGCTCGACTGGTCATCAACCTCCCCAAGTTCTCTCCCACTACACCGCCCCTCCGCTCTCTTCACTGGTTACCAGTTGCTGCCCGCATCCGCTTCAAGACACTCGTACTTACATACAGGGCCACTAACGGATCAGCCCCAGGATACATCCAGGACATGGTCAAACCCTATACCCTAACCCACCCACTCTGCTCTGCATCAGCCAACCTGCTCGCTGCCCCCTCACAGCGAGGGAGAACTCGCAAGGTACAAATCACTCATCGAAATCATGACTGTTTGCTGTCCTGGCTCCTAAATGGTGGAACAAGCTCCCTATTGACATCATGATGGCCGAAAGCCTACACATCTTCCGACGAAGGCTAAAAACACATCTGTTCCGACTGCACCTCAGATAAAAATAAATAAATAAATATATAACACCAAAACACGTTTTATTTCTGTGATTCACGGCTTAGTTCTAACACCGCTGGGCTCTCTCTCTCTTCAGTCTCTCTATATCTGGCTTGACCATATAACGTTACTTGGCTTTCAGCCAGTTGTTGTGGCTCCGTCTAAAACTCTGCCATTTCGACTAGCTGTTTGTAACATAAAAGTAAAATGGATTATGGATCATTTTATTTCTATAAAGCTAAGCTAACTTTACCAGCTGACTTCTTCTATTGGCTTTGGAAACAGGCGACGTCTCTTGCGTTCTAAAATCAGCCTCTGCGATTGACCAGCTGAGTCGCAGCGAAACCATCGGCTGGTTTGAGTCGAGCTGAGACGGGCCGGTTCAGACTGCTGCAACATTTTCCTGCAACGTTGTGAAATGGTTTTGTCTCCAATATTTGGTCTGAACTGGGCTTAAAGGAAGAATGACTAATGATACAATTTATGGCCAAATCCCAGCTCCTCGAACAATGCTGCTGTATCCACACAGTCTGTTATTCCATTGTATTATTCTATCATTTGTGGTGCATACATATGATTGGCTGGGCTAACATAACCCCCGAGCCAGTAGCCCACAAGCCTGGAAAGAAGTCTCTCCATTTGTCTAGTTTAACCAACGTAACTGAAAAGTCTGTTAGCGTTCAAGAACCTGATGTGTTAAGCAGAGGTCTAGTAAAATGGAAGCTAATAAAAAAAAAGCTTGACGTGCAGGCAGGCAGCACTGATTCAAGATAAGTGGTTTATTAGGTGCAGAGAGAGGAGGTGAAGACACTTACAGGAGGTCCTCTTGGTCCAATGATAGACAGACCTGGCTCGCCTGGTGCTCCCTATAGACAGATAGAAAGAGAGGAAGAAATAGGAAGATATTATTGGAGAAATTCAGCACATAGATGCATTCCTCCAAAGGTAAATAGATATAGCGCAGGCAAATCCATCCACTAGCATCTGTATGACATTCACTGTGTCTAATTCTGTCACATAAATACCTCCTCTCAAACAACCGTGGTGGACATGCATAGAGTCTAACTCTGGTCACGATAGAATGTTCCACAGTGATGTTAATCTGCGTGATCTTGTGAGATGGGTGGTGCTAAAAGCTTGGTAACTATTTGAAGGGTTAGTTGGTTAACTGCTGCAGCTAGGAAATTAACTGCTAACATGTTATAGCCAGAACATGCTATGGCTATTCTGTCACAATGGCTCTTCAAGATAGTTGAGAGTTGATGTTGTCATTTAGCAACTGGGGCTGGGTATCGCTCAAACATTTTTTTTTTATTGATTTTGTTTATACTAGGTGAGCCGTCTCTGTGTAACGTAGAGTTTTTCCTAATTGTCTCTACGATGTGTGACGTTAGATCTTGGTAGAAGCATCCTTCATGCTTATTGGCTCACTGATGCTGATTAGATTTACTCCTTAAGTATTGAAATTGGGTATTATATGACGAGGCATTTCCCGATAAGCAAAACTTTAAAGGCAATTCAATTCGGTCGGTGGGTTAAAAGTATTGAATTCGGTACCCTGCCCTTTTGCTAGCCAAACAATAAGCTAAAGGGGCACTCCACCAATTTTACAAACCAAAGTCAGTTCGTCATGAGGAGTACTAGCCTGGGAACCAAACAAATCAGCCGAACTCAATTGCTCTGGCAGATACGTATGGTCCACCTCCCATTCAGACACATTTCCAGCCGAAGATAACGGGCTTGGACGTAGTTACTGGACTTAAGGGACATTCTCCACCCAACGCATCACGCCAAGCTCACAAAACTCAGATCCAACGACCAAACTAGGCAGTTCTGATGAAATAGGAATCAAGATCCTGTTACTGTATTGCATATTTTTTACCTCAAATGTTTTCAGAAACACTGTCTAAGTGCATCTTTGGTCTTGTACCGTTGATAACACCCCTTGGAAATCATCTGGCGTTGCCAGGCTAGAGGAGTACTTCTCAGCCTGTGAAAGCTGTTATTTAATGTCTTCTTAGCAAATAACCCAGATGATCTCATACTATTGACATTATCAAAAATATGGTCTGATAATTGAGCACTTGTTTTCCCACTGTGACATTCCTTAGGTGTGAGGCCCGTGAGCTATGGAGAGCACAGTGTCATATAAGTAAAAACTATATCCAGTCTAAATAATACCCACATGTGGCAGGGCTGAAATAGTTTGAAATATGGCCAAATCAAAAAGAAATGTTCAAAAGTAACCAAATGAATTGAGTTGCATCCCCTGTAAATTACAGGCCATTAACTGCACAGAAATGACTGAAAATAATAATATTTTCTTAGTCCGCGTTACAAACTGAAGGTTATGGAGTTTGAAAGATGTAGGCATTTTTCAGGCACATAGAGTCTAACAAAGGGGGGCTCCACGTTGCATTATATGAAATAGCATTTGGCATTTTTGGAGTTTAACCCATACATTTTATTTTTATGTAATTTTGTATTCTTTATTTAATCAAGCACTTATACATAAAAGTCAGAATATCTCAGCCTCGGTTTTGACCACTAATTTTTTTTTTTTTTTTAAATGCTCGTATGATCAGGCATTAAGTATTCAAATGGACTATAACTTAGAATCCCAGACAAACTGATTTCAGGATCGTACTTCATAACTTGACAGTGGGACTCAAAAGGTCAGCGGTGCTGCTGTACACACAGTGCAGTGCCTCTGAGCTCTGGATTTGGCCCAAAATAGTTGATTTGCACCGCGGCGCGGTCTGTCTGTCAATCCCACAAACGACTGAGGCCAGACTGGCCAACTCAGGTTTCCAGCACTTTCCCTTATTAGCTTCTGTCCTCCTGTAGGGAAACCCTATCTCAAGATATATCTGATGGTCCCAGTCATCCGTCAAAGACAAAGGCGATTCTGAATATGTCTGAACAAATGTCTACTTTAGAAAGCCCAGAATTTAGTTTTTTCACTCTTGGTTTGATGGTAGATGTATCACTCAGGGGCCAGAATGCAAAGGTAATGATGGAAAAATAGGGTTCATGTCATCTGGGACAGTCTTCAGTTACTTCATTGTTTTTCTACACCTTTAGTAGATTTGACAAGTGAAGATTTACAGATACACTTGTACAGAGATTGGATTACTTTGGTTTCAAGAGGTCAAGGTAACATGGCAAAGTTAGAATCACAAACCAAAACCAGGACCCACTCAGAGCAAATTTTCCTTCCAAATGAAATTTTCTCGAGCCCATAAAGAGTAGAGTGTCCATCTGCTGTGGTTCTTTTGCAAAACCAATCCGTCTTTCTGTTTTTTCTCTCAGCTGCCTCAAACACCCTCCCACAAAACCCACAGAAGCCATTTGTTTGAAGACAGCAGTGTTCTAGAAAAGCTTGTCTTCACGTACTCTCTTTGTGCCCGTCTCACACTTCCTTTTCTGGGGAAGATGCTTCCTTTTAAGAAACGATCTACACTGAAGTCTGCTCTGTGTTTCTTCATCCTCTCCTCATACTATAACAGACTAACCACACAGTGGACAGATCCTGATAGCACTATTACAATTAGTTCCCTGCCTAGAAATAGAGAAGCAACCAATGGATTATTTTGGCTGCGGATCTGTGGATCGATCCAAAAAGCTGCCGCTACATTGTCTGCTTGTTAGGTTACCATTTCTGCTCTCTCACAAGTCAGGCCGGGGCTGAGACTACTATTTGTTTTGGCTGACTGACCACATTAAAGATGCTTGGCTAGTAACCACACTTGTCATTGTGATATGACAGTCAAGAATGTGCTGAGTGTTTCCCTTTTCATTGACAGTTCAGCCCTACCACATCCGAAATCACGTATTTGACAAGAACAAATGTGTAAATCTGCTGTGTCTGGCTTTGACACAGCAGATAGATTAGGATGTTGTGACTGCTTTACCAAATGTGAAGAGCTAGTGTTGAAGCGGGTTCAAATTGAACAAGCCCTTGCATTTGAAAAATGTTTAGGTGAAATGGGAGACACCTTATTAATGCTCCATTATTATTATTATTATTATTATTATTATTATTATTATTATTATTATTATTATTATTGCCCACCTGTGGGCAGCAGAACATGGTGAGGACACAACATCTAAACAGTTGCCTCCTTACACATCCTGCAGACACAGACCAACATTATCATCTCATTGGACTGCTATCTCTGTCAGCATACAAATGTAAGTTTTAGCTCTGTTTTATATATTAACTCAGATAAAAATATGAGGCTGATTAGCTGCAAAATGTTCCGCTTTCTTCTAGTTAACTTTGTCTGTGTGCTGTTTATTGCTGGGCCGGGCAGGTGCTACTGCTGGAAACACAGTTGAGAAGAAATACTGGCTGAAAAAATAAAGATTTCCAGGTAAAAGAGGCTAAAAAGCTCTGAGGTCATTTTAATCAATATATTAGTCTCGCATTGCCAGACCTTCATCCACAGAGCTGCGGAGGAAGGTTAGGCTAGTCCACACAGCATTCCGGGATAGGAGAAAAACACGTTCTGGTTTATTGGCATTTCTTTAAACCAATCACAATCATCTTGGGCGGTGCTAAGCTCCGGACGGAGCCACGGTGCCTCTGCTAAATAGTCTCAGGAAGGAACTTGTTTTGGTGGAACATGTGTACGTTCAAAAGTAGTTTTAGTCGTGCAACAGAAAACTCCGATTGGACAGATAGTCTAGCTAGCTGTCTGGATTTACCCTGCAGAGATCTGAGGAGCAGTTAACCATAGTCCTCACAAATCCACCAGAGTTTAAAATTACAACACAAAGAAAGAGGAAGGGGACGGACATCCGGCCGAAATGAAAGACATCCGGATGAATTTCCGGCGGCACCACAATCCCAGAAGTGGAAAGTCGTGAATTTAGATTTTTCAGTCAATATTGATATGAAACCTATTTAATGGTGCACTTGAAAAGGAATCACTTAACATTTTGGGAAACATGTTCAGGGAGCTTAAAGAACAAAGAAAGTGGCTGAGTGTATATCATAAAAATTATCAGCTAGTCCTTTTAACATGCCCGATGTTTCAGTCAGTGTTTCTCACTATAACACATTGTGTGAATCCTTTAGGCCCATGTGTAGAATGTATTTCCTTCCTCATAAAAGAAATTGCAAAGCCAGTTTTGAAACTTGCATTGTTACCATGTTTATTAGCTAGCAGTCCTTTCCTTCCCTGTCTTTTTTCTGTGTATTGCTGAATTTTTTGGCATGTCACTGCCAACTGTTGATCAATAATGTGAAACCATTGGTATGCATCGTGCGCATGCATCTATGTGTGCCAAGGGCGTAACTTTGGATTAAACATTCGGGGGATTGAGAGCTCAACTTTTGAACAAAATTTATTTTAGAGCATGAAACACTTTGTTTCCTGCATTTGGATGAATTTTTCTGTAACAATTTGTGCCTTTTCTGCATCAAGTTATGGTGCAAATGTCTTTATTTATGTAAATGAAATTATTAGATATTTGGGGTGATTGCAAAAGAACAGATTAACAACATTTCTTCGTAGTGCTAAGAGTGATCAAAAACTCCACACCATTAAGTTTTACTTGCAAGCAGATATGCATTTAACTTTCACTGGAGTTCATTTTCATTGATGGACTTAAAATCAACCTTTAAGACACTGCAGCAGACATCACATAGTCTTTGCGGGTAGAGTTCATTAAATGGATGTGAATAAAAGTGATCCTTTAGACTTTTCTGTTCCTGTGCTGCTGACATTGACAGATTTATTGCATGTTTACCGTCTCTGTTGACACACTTTTGCAATTCATGAAGCCAAGTGGGAGACATTGAAGCCTACAGTAAAAAATGTCTTATATGCAATTTCCACCTTGAGGCCAATATCAATCTTTTCTCTCCCAGCTGGCAGCTTATATTTATGGTAACTTCTACAAGACTGAGAGCTGAGATTTAACAGTTGTGCAACGCACCAGTAACAGCATTTATTTATCTCAATATATAACTAGTCATTCTTATTCAAGTTCTCTTTGAGATCCTCATCATAGACTCTGTTGTGGCCTCTAAAAGTGTTTCTCCACTTTCTTTGGGGAGTCTTAAATTTGAACATTCAGACGCTTATGTGACAAATCGTTACTATTGTGTTTCATGGTGTAAAGAGTGCAGGTAATCCAACCAGGGTGGGAAACCATTTACAGAATGTGACCCTCTTGCCGTTTGGTTATACAGATATAAATCACATGCTACCTGTACTCAAAATACTGTGCCCTGCTCTGCACCTCTACCACCAAGTCACATTTAGCAGTGTTTCAAATGAGCAACCTGTTTATATTTCACTTTTCTTCTGCAACTCTTCCTACTCACGCTCATGCAAGCAGTCTGCTTTGACCTAGTCTTGCATTGCCAGACCTTTCTCCACAGCACTGTGGAAAAAGGTCTGGCTAGTCCACACAGCACTGCGGGATGGGAGAAAAACGTGCTCTGGTTTATTGGCATTTCTTTAAACCAATCACAATCGTCTTGGGCGGTGCTAAGCCCCGTACCTCAAATGGGCCAGTACTGTTTGGATTTTTGTACACATTTGTACCCTTACCTCTAATTGTTATTAACATATTTATTAATGGCAGCCCCCCCATTTAGGGCGAATGGAAGGATAGCCACACTTTCAGACACTGTGATGATTCAACTGTGAGACTGGTAGTCGATTCAGGCTCCTTGGATTGAATTGTCGACAATTCGGGGTTACCCAAACAAGATATATGTATGAATATAAATATATCCAAGACACATGCAATGATTATGTCATGGAACTGATGCATTAGGTTACTGGCACCATTTTGGTTGCAATTCAGACAATGGACAATAGACTGGTGCTAAATTGTTTTTTTAAGTAAACCTGCTAATGGTTCTAACCTTACCTTCTCCCCTGCTTGTCCTTTTAAGCCCTGGGATCAGTCACAGCAGACACAGTCACATGCACAAAGGTGTGAAGGGAGGAGAGAGACACAAGAGAGAGAGGAACCATTGTTAGAGACATGGAGAGGGATTGGGGCATGCAGCATCCTCGGAACTAGTGATGGGGAGGTGGTGGAAGAACTAAGGCCAGCTACTCTATGTGTCAGTTAAGTGGAAACCAAAGGCCTCAGTGTGCTTCAAACAAAGTGCTTGTCAGATCATCTTACAGTGTCTGACACATCCTTTCTGACGGTGGAATCAGGGATCCAACTATTCATCCAACACTTTTCAAAAAAAATAATTTGCCCATTTTATGCAGCTTTTTTCATTATTCATACAGCGACTATTATGAATGCTTTCAAGGAGACTGTCTTAACATAGTCTCGCATTGCCAGACCTTCCTGTAATCCCGTAAATGGAACGTTGTTGATATAGACTAGTCTAAATCTTATCCCCAAATACACAATTCATCACAATGATATTACAAAGACAGGCAAAAGAGACAGAGTTCTCGGGGATACTTTTGCCATCAGATTATTTTAAGCCATTTTGGACAACCAAGTTTGTTTAAAGCATACCGAGACTTGCTGAGTAAGTGCTGCATCAAGATGGGCTCCTAACACCGTGATACAACAAATCAGAGTCAGGTTTAACATATCTCTTCACTCCACTTCCTTTGAGAGAAATATGTCAGTTCACCCGGCCTTTGATTTAAAATGAGACATAACACCTTTGGTGTATTAGATATAATGCACTTACATAATTACATATTTATTGTAGAGGTAACCAATTGTACAATGATTTAAATCCAATGTTTCTAATTCATAGTATCCACGGTGTTAAAGCTGTTTCAGTGGCTCTTCTGGCTCCTTTGTACATAATAGAGGATATATGCTTTAAACAACCTCAATCAATCACTATTGATGTAAAAAAAAACACACTGTGACATTCTTTAGCTAGGTGAGAGCGCTGTGAGCTATGGAGACCACAGTGTCATATGAGTAAAAACTATATCCGGGCTTAAATATGGCAGTGCTAAAATTGTTTGAAATATAGCCAAATCAAAAAAGAAATGTTCAAAAGTAACCAAATTAATTGAGTGGTAGCCCTGTAAATTACAGGCCGTTAACTGCACAGAAATGACTGGAAGTAATACTTAAGTAAAGCAGATTTATAATAAGTGGTTATACTACGCACTACAGCCTGGGTGGGCTGAGAGGAACGTCAAGTACAGGCTGTTTTAAATAACACACTGCAACGTCTAATACCTGAAGAATATATTATACACCACTGACAGTTGTAAGGCCCTAAAGACACATTGAAGGGTTTATCTTGAGTTACTATGGAGTATGTTTTTGTGAATATAAAAATATGGCAGTATCACTGCATTTTACAGTGTTCTCCAACATCTTATAATTCACTTCTGTCACATCACAGTAAGGCTGTAAGTTGGACATTACCTGACATCACACTTAGGGGTGTCACGATTCTCCAAATGCACGATTCGTTTTTTAAGGACACGATTCGATTCAATTTTCAATTGAAACATTTTGTTTTCAGTGACGACAATGTTGCAATGAGAGCCACTAGATGGCAGAAGGGTATTTATTTATTTATTTATTTATGAACATTTATTAGAGGATCAACCCCATGAGATGCAGCATCTCATTTTCATGGGGGTCCTCATTTACAACAATAGTTTAGTATATTAGAATAAACTAAGTACTATTGAATGCACCATTAGTTTAACTAGGTGTACATGAACCCACCATGAATTCAAGTCAGAGCCCATATGCTTTACCTTCATTATTTGCTTCCATAACTCATACGGAAGGCAACGTTGTCACAGTGACTTTAGGGAAGCAGGAGGATTTTTCTTTTCTGTTGTTTCTCCGTTATCTCCGACTCCGGCAGTGGCCACAGTGTATGGAAAAGCGCAGCTGCAGGCTACTGCTAAGCTAATGTTACCCTGTGTCTTCAGCTGCATTCTACCAGTCGGTAAGCTATGCTGTGTCTGTTTTTTTTCTTTGGACATGCGCAAGTAGGCAGGTAAAGAGAGAAAAAAATACTGGGGGAATTGCTGATCATGCTTTTTATTTCAATAGAAATCAAAAGCTCATTTAGATTAATTTTCGATTTAAAATCAAAATCGTGATACCCCTAATCACATAAAATTAATAATTAATGGTATGTAATTTAAAAGTCCAGCAAACTTAGGGGATTTCTTAGGGAAAGCAATAGTTGTATTTCATACTTGTATAGTAACGCCACAATTAACGCCACAATTAACGCCACAATTAACTTATTACAATTTACAAGTGTTCATTTATGATGTTACATTATCAGCAGTTCCATGCTCACTTAAAGCTGACCCATGACTTATGGTCAACAATCACAATGCTGCACTTCTAATATACATACAATCAATGATAAAGATCTCATCTCAGCTCAGTTTTAAGCCATGCTGGTGTGTACATAGGGTCACATGATTCCTCAAACTCAAAATTAGAATGATAAAGGTGTAATTAGTCTCACCCTAACAGGTGAGGTACCGTCTGCACACACCCCCTCACACCTGAGAAGAGCTCTAATCAGCCAGAATAAGGGAAGCCTCTGCTGTGGGTAGATCACAGGTATGTAATAGCATTCTCTTAAACCCCTGCTTTCATTAGAACTGATATGTTACTTTTGTCATTGGCTGTGTCATAATGAATGTAACCATTACTACCATTACAAGCCCAAGTCACTCACCATTCTCCCAGGAATCCCCATACTTCCTTTGTCACCCTATTGACCAATGCAAAAAATTCAAAGGAACAAGCATCAACAAGAAGGTTAGACTGAAGTGGACTTTTAAAGGGATACCTTGACATTTAGACACTACATGAATCCAATCTCATCTAATTACATGGAATCTAAATTCAACCAAATCCCACCAACATTATAAGAACAGAATTGCTACACATCACTAACATTTTAGTAGTGATTATATAACCTAATGGGTGCTACTAGTGGGAAAGAGATGCTAATATTGGGTTTGTAATGGTACGTGTCCATATAGGCATTGTTTTCACAGGCGGATCGCCCCGCTTCCAAGCATTGCATGCTAGTAGGCTCGCCACCAGCAGTTATCAGTTTCTCTTCACTGACCACTGACAAGCAAAGAAAATAGGCTATAGCCTCATACAAGCCCTATTGTTGCATCTGATTGGACGAACGCGTCCCATGGGGCTGTCTGCTCCTAGCTTCTAACGGACCATAACGGTGGCTTTTTTGGAGTACAATCTCTTATTTCATGAAAATAATTTCTAAAAACTTTTTTTTTCAAAGATAATTTTTTTAGGCCTTTATTATTAGATAAGACAGCTTAGACATGAAAGGGGAGAGATATGGGGAATGACATGCGGCAAAGGGCCACAGGTCTGAACCGAACCGGCAGCCGCTTGAGTCTGCCTTCTCGTCTCTGCTTCTCTACATAGTCGTCAGATTCATCTACCAACCCAGCTGGCTCAGGTTTGCCTTGGACCAGCTTTTAGTTATGCTTTTTTAGTTTTAGATTGCCGGGGGACTTCCTTTGACACACTGAGCTCCGCTCTCCTCTCGCTTTCCATCTGTGTGCATTCATGTTCCAGAAATGCTTTTTACTAACTTAGCTCTGGAGAGCTTATTCCCCAGAGCACTGATGTTTTCTCTCCCCACAGTTTTCCTTGGATTAGGGTGGCACCTAAATCATAGTTGCAGCTGTAGCCGTGGTCCGGCTCGGTGCCCTGCTCTGTGCTGTTATGCCCTGCAGTGCCCTGCTACGCCTTGCAGTGCCCTGCTACTACATGAACTACTACAACTACTATTTTTATCCATAGTTCCATTATCTTTATTTTGACCCCAACCGGCACCGTCAGACAAGAGCCTGGGTCTGTACGAGGTTTCCCCCTAAAAGGAAGTTTTCCTCGCCACTTGAGGTTTCTGCATAAAAGGGAGATTTTCCTCGCCACTGACGCACTGAATGCTTGCTCTTGGGAGAATTACTGAAATTGTTGTGTCTTTGTAAATTATAGTGTGGTCTAGAAATACTCTATCTGTAAAGTGTCTGATAACTCTTTTTATGATTTGATACTATAAATAAAATGGAATTGAAAAATTGAATAGCAGTGAGGACTGAGCCTCTGTATATGGGCACAAGCTCTACCAGGTGAGCTACCCAGGCGCCCACCTAAAAACATTTTAAGCGAGAAATAGGCCATGCAGTTTATGAGTTGTCTTCATTTCAGATCGGCAGCTGTCAGTTTAAAAGATTTCCGTTAGCTTTTGAGTCGAGCCAAGCCAGCCGCTCCTCATTTGGATAAAGTTGCCTTGATTAAACTTTATGCAAATGAGGAGCGGGGTGACTCGATGCCCCGCTTCTCCAAAGGTCCCGCGATGCTACCAGAATGCATTGCACTGCTGCTCCCATAGGAATCAATGGGAAGCGTTGAAATGACGCTGACAATGGACACGTACCGTAAAAGTCCTAATGCCATGGTATCCATTTAAGGACTAGAATCATTTGTGTTGAGAGGGCTTAGTCAGTTCACCATGCCATGCCAAATGTTGAGACTAGAGACAAGCATGCACAATACTGTGATAGAGAAACAACCACATTTTGATGCAGTCATGCCCAGCCCAAGACGCCTGATACATTTGTTTGGATAAGTTTGGAAAGTGAAAAGTGAGCATCAAATTTGAGAGGTTGGTGGCCATGACAAAAACTCTACTCTGTTGATGACAGCTGTTTGAAGACTCACTGCAACAGTGGAATCGCTTGAAAAGTTGTTTGGTGTAACGTCGGCATTAGTTATAACATTCACCTGTGCTCTCATCTGTGAGGAGGGATTAGTGGAGACAGACTGCAGGACTGAGGAGACTGGGGATAGACTTTAGGGAGCGTCTGTGGACAGCCTCTGATGTCCCAATAATTCACCATGGACCTCTCCATGTCTGAGATATATTCACAGGTTTGCCAAAAGTGAATCAAGATTTCTTTGTTTGAGGTTTAACGTTTAATCTTATCATAAATATTCACAGCTCAATTAAGGGAATTTGCATTTCCTGAACTAAAAGCCAATGCAAATTAAAAAAAGACACCTACAGCATGAAACAACAAATACTACTAAAGCTGCAATATTTTTTACTATAGTGCCTTTTATATTGTGACCTGCTACATGTTAATACTAAGAGTTTGGGTACAGTAGCCTTCTGTCACAGTGTAAAGATATCAGAAGTCTGAGTGAACACCTTCCACACACTACATAAGTTGTTTTCAGAATTGGCTTTGTTCTGGTTTATTGACACCTGTGGTTACCTTACATTGCTGCTTTTAAATATTACGGATCCCACAGTTTTCAAAGTGACACATGTATGGGCCACTGGGGGCAGCAAACAGCTGGAGAAGCTATTCTCACAGAAATGCAACAGAAAAGCAACTAGTGTATCAGTTTACAGCAAGTTTATAGCCATGAGTCGAAATGCCATAAAACCACTGCACTACTCAAGCACAAATCCATGTTTTACTGTGTGAAGCTAAGCTGTTATTGACTGTTGTCTGTCTCTGCTCTGCCCCATCACTCATTGTGGAAGCCAATGCAAATGGCTGCTAGATACATGGCCCCAAGAAACTACCTGTCCAGTGAGTGCTGCATTTGTCCAAGATGTTAGAATTGTTGACGTTGATGTTTACGTAAAATGTGAACAAGCCATCTTGTTCCCAAGCAATACACCAATGGAATTATGCTACACTAAGGGCCTGTCTTCTCCGGCAGACAGGAGATGTTACAGAATATAACTAGCAGTGTTAATGAAGATATGGTCCCTGGCTTTCTCATACAAATCAGAACCCGCCCCTCATCTCAACTGAGCCTGGACCCAGATTCAGCTGTTTTCAGTCCTCCTGATACATAAGATGTGCTGGTATCTCTGTCATTAGTATGTGGTATATTTGTTCAAGCCTTTACATACTATCAGGCTACAGCTGGGCCCTTTGAAGACCTGTCCAAGGTCCTGCTTTAAACCAAGGCCTTGGGGAGAATCTGCCACCAACAGAAATGGTTTTAATGCAGAGCGGGGGGCTTTACAAAGTGCCCAACGTGATTATCTGCTGTGACAACAAAATACAACCTTCACTGAAGTAGGTTTTAGATCCATGACAAATTAAGTGTTTTGTAAAACCTCATTCAGTTCATGTGTTGCACTTCATTCCACAGACAGAAACCTGATTGTTGCTGCACTCTTCCTCCTGCTCTATGTCCCAAACATGTTTCTACTCATCTTTTCCTTGCCTGAAAAGATAAGTCAGGAAGGCTAGGTACACATGGGTGCTCCCCCCCACACCGAAACGTAACGTAATTGCCTAGCCCCTTTCCCTAACCCTAACCTAATTCTATCCCTAATCCTAAAACCAAATCTTAACCCTCAGACAGCCCTTTAAAGTTGTGAGGTCCAGCATTTTGGCCCCACAAAGCTGTCGGGACCCCACAAGTATACTGGACTCCTGTTTTTTTGACCCCACAAATATAGTTAAACAAGAACACACACACACACACACACAAACTTCTTGTGAGAAAGATACCCATGAGATCAAATTTGTTGTGATATACTGTAGTTTCAGATCAGATGAATGCAGCTTCTATTAATACTTATCAGGGAATTATTGATTATTTTAGTTAATAGGAAGTGTAGGAATACGGCACACTGTGAGCTGGGTCCACCTGCATGTGGAGAAATATAAGTTGTGTGTGTGCGTGCGTGTAGTGTGTGTAAGGTGAGGAGGGAACAATGTGTTTATGATACATTATCATATCAGTGGGCTCTACCTCCTCTGGTTATAAAGAGTTATAATGTCCCTTTGCGAAAGAACCACATTCTATGGAACACATTGCTCGCTGATTTTCAATTCTTACAGGCCCTCTTTCCAAAAACCACATCCTCCTGCCCCCATTCAGTCAAAGACCACTTGTGATTTAATTCCCTGCTGCTTGACGTGTAATCAATCACAAATCCTGGAAGGAATGTCTTCCTTACTTTGACACAAACAGTCAGCGAAACTCCGGCAAAAGGAACATCAGGAGGAAACTTGGGGCCGGTCTCATCTTGACACAGTTTTATGGACCTGTTTCACAAGTGAGCTTGTCAGAACCAAACGGGGGGATTGCTGGTTGTAACTTTCTACCCAGGACAAAGGTCAGATACTAGATGGCCACCTGTTGTCATGATATGAACCATGTGGGTTTGACATGCTGAGACTACTTGCTCAGCAGAAAGAGGAGGAGAGTGTTAGACTGAAGAGAAAGGAGGGGAAGAGATGATACAGCAGAAGCAGGTTTGGTCAGAGAGATTGTATAAGCATTGCATCCAAGCTGTAGCAGAAATGGAGACAGAATGTCAACTAAAACAACCGAGAGGACATGGCACAATCCAGCCGAAGCTCACTGTTATGAATGGATATTGTTAGGGTTTTAAAGCTATAAGCACTCAGTTACACCGCTGTACTGACATCTCTGAGGTTCTTGAACTGAGAAGTAATCATAGAAACAATACTGAATCAGACTCATTTTAATTCCATGTTGAGTATATCAGTGCAACCCTGTTTCCTTAAAAATACATTCATACAAAACTAATTTGTAATTCTGTTCTGTCGGGAACCTAATCCTGCCTAGATTACATGTTCTATCTAGATAGCAAGGAAACTATATTGAAATACAGTGCATAAAATTTAATCAGTCATGTCAGTGGCTGTAAACATTACAATATTCAATTTTCAATAATAAACCAGAAACCATTATCTTTTCCTAACTACCCAGTGTTTCAGTAGTCTGAACCTAACACAGACCCTGTCCTGTTCTTTAAAGTCAGACTATGTCACTTCTTGCCACAAGTGCCAATTATAAGATAATGGTGCGTGTCTTGAGTCAGTTGCTTTAAGGACTGTGGAAGAGAAGCAACTTTGAAAGAGTAGTTACTGAAGGGAAGCTCTTGGCTGGAGCGTGAGGGCAAAAGACGCCCAATTAACCATCATTCTTCCCACTCTCTTTGGAATGTGTAGGTACTTTTCTGAGCTCTATCATCACCTGGCCCTATGCTATTGGTATGTGGTGATTTGATTTTTTCAATTAAACGCATATTTTGAAACAGGCAGTTGCCCAGTTGGTAATCCAGTCTTGGGCACTAATGTTGTGAATGGTTGGGGGTGAACGCGTCATTATGGGCCTATGTGGTGCCTTTGGGTCTACCCAGGAGGATGGGTCTGTGCTCAGAGGTCGTAACTTGACCACACCCACACCTTAATACATTGTTGATGTTTTTGCCTTCATGATTTTTTAGCTCTTTTCACCTGTCTCTCTACCTACTCTGATTTTTATGTGTGTGTGTGTTGGTACGTATGTATGTATGTATGTATGTATGTATTGTATATGTGTATTATATATATGTATATATATATATATATATATATATATATATATATATATATATATATATATATATATATAAACTAATGTGATTGTTGATTACACAATGACTAAATGCCTGCCTACTTTTAAACGTGATGACGTCATGATTTTGCAACACAGCTAGGCTACCATTGGTCGCTTCTCCCCAACACATTCTCACTTCTTACGCTAACGGGGGCCTTGTGCATCGGTATCTGACAACTGACTTGTGGTTATGACGTTTTACACAGCAAAATGTAACTAAAGTTCACAGTACACAAGCCATAAGCTACTGGCCAGCCCAGATAAAGCAAGACCAGGTATTTCTTATCAATTGAACCTTTCCTTTGAAAAATGGAGTTTGTGTTCTGTCCTCTTTCAAAAGTTGCATAGCCTCGCTATAAAAAAAATATATTTCCTCCAAAACTAATTCAGCAAAGCAAATTAGTATCATATAAATGTATTTTTTTGGACACAGCTATGGCTATCATCTGATAACAACCACTAGATGTATTTAGTTTGGATGTATTTATATATGACCATTAAAACTCATTTGAAAATCCAAATAAAGACAATAACTAATCAGTAGAGAGCAGATGAGACATCAATACTGCAGCGATAACTATCTACTCATGCAAATACTGTGTACAGAAACACACAAAGACACAAGTTAAAAAGACAGTTACCGGAAAGCCTGCCCGTCCAGGAGGACCCTGAAAAAGGGGTGAGAGAAAATTGGTACAAAAAGGAAAGTACATTTGACAGATAAAGTCCATAATATATTATGCCTGCACTGAACCAGGCCAGAATAAAATGAATTGGAGACTCTTGAGGTAGTTACTATCTTGTATGAATATGTTTTATTTTGCTCAGTGACAGCACACAGAAATAACACTACTGATGCAGTAACATGCCCCATTCTGGTCAACAGGCATTCAGTGAATCATATTTTAACACAACACAAGGTTTTGTGAAGAAAAAAAAGAACAACCAGTTGCTTCATTTCACCACAAACACTCAAACATGCAAAGATTGGTTTGGGACAATGCATGCTAAAAGACCTTATGTTTCTACGTAACTGACCATATTCCCCCCCTACTTGAGTACCTTGCTAATGCGGATATGACAACATGGCAGAATGGGGACTTCCATCAAAAACAAATCACAAAGAACTAGAATACAATGTCCAGGTTCTAAGAACAAGAAGGAGCACATTGTAAAAAGTCAAGTGTGTTTTGTTTTCATTGAGCGTGCGAGCAGAACACGAATGCTTCTTATGTGAGCAGCTCTTAAGTAAAGGATGGAACGCTAATTGGTTGGAAGTCAAAACAGGAACTCTTGACATTTTCCAAAAAGCTACTGAGGAGAATATCTGCCTGATCTTCCCAGAGAGAGAGAGAGAGAGAGAGAGAGAGAGAGAGAGAGAGTGTGTGTGTGTGTGTGTGTGTGTGTGTGTGTGTGTGTGTGTGTGTGTGTGTGTGTGTGTGTGTGTGTGTGTGTGTGTGTGAGCGTGCAAGAGAGGGGAAGCCATTCCTCTTACATCAGTAATGCTGGATGGGAGGAACCTCAAACATTTATCTGAGCTCTTGCTTACTGGCTTTGATGATTGACTGTGAATGTCTATTTATAATTTAAAAATAGAAATCCCTTTGTTTGGGAACACTGAACTGATCAATGACATTCATTTCAGATATTTGTTTAAAATACGAAGAAAAAAGAAATTAGCTGACAGACCAAGGTACCGTGTAAATGTTGTGAGAGCTTTTATATGAGAATTTACGAGACTGTCCTCCCTGAAAAACGGCCACATAAGTCGTTTGTTCAAGCAGCAATTACAACTCATATTTACATACAGTGGTGGCGCCCTCTAGTGGCCGTAGTAGTTATTTATAAAGGGAGCAAAGCAGGAAGTAAGTTGAGGAAGTATTAGAGCACCAAATGTCCTGGTAAAGAGAGAAGTTGGGGGGGTGGGGGGGTGGATGGGTCAAACAAACACTGGACTTTCACCCAGGAGACCGGGGACCATGTCCCGTTAAAAAATAAGAGTTTTTTTTGACTTTACGGAACAAACAAAGCTAGGTCACGTTCAGCGTTACGTGCGTAACCGGAAATTTAGTAACGTCTGATTTCAACCCAAACCACCATTTACCATCTTTTTCTAAACTTAACTAATGACTGTTAGTGCCTAAACCTAAAGAAGTAGTTTTTGGGCCTAAATCTAACCAAACTGCAACCGTTTCCTAACGTGTTTGAAACTGAGATGGTATTTCCTACCACCGTTAGGGTTCATTTGGGTCGTACTAGAGGAAATAAACGGCCGATATCGTCATATGGTTTGGAGGACTTTCATCCAGGAGACTGGGGTTAGTGTCCCCTTTGAAAATAAAAGTAAGTTTGAAGTATTATTTTAACGTTCTGGGTCACGTGCGTAATCTGAAGTGAGTGAACGTCTGATTAAACCGCAACTGTTAAGTTCTCTGGTTTATGGTACATGTCCATATACGCGTTGTTTTCATGAATGGGATCGCCCCGCTTCCCAGCATTGCACGCTAGTTGGCTCGCCACCAGTTTCTCTTCACTGACCACTGACAAGCAAAGAAAACAGTTTCCACCCTCCTACAGCCGCGATTGCTGCAGCTGATTGGACGAACGCGCCACATGAGACTGGCTGCTCCTGGATTTCAAAACCAAGCATAATGGCGGCTCATTTGGAATACGATCTCGTGTTTTACGAAAATAGTTCACTGAATCGTGTTTCTAAAAACATTTTAAGTGAGAAATAGGCCGTGCGGTTGCTGAATCTGTCTTCATTTCAGATAGACAAAGGTCAGTTTAAAAGATTTTCGTCAGATTTTGAGAGGCTCATTCCGCTCGCCATTTCCGGGTGAGTCCCTGATTGCCCTGTCTCCGACTGAACATGTCAGGTCGGCCAAAATGAATGCCGACAGCCCCTCAGACTGACGACGGCACGGGACACACCGAACAGACTCGAGTCACCGACCTCGCCAGACTGTCCAACGGCCGATTATCGGGTTAGTGTGTCAGCGTCTTAAGGATTTGACACATCTTTGTGCAGTGATGGTGAAGGCGCTACAACTGTTTTAGAGCCATCTTTAAAGGCTGCAGGTGATGAATGTTTGATTGTTAAAGACATTTCAGTGGATTACTTCTTTAATACAGTTCTGTGGTATATTCTGATTGAGTTTTAGCTTTGTCAACTGTTTTCTTTGCTACATAAGTCATTGTACTACATACAGCTTGGTGTCACCTTTTTTATGTGTTTGATGTGACTGTGTTGTGGATAGTAGAGAAACGTAGCTGTGTCAAATGTTCTACTAAATACAAATCCAGTCAGTGCTCTATACAAATTGAGTTTACTCTTTTGATAGTATGTAAGAAAGCAATGTGCTTTACAGTTTTATAACCATCAATCCACTTACACTCATTATTAGACCCAATATATCAGTCAGTAGGGACACTTGCGGACTCTTGTTGTTTTATGAACCAAAACCCCAATCTTCTAGCTTTTGTAGGATCTTTTATTCTCATCAGGCTGGCAGTCAGAGGGCAGTGCACAAAGGTGCTTGGCCAGGTGCTGAGTGTGAACATGCTGCACGTAAGTGCCTGCCCGTTAGCTACTGGGTCTCCAGGGGCCGTCTGCAGGGGGCAAAGGTCACCCACTGCCGGAAGGAACCCTTCACTTGAATTACACAGTAACCCTCCAACATGTGGCTCCCATTTGGAAAAGTGCTGCTGAATGAATGGGAATGGGATGAATGGGGGGTGGGGGGCAGCCATCGTACGTGGGATGTATGGTCCCCTGGGTACTCCTCTGTTCAATAAGAAGTTAGTTTGGGTTGTATAGGAAACGGGTTTGATTTACATTCTTATTGGTATTATTTTACCCAGAAGCTGACTTTGGTGTTTCCTACAACTGCACACACACACACACACACACACACACACACACACACACACACACACACACTGTCTTGGAGTGGAGTGGATTTAACATTTTTGATAGAAAACATTTCACACACACACACACACACACACACACAAACATTAGCATGAAGCTGCCTCCTTTTGTGTAGCATCATTGAATACTTGTTTGAAGTGAACATTGTAAATTGTCCTTCTATGTTTGGAGCTTTTGACTGACAGCTTGTGAAGGACCCCTGTTGGTGTCCTGTCCGGCTTTATCAGAGTCTGAGGGTGTTTCCCATCATCTCTGATTATGTTAACGTGTGTTACACGCACAAGGCCCATCCGAGGCCAACGGAGCCCTGCCCCTGTGATGTTACCTGTGAACAGTCGCGATCTGCTAGGTTTTACAAAGGACGCAAGCAAGCCAGTTCTAAGAGACAAGTTTAAAAACATTACATTACATTTCATTTAGCTGACGCTTTTATCCAAAGCGACTTACAATTAAGTGCTTTCAACTTTGAAGGTACAAACTCGAGACAACAAGTAGTAAGTGCAAGTACATTAGCTTTAAATAAGCAAAGCTACAAAGAGACATTAAAGTGCAGGTTTAAGAGTTTTTTTTATTTTTTTTATCCAAGGTGTAGTCGGAAGAGATGTGATTTTAGCCTTCGGTGGAAGATGTTTAGGCTGCCAGCCATCCTGATGTCGATAGGGAAATCGTTACAATATTTGGGAGCCAGGACAGTGAACAGTCTGGATTTCATTGAGTGATTAGTTCTCCCTCGCTGTGAGGGGGCAGCAAGCAGGTTGGCTGATGCAGAGCGAAAAAAAAGAAATTTCGTATCACTTTACAACTATGTTAGGTTCCATTTTTAAGGAAATAAACCCCTGAGAGAATATGGTAGCCTTGTCCCTGCAAGCTGTGATGGGACCCAGTCCCCTGTGAATCTCGGCAGGAATAGACGTTAACTACATTATATGTACTCATGCTACTGCTCCATGGATCATTTACCTGGACTTGAGAGTATCTCAATCCTATAACTTCTGAGAAATCACCTCTAGTGTGGTCTAGACCTACTCTATCTGTAAAGTGTCTCGAGATAACTCTTGTTATGATTTGATACTATAAATAAAATTGAATTGAATTGAATTAAAGAATGGATACATTCTCAGCAAAATTGTCTTAGTAGATCAGACGAATTCCAAAAGGTGGAAGGCCATAATTTATAATTTATACTTTTTTTATTGATCCCCAGTTGGGAAATTACAATGTAATATATAATAGTTTAATATAATGTACATGTAATAGCCAATTGTTATTGCTAATGTGCTTTATCTGTAAAAAATAAAGCAAGAGGAAGGATCAGAACAGGATTCATAACAGCTATGTATGTAAATTTCAATCTAATTGCTACAACCGTGGATTCATTTGTGAAGGAGAGCTTAGTTCACGCAGAGCTTGGGTCAATGGATTTGGAAATGAATGGAGATTTTAACCAGAGTTGACCTTTGAGAAAGCAGTGAGCTTTGGACTGAGAAAACATGCTTTTATCAAATAAGTACATTGGTATAATTCTAGTCCGGCTTTGCCAGACTTTCCTCCACAGCGCTGCGGATGAAGGTCTGGCTAGTCCACACAGCATTCTGAGATGGGAGAAAAACGTGCTCTGGTGCATTGGCATTTCTTTAAACCAATCACAATCATCTTGGGCGGGGCTAAGCACTGCACGGAGCCCCAGTGCCGCTAGAAAATAGTCTTAGTGTGTACGTTCAAAAGTAGTTTTAGTCGTGCAACAGAAAACTCAAATTGGACACATAGTCTAGCTAGCTGTCTGGATTTACCCTGCAGAGATCTGAGGAGCAGTTAACCATAGTCCTCACAAATCCACCGGAGGTTAGAACGCCAACACAAAGGAAGCAATCCCGGAAGTGGAACGTTGTGGATGTAGACTACTATAATTCAAACCTATACGTTTTAAATATACAGAAACTATTTTACCTGCCCTCATCTCACAGGAACTGGGTTACTGTAACAGCCATTTTTTACATGCCAAAATAGAAAAACTGTAGAGCGGCTACAGAGCTGCCAGGCTTTTAACCAGAATAAACGGGTTTGAACACATGACCCCGGGTTTAGGCCTATTCTTTTAATTACTTAGGCACTTAATGGTCTGACTCCTCAGTATCTCAGATCTTTTTGTCCCCGTATGACCCTGCTCGCTCTTTGAGATCCTCTGGCAGGGGCCTTTTATCTGTTCCAGACTGTGGGCTGAAGAAGGGGGACAGAGCTTCAGAAATAAGAGCCCCCAGGCTCTGGAATTACGGCAGGCTGAGTCAGTGGCTTCTTTTAAATCTAAGCTTAAAACATACTTTTATCGCACCGCATTCCCTGATTCCATCTGATTCATTCTGATTCATTCTGTTTATGGTTCTGCCATTTTTTTTTAAAGTGGTTCGTTAGGGTTAGTACTTTCATTCTTTTATTGCTGTGTTTTTAATGTGTTTCTATGTTATGTTTCATGTGTTCTTGACTTGCTATGTGAAGTACTTTGTAACTTTGTTTTTAAAAGTGCTATACAAATGAAGATATTATTATATTACTATCAACTGTGTTGCTCCCATTTCATACACAAGTGCTCCGTCGCATTATAACCAAGCTTTAAGCACCATCAGAATCAGAATTCATTTCACTGTGCCACTTTCTGGTGTGACTGGGCCTGAAAGGTATTGGACACTGTTCTTGCCAATTTATCATGCAGCTGTCATGCTGTTGAGCTTTAATTCATCCCTTCACTGTCCATGAAATAGCCTGAGTGATGTCTTCAGTCCTACACAAATTCGGCCAGAGTAGTTTGTGTCTATCTGACTGGATACAGTTAACTCATCTGTGAAGTCATTGTACAGTAATAGCCAAAGCATGACCACAATCTTTATGCTTCTAAAGCATTCTCGAGACTTATTAAAGTATAGAGCAGAGAACTTTAACAGGGGGTCTGTTACCCATAGGGTGTCCTTAGAGTTAGTGCAGGGAGGCCACCAAATAATTTAAAATATGTGTTTTTGAAAGTTTATTTTTTTCAAAAATTAAAATGTCAGCATATATTGTACACAATTGGGTTACATATTAAACTTGGCTGAATGGATGAAAATAAATGGATATTATTCATACATCATGTTTTAACGTTGAACATCCATGTGGAAGGCACAGTGAATCTTTAAGCTTAACTGTACAGCTACCATAGTGGCTACCTTATAAGCTTATCTTCAATATGTAAACATATATATATATATATATATATATATATATATATATATATATATTTTTTTTTTTTTTTTTTTTTTTAAATAGGCCAATTTATCTTTGCTATTGATACGTTGGATTCAAATTAATGTATATTTTCAGACTTTTTAAAAAAAAGAAACTTTCAAAAACATATTTTTTAAATAGTTTGGCAGCCCCCCTGCACTAACTCCGATGATCCCTAGGGGTCACAGAACAGAAGTTCTCTGGTCTAAACCATCCGGGGTAGCCTGACCACGAGCTCCCACTAGGTTGTGAAACGAAGGTTTCTGCTTCTGTAGAAGTCCGCATAAAATCCACCTTGTTTTATTGACGATGTCCTGAAGAGGTACTACACTACCCACAATCCTAAGCATAACAGCGTCCGTCTGTGATTGGTGGAGCTTGCCGTTACAATGGAAATAAAAATGTGTTATGGTCACGATGGTGATATTGTAGCTGATTGGCTTGGTTCTAGACTTAAAACTCTTTATATAAGCAATTAATGAAATGTCAAAAGAGATATTGAAGGGGGAAATCTCTTCCGGAACCAGACAAATTAAAAAAGTGGGCGATCACTGTTGAGCTCTATAGGTGTTTGCCATACAATATCTCAAGTGGAAGAGACATGTGGAATCTGAGCACGTCTTTGAGTTTGAAATGCTCAGATCCTGTGGAGATGGAAGTGTAGTGAGAGTGGAAAATCCGCCTCGCTGTCTGACCTCATGTACCTTAAAACTGCCTCTGTAGAAATTATCCCTCACATTTTCCAGGGAGGGATATTTGGCAGAGGTGATTTTAAAACTGACACGGCTCTACAAAAGTCAAACTCATAGTGGCCAGATGTTTGGAAACTTTGTGCCATCAAAGCACTCGAGTCAAGACGTTTTCCTTTTGAACGAAGGCTTGATTTCAACCATTTGCATGCATGTATCAGTGGGCGAGAGGCAGACAGGTCAGTAGTCTGTCAAACAACTGGCCATTCACAGTCACATTCACCAACCCAGTATCACACCTTTAAGCGTGTAATACACCCGCTGGTCCATTAGGTTTGGCGTGTCAGCGTCACAAAATGAAATTAACATGGCAACACTCATAGGCAATCTTAAACAGTTCAAACAAAAGCCATTAATGAATTAAAATATATAAATATATTTCGACCACGAATCTTCATCTTACCTGGCAGGGAGGCAGGTTGGAATATACTTTATGATTCTTCTCTGCTGGTATAGCACCTTCATACATGCGTAATGTTCACGCCTCAGCGAGGAAAAACATGACACTGACACGCCAAACCCAATGGACCAGCAGGTGTATTACACACTACTGCGTGCTACTGGGTTGCATTCACACCTACAGGAATCTCAGAGTCACTTACTTAGAGGTTCCTTTTTAAATTTGAATTCACACGGCGAATTCTAAAAACTGAAGAGACTTAAATGATTTGTAAGAATCAAAACTGTTTGGACAATTTGAAGCGCAACCCTAAAATGTACACAACACATTTGGCTCATGACAGAATATAATAAGCTATGTTGTAATGAGCCATATGATGAAGCACTGCACAGTGTCACTGCATCCAGGTGAGGCAATATATTTGCATCCGGTATGTTTGAGGAGACTTTGCAGTTTATCCACTTCACACCAAAGTGCAAAAATAACCAGTCACTTTACCACATGCAGGTCACACAAGGGGTCTGGTCTACTTACTGGAGGTCCTGTAAGACAACGAGAGAGAGAGAGAGAGAGAGAGAGAGAGAGAGAGAAAGAGAGAGAGAGAACATTTTTAGATGTATATAACATACATTACATGCAGACAGTCTGAATACCTAACATGCCATGCTTATGGTTGGTTCATACGGTATTAAATACAGTGAACAGGGTCAAATGGAGGTAATGGTCTGGGGCCTCGAGCAGGTGTCCCGGCTGTTAATCCAGCCAAGAATGTGAAGCTGAAGCAACCGAATATGTTTCAGAAACATTCTCTCTATGTTTTTATTTGCTCAAGCAGAAATGTACACTTTGAAGAACAGAGCATTACTAAGTGATGTGTTTCATCTAGTTCTTCAAATAACAAGAGAGTAGGAATCTTCCCCAGACACAGCCAGGCTGAGTCATGTTTTTAAAGACACATCACGTAGAGGTCTTCATGGATCCATCCCAACCATACGACCAAAGGTCTTTGAGAGGATCCGAGAAGACCCGGCCGTGATCAGACAGGGTTGATCATGATGGTGTGTGTGTGTGTGTGTGTGTGTGTGTGTTGTGTGTGTTTTGTGTGCGTGCGTGCATGTGTGTTCTAACTTGCAGAGGTCAAACTCAATGATAGATGATAGCAAATTAGCAATGCTTCTGTTAACAAAAGTTATCTTTATTTTGCCAGACACAACAAAACTGCAAATCAGATTTTTTAAACAAGCCTCGCTTTTCATCCGTCACCGTGACTGCAAGTAGACTTCTAAGATGAAAAGAAAAAGAAAACCTGGATGGATTTTTACCAACTTTCTTGACAAGGAGGAGGATTTAAATCAACAGGGCAGGCACAGGGGAGGAGGCTACTGACGTTACATTAGGCAAGACACAAAGTTCTGTTTTGACAACTTGTAAATTAAAGTTAACTTGTTAATAGCAATCAGCTGTCAAAACAGTGCTGATCGGGTGTGTGTCTCCCGGGTCCAGTTAGGTTTGAGTCCGACATTTTTCGGTTCTCTGCAGGTCTGGCTCCAGATTTGAAAAAATACACCAGTACAATTCCAGAGAGCACATTTCCGGGTCTTTTTGGATTCTGCCACAAATGTTGGGACCTGTGAAGACCTCTAGTGTCATGTTCAATCATTGAGACATAAAGTACTGTATTAATTTCAGAATAACAGGGGTCTGGATCATCGTGCATCTGAAAAGTTGTGTGGTGTCCTGCGACTTTGTCCAAGTCTGCTGCTCACATTGGCCTTTTGTAAGAAATGGGATATAGTAAATTATTGTCAGTCACTACATATGGATGTAACAATTAGATGTTCTTTGTAAAATCAATCAGTACAACATGTATTCTTTATTGACTTGATTGTACTTGAATGCATGTTTTATTATTCCTATCTTTTTTTATACCTATGTTTCCATGGAGAGTTTTAGTGTCCCAGTTTGGTTTAAATCATCCAATCCTTTTTTCATTGAATATCCCTTAAATTAAGTAGTGTCTCTACTTGTGACCTCTCATCAGAGCTTCTGGTATATTTCCACTGAGCACGTGATATACATACTCCAGTTGGGCAGTTCCTTTCTCACATTTAAACAATATGTTTCCACACATTTTCTCATTCGAGTTCAGAGGCTTAATCAAATCAATAAAGTTGGTAGAATTTAGAAGTTGTTGACTGCATCCATCAGCTTTTCCTTCATTATTTGAAAGTACTTTGATGTGGATAATTGAGCGGACATTGACTCTTAACTTGTTTTTTTCAAGCTTAAAAACATTGCTTAACTTAGGCCCATTGTGTATCAAGCTTAGATTTAAATGATTATTCCACATTTAATTCATACTTGTCCAGGTTTGGATTGGCCATCTGGAGTACCGGGAGATTTCCCGGTGGGCCGGTCTATTTGTGTGGGCTGAATGGGCTGCACTCCGGTCGAAAGCTTCTTCTTTTTTTTGACCGGCCCACAGAGAGGAGAGAGATCATAGGATTGGCCCACTGGTTTGTCTCTCATCTGAACACTGGCCAATCACATCCTACTCTGGCCCACCTTCATCCTACCATAGAAACAGAGCGCATTTAAGTCCCGAAAAAAACTACTTGTCTACCAGAGAGGACAAGTTAGCTGTTAGTAAGCTAATGCTAGTTATGTGTTAGCAAGCTAAGGCCTGGGCAAAGTTACTACTATAGCTTTCTGATTTATCCAGATTCCACTATGATACAGATTGCATACTGTGTACAAAATGCAGCTTTAGTTTAACTTACAGACTTGTCACCTGTTTGCTATACAAGACATATTGATGACACCCATGCTCTAACCTCAGCGTTATTAGCCATCTTGCCATTAAGAGCCAGGTAGCCTTTTTCACTCAGTGAGTACTACTGCATCTGTCTTACCACTCAGTTAAGTGGCAGTATTAGGGGCTGGTATGCAGAGTTCAAAATTTACTTTTGGTCCACCAGCTAAATGGCTAGTGAATGTTTAAATTTGACCAGCCACTCAATAGATTACCATTGTTTTTTTGGCTGGTGAGTGACGCAAATCTACCAGCCACGTGCATATTTTACAAGCATTTGGCTGGTAATGGTGCTTATGTTGAGCCCTGCTGGTATGTACATGTGTTAAAGGGGAGTGCAAGGATGGGTGGTGTCTGGCTGATTGGGGTGGGCTGGTCTAGTTCTCAAAAGTCCAGCCCTGTACATGTCTTTACTCCGTCTTTAATGTTGCTGTCATACAACGCAGCGGTCAACATTGGTCTCAATGTGTTGTTAAGGTACCCATGAGACAATCAGATCCAGGAAGTCCAAGTTGTTTAAAATACTCACAGACATGATTTTATAACTGTAGAAAGTTATTATAGCGGCAGCTGTTTTCTCTTTAGGTAAACTGTAAATATACAATGCTCATATTACAAAGTCATCTACCAGGATCACTTTTGGTGGAACCCTTCAATTGTGTGAAATCCTCTTCTATAAAAGACTCAAAAGTCATGTTAGTTTATTGCGTAGCTGGGTTTATTAGTATGTCCAGACAGAGAAACCTTATCAAAACTCTACTTTTTGGTAGTTCAGATTGTATTAGGCTCAGAAACTCTCATCAAAAACTTATGGGAGGGACAGACGGCCAGGCCCAGCTATGACTCACAGTCAGCCCCGTAAAAAAAAGAAGACCTTTCACAAAAACCAGTATGTTTCCCCTTGACCTTTTCACAAGCACAATGAGGTTATCGGACAAAATCAATTACTGCTGAATTCAGACAGGGGCCATTAAAGATGTTGTTACGTTAATCACAGCAAGGTGGGGAAAATCACTAATGACAAATCTCTTGCGTGAAAGGTCAAATCAAATCCCCAGCTTTATCTTCTAAGCAGGTTTATTATGTCTGCTCCTCTGGTCCATCCCAACCTGAAGCCAGCTGTCAGCTCAATTTGTTCACTTTGCACTTGCATAAAATGAAAAGCAGTTGGAACAAGTAAAAGAGAGTTCAGGGGAGGGAGGGATTTTATGGGCAACTCAAATAGGTCTTCTAACTTTTATGAATGTTTTAGTTCCCTCCATAATATTTTTTTTTACTAGTGACCTGGCCTAAAGGACCTTAAAGAACGGAAAGGGGCAAGTTGCTTCCAATTTATATCAATAAAAAGCATGCCCAGCCCAGCAGCAGTGGCCTACTTCAACAAGTACCTCACCACTGGACCTAAAAGGATGTCGAAGACAGAGTGTTTGTTGATTGGTGGGTTCACCTAAAACCAGGACAAGATGTCTACTGCTGACTACACTGCCATGAAATTGAATACGGATATTTGCAAATTGTCCTCAGAAGATGATTGAGATACATGAATTGCTTTGGAGAGTAATGTGTGTCTTCCAGAGAATTAGAATTATTATTCTAAGTCTGACACCTACTTAAAGTTGTTTTTAGAACAACCCCTGCAATGCACCTCACAGTTTGCTCTATTTCACTGTCAGACCAGAACATTTCCTTTTGTACAGAAGAAATATGCATATTTCCATGAAATTCACTATCATTTGGATAATGACATTAAATCAACATCAAATATCTCGACTGTTCATCTATTGTTCATCGGATCTACTTCACTGTTCATCCGATCTACTTCACACTTGGCTGGTGTATTGCTCGGGACCTAATGGCGTGCAGTGTCATATTTGGTGAAATGTGACCAGGAAGTGGCGCTATAACAGTGAATATTACGTTTTGGCCTGAAACTTATTAACCTTAAGTCGCTGAAAAAAACTTTACTGGATTCTGTGGGTCCAGAAGAATCTATCCATGAAAGCATTTAAACCAATTTGCATTTAGACCGATTTTCCTCCATTTTGAATTGTATCCAAATCTGCTGCTCCTCCTGCAAATGTTTAGCAATCACACATGCAACTCAAGTGGTACAGAACATCTCTGGACCAAGGCAAAAAAGGCTACCTTTTCGGTTTTCTCATATTCCATACAGTTTTGCTATGGCTGACCCTCAACGTTTGCTCGAATGCTGTGGGCAGGGCTTAAATTACAAAAAAGGTCATATCTACTGAACACTTTGTGCTATTGCAACCACATTTGGTAGACATGGTGGCAATGTCACATCTGTGTATGCATGTATGACTGTCCTTCATATTTCGGCTGACGCGCATACCATTTTTGGTTAATGTTTTCCTGAGAATATTAACTAATATTAATTAATGTTGATGGATAATGAATAATGTTGGATTACTTTTTATTATTGCAGTGGCATATTTTGGGGTAATATATATCTAATGATGTATTTAAAAAAACAAAAACAACAATAAAGCATTCAAAAACTGATTTGAAACATCAATTCCCATGGCAACTGTCGAAGCTTTGAAGCATTTAGGTCAATCCTACTTCACATATAAGAACCGTTCGTCCAATCGACTTCACACTTAGCAGGTGTATTGCTGAGGACCCAAGGGAGTGTGGTGTCGCGTGTGAGGTCGATCGGATGAGCGCTTCTAGGGAGCAAGCAATCGGAGTGCTCCGACCAGGCACACATTCCCAACCGCCACGTGATCCGGACGGGCACGGCCCCTGGCAACGCTGCAGGCAGCAATACTGAGCGCCAAGTTGGCCCATTCCGTACAACACTGCACTAACTACTTAAATGCACACCAAATCTTAGGGACGATAACTTTAAACTAACAAACGCTACCTTACATTCTACACAATATAACCGCCAACAATCTTATCATTTGTGAGGTTTCTGTTGTGAGACGGGATCAGCATGATGAAGTTTCAGTTACAGCAGGGCATGGCTGTTCCAGTCATTCCTGCAGTTGTTATCCACTCCCTAAAGGGTAAGCCTAAACCTTCTCTGAATGCAACAGTGGGGAAAGCTAACATGGAAGCAAGATTCCTGTTGCATTCTGGGCCTGCCATCACATCCTGTTGGCTGGGATCACTCACCCAAGGGACATACTGTAGAGCACCTTGATCCAAAGGCACTTTGGGAGGCCTGGGGGAGGAGGGGGCTTCAAATATAGCGCATGAAGTGGCGCCTGATGAGGGGCCGCTGAAACAACAGCTTTACATGCAACAGTGGGCACAACATGAAACAAACTTTACACTCATAAACACACACACTCACAAGGGAATTTGCTTGACTGCATTGATGTCATGTATTTCAAGTCATCCTCTGCTGAGCTTAATGCTGTCTAACTATTGCTAACACCTGTTGTTTCTGCTTATGTAAGGCCACTAGTTGGATGTGGCCGGAAATGGAGATTTAATATTGCATGCCAACATGCAAAGTCATGGGCGTTCCCCCTTTCCTGCTCCTATTACAGTCATTTACTCAACACTGGCTTTTGCATGTTCTTAAAGCAACTATGCAACCAAATGTCTAGGACACTGCAAGTATCATACAGTACACAAAGAGTATGGTCAACTCTAAGTGCCCCGATATTCTACTAGGATACTTTAACCTCTGCATCTTCAAAAATTCAAGCCTTCAAATCCACCATAGTAATGGCCCATTTTTACTTTAGCTTTTGTTTTACATAAGCTGATGTGGTGGGCAGGTGGACTGCCATCTTAAGACATGGGACATCTCTGTCGCAGCATATGATCCAGGAATAACCTGTGGAATTTAGGTTCTGAAAATATCCAGATCCCAAAACCCACCACAGGCTCCTGCATCGACCCCTGCTCTCTCAGATTCCCCTGCCTCTGCAGTTGCCCTTGTAAACACACAGCAGCAGCCGGTGAAAATGTCCTGGGGTGCCAGGCTTCCGTTTGGTGAGCACCACAGAGAGATTCGAGGAAGGCTATATCCCAGACTACATTGGGAGAGGATTGGAAGATAGGGCAGCAGAAAGCAGACATAGACAGAAACATGTCAAAGCCAGTTTAAGTCCTGGAAGATAAATTTGAAGTCCAGGTGAGCCTATGGCCTTCTTCAAGCACTGAGATCAGAGTGTTGGACTGAGGATTGAGGTTAATGCAGGCAGCATGTAGGACTTATTTTTTTGTCAAGATTAATGGGAGAGTTGGATCAAATAAGTCCTCACACCTAAGGAGTAAAATATAGCCTGGTTGATACCAGACCCTTCTCAGTTGTAACTGCTGCCGCTTAAATGCCTCTGGGCACAATTGGATAGTCCAACCAATCAGGCAAATGATCCGGGTGACGCTGCGCTTCGGTAGCCATCATGTTGAATGTAAACAAAAAGCTGCTCGCCATCGCTGCGCTATCGTCGTCGTGTAAAGCCCGCCTCAACGGTTGTGATTGGTGTAGAGCCCGCCTCAACGGTTGTGATTGGTGCCTCGATTTTGGGAAATTGGAAATGGGCTTGAATGGGCTCTTTGCCAGACTGACTTGCAGAGCAAATCCCAAATTTGCCGGAAGTTCGTCAGGGTTTACCCAGGCTAAGTAAAATAGGTTATTTATCACTGCCTACCAAAACGACACACAAGTGCTCCAAAAATGACTGATGTACCTTTTGGATCTAGAAAGGGTGTAGCGGATATATGGTACACAGGGACCATGTCCCATGGACCCCCCCCCCAAACACCTATACACACATACACACATATATTTACAGCACCCCATCCCACAAACTAGATCCCACATCCCGGTGAGTAATTTATTGAAATGTGAAAAAGTTTCTTTTGTTTTTGCATATTGATGACCTTAGTACCACATACTTGGTTCATTGGCATGCTCCGCCTCCGTGTGGCCAGTTAAGATATTAGCAGGTCTCCCATTGGGCGAGATCAGATCATCATCATTGTAAAAATAAAACCAAGCAGGCTAAAGAAGATAGCCCAGATGTCTTTTACTCCAGCCACATAGTCCAGCTCCTCCTGATGGGATATGTAGAATCCCCAGGGGTCAGACGGAAACCTCCATAAGCAGCATCCCGTAAGCATCATGATCAGGTGCCTAAACCAACTCAACTGGCAGGCAGAGAGTAAAGTCCTCAGAAACTGAGGACACTTCATCCTTTATAAAGCTCCACTGCAGATATAAACTGCGCTGGTGTGCAACACTATCGTCAGTTGGCTTTACTGCGATTTTTCATTGTAAATCAGACAGCCTGGACCAATAAGTAGCCTGATGAATTGTGCAGGTGGTGTGAGGTGAGCTTGAGATTTTACACCACGTTATGTAAAAATTCAATCTACCATGACGTCAAAGGTTTCATTTAAAGATATAGTGACAGGACAGTGAAAGGCCTGTTTGCTTTGTCAGCAGAGCATGTCCAATCACCTTCACAGCCATGCATTAATCACTTGGCTCTGAAGAAAAAAAACGTTCAAATTTGCAGATATTTTTTTTTTTAGGGGAAAAGAATACTATGCTATGAAACTTCACTTTCACACTGAAAGGATTTTCAGCTGCAGTTGTGCAAACAGTAGAGGGGATTTACTGAGGGGTGTGTATCAATCAAAGGATAATACTAAATGAACTTTTGTACCCCACTCATGAAGAGGAAAAATGCCTCCACCTCTTATTGAGACCTAGAAATATCACACACATGAAGGCCTTTGGTTTCCAAATGAAAAATGTGGATAGACAGCCGTCTGAGGGAGAGGTTAGTTGACTTTCTTGAAAAATCGTACGGACGTCTCTTTCCTGCAGCCACAGGGGAATAATAAACCCGAACAGCACTGATATTGGGTTCAGAGCCCTCCACAAAAAAACATTCATATAGACAAACTAACAGTTCATCAAACACCATTTCCTCTGTTCATTTCCAGCCTGTCCAGTGGAAAGAGAGGCACAGACAGAGTCAGGACAAAGGCTCCCATTCTTCATCCTCTGCATATTAACTATATACAAGACAGCTTAGCCATTCCCACGGAGCCCATATAGATTTGTTGCCTTGTAAAACATGAAGTCATAGTTCAAATGCTGCCTGTGATTCTTTGGCTCCATGCTAACCTAATGTCTTGCTATGAAAAAATGTCAAATGTGAAGAAAAAGGGACCACGCTAATATGAAAAGATGCTTTCTAATACTGTAATTGTAATTGTACTTGTAAACTCTAGGAATGATATTGCTTTGGCTGTCGGACAGAGGGTGAACCTGCACATCCAGTCACATTTCCTACATTTATTTTGAAGAGGGAGGTTCATAGCCAAAGGGTGTCATTTGGAGAAGAATGTTGCATCTATAGCCTCTTTGGGATATGACACCTTCAGAGAACAGGCTTCACAAATGTGGAGCCAATTTGCTTTAGGGTTGGGAACAACATGCTGTTCGCACTGATGAAATCTCCATGTGCAGACTGTAAAAGTACCGTTCTGCAGGATATCTGACGCATTAAATCAATTAGAGGCCAAATAGCCTGCCCCATATTATACAAACAGCATCTAATTCCATTAAACCCTCCCCAGCTGTTTCATGTCATGTCATTCCTGCCAATCCAAGAATGGGAAAAATGAACGAGTGTAGTTGTTTTGCTCTCAATAGCTTTTGTAGGGAGACTGGAATATTTTCCAACAGGCCCGAGACCACAAAGAACAACGCTAAGCCTGGGATTAAATAATTACCCAGCAGCTCTTACAGCAGGTCACCACAGAAACAACACTGCATCTTTGCCAGAAAAGCCACTATTAACCTGATTCAACGATTATTCTCTGAAATTGCTCTCAGGAGTAGGAAAATGCATGCATTGAAAAACGTCCTGCTCCACTCCAGTCTGGACAGAAGTCAAGCTTCCCAATGCAATTCATGGCAATGAGTGGGACTGAAGTAGTGGCGTATAAATCATACCTTTCACTTTTCTTTCCTCAACTTTTAAGCCCACACTTAAAGCTGCATTAATAGGTTCCTTTGGCCACTGAAGGGTAGCAGAACAAGCAGAAAAAACTGACATATTATCACCCTATAAAGTTGTTGGCAAACAGTTGCATAATTACAAGTTCAAAAGACAGAGGAACGTTCATAGAGAGTCACATTTCTATCCATCTGATGAATGAAACAAGGTTTAGGGGTTAAAAGAAGCAATGAGCTAAAGGCTAAAAAGCTGAGTGATGTGCAGAGTTGGTGACAGTTCTCAGTCAGGGTCCAATTTGCTGGGGGGGTGCGTGGGATTTCCCCCTATCTGGTCGAAATATCCCTGCCTCTGCTGAATTTTGTATCCCCGCTGGGGACTAAATGTACCCCCCTCAAAGTGATCAATGCTACTTCACCAATAGACCATATATTATACCTAAAATAGAAGTATATTAAACTAAGTAAAGCGCTGTAACGTGAACAGTCTATAGTGCCATAGAAGGATAATATCTGAGCAGCAGTTGCTGGTTGGATTAGGAGTTGGAATAGGTGACTGTGAGCCGGGTACAGGCACCGCCAGATGACGGTGCTTTCAGGGGCCGTGGTAGTGGAGTCTAGCCAGAAAAAGTGAGCGTCATGCGGCGATGACAATTAAGTTTAGGCACCAAAGCGACTCATTAAGTTTAGTAAAAAAATCATGGTTTGGATTTAAATGGTATGGTATTGAAAGGGGGATTTAATTCTTGAAGTTCTGTTGTGCATCCAAAAACAAAGAAAGAAAGAGAGTTAGAAAGACATACTATATTTACTTTATATACATATGTTCACTAAATCATGTTTGACTGCAGTAGTTCCATGTTTTCATGCAACAAACACTTTACTCCAAGCTTGGGAAACTAATAAACCCCACGGCCTATCATTATGAAATTAGGCTAAACATCAGTGCCTCAGGATACACGGTTACATTTCCCTGACTCGCTAATTCATCTAACCACTAGCAATGCACAGTCAGGGCCTTTTTGCAATAGGCCAGAGCTTTAATGAGCCTTTAGACCCAGCTCCTTTTTCATTGACTTAATGGTGGGGTTGCATTCAGGCAAACTGAGGGTTTATTCAAGATTTGCTCTTGAACACGGTGAGCTGTTGTTAGGCCTCAGGGCAGGAATTAGCAGGACACAAAAGATCTGTGGAAGGAGAAGTAATGAGTTCTGTGGTTGAGGAAACTGACATAGGTCAGCTGGTTTCCAGCAAAACCTCACCTTTTAGGAGAAAACAAAAAAACTATGGGCTGCAGATGGATAATTCAGACTTACAAATAAGACTGAGCCAAAAGAGGAAGAACTTAAGAGGTGCTAAAAGGAATGAGATGGACTCTCTCTTTAAATAGTGAGTGATAATGTGTGAGAAAACCTGAGGAAATCCACACAGGGGAGAAAAAAAAGTAAGATGTAAAAAAAAAGGCTTCTTCCCAACGCCTTTGACTTGGATGCGCCCACCGCCCTGACTGTAACCCAAGAGGGCCCCTTTGCCGTTAAATAACCTTCATAAGTCCACGGGCCCCTGTAATGCTCGATGTCAACAGCCAAAAGGAAGAGAGAGACAGACGAGGGTGTGGAAAACAGAGAGATAGCAGTTGCAATTCATCTGCTTTGGGTTTTTAAACGATTGATTCAAACGCATCCTGTGGGGGTTTTGGAGCCATTTCCCAGAAGCTGTAGGTGTGGTGGGTGGATGTCTGAGGTGGGAGTGGAAGTGAAAAGCTCTCTGGGTGGAGAGACTTTCACAGGCAGAAGCCATGCCAAAGGAAGATGTACTTAAGGGACAGGGATTTGATTCAAAAAATGATGCCAAGTGTCTGTCTTAATTTTCTATTGTGTGCTTATGATTAATTGGTTTGGATTATTTGTAATGCGTCCTTCTGTAAATGGATAATACAGCCTTCGCCTGATGTTTCAAAGACTTCTTTTCCACATCAGAAAAAGCTAATTTAAAGAATGAACACATTTAACAAATCTAGTAAAGGCAAAGATCGACATTTGGGGAAATAAACATGTTCCCTTTCTTTCTGAGAGCTAGAGGAAAGAATAAAAACACACTCACTCATGTCTGTGCATTAGGCATGGAGCAAACATCTTCTGTTTTACATTTCTGTTTGTGTACATGTTAAAGGAACACGCCGACTTATTGGGAATTTAGCTTATTCACCGTAACCCCCAGAGTTAGACAAGTCGATACATATCCTTCTAATCTCCGTGTGTGCTGTAAGGCTGTCTGACGGCTCCAGTGGCATCAGGCCAGCACAGAACATGCAGGTGAATGGTTCCAGTAATCCTACTGCTCCGAATAAGTGACAAAATAACGCCAACATGTTCCTATTTACATGTTATTTTGTCACTTTTGTCACAATTGGGAGCAGTAGGCTAGTTGGAACCAGTTACCTGGAGGATCTGTGCTAGGCTAAGCTAATGCTGGAACCGTCAGACAACGTTACAGCACACACGGAGATGAGAAGGGTATGTATCGACTTGTCTTACTCTGGGTGTTACAGTGAATAAGATAAAGTCCCAATAAGTTGGCGTGTTCCTTTAAACATGCGAGATACATCATGACATTAGTGAGCTTTTGAGACGTTGTACAGTAGGTGTATTTTTACCAACACATTCTCATGAACGTGTATCGTTATATTACGGCGAGCGCCGGCCGGTCACGTGACGATCGTTTACATGACAGTTAGCGGTCTTTGCATTTAAATTTAGCCGAGAAACTGACTGTGAGCAGGGTACAGAGCACTGTAAGGTAGTGTTGCAGTCAAGACCACCTAAACCAAGACCAAGTCATCACCAAGACCAGAGTGTATCGAGACCAAGGCAAGACCAAGACTTTGAGGGGTTGAGACTGAGTCAAGACCATGACCAAACCAGTGCAATCTCACACTGCATTCCACGATAAATTGGGGAAAATGATAACCATTGGCACTCCTTAAATTGATCTAGGAGATCCACATTCCTATAAAAAAAACACCCACTGAAAACTAATTAAGATTCTTCTTCATTCACCTCTTTTATTGCCGTAAGTGTACCACAAGGAATGCCTTGATAAAATAATCAAAAGGCAATTGTAGTCTTGAAATAAAATCCAGAGTCCTCTTTATCTGATACCGAGACAAAACCGAGTAAATATGCGGTCGATTCCGACGGGAGCGTGCCTATGTTCCCATAGCCCTATGTTCCCATAGCCCTATGTTCTCACATTTCTAAGATTTTTTTGTCACTGAAAATTAGACCCTATGTTCCCACATTTCCTTTTTCATAAATTTGTATCAGATTTTATTCCCCTTTCTTCCAAATAGGGTAGCCAATTACACCCAACCTATTATCCCCTAACCCCTAACCCTACTAACCCTAACTCTGTGGGAACATAGGGCCTAATTTAAAAACAAATCTTAGAAATATGGGAACATAGGGCTGTGGGAACATAGGGCCTAATTTTCAGTGAAAAATAAATTCTTAGAAATGTGGGAACATAGGGATGTGGGACCATTGGGCTGTGGGAATATTGGGCTGACCCTGACCCGAGACGTTGTCTTGAGACTGGTCTCGAGACCAAGACTGATATCCAGTACTACAACACTACTGTGAGGCGAAATTGTTTCAGCGGCCATTACAGTTGAGTTTAGTCGACAAAAGGTGACCGTCAGGCGGCTACGACAGTTAAGTTTAGCCATCAAAACTACTAGTTTAGATTAGAAAAGAGATTGTGGTTTGGATTAAAACAACAGTCCCCTTAAGTAGTACTTGACATGAACTGGGTGGTATTGTGTTTTCCTCTTAACTTCTTCCGGGACACAAACACACTCAGGACACTCCCTGGGCTTGAAAGCCCTTTGTATAAGGCCCACCCATCCTCCCTGACCTGCTCTTTATGTGGATCTCTGCAGTCTTATACATCAGCATTCTTTGTGATGCATGAAGTAATAAATGCGCGGAATACATACGTATTACGCTGCATTACTTTTCATAGCTATATGTACGAATGGTTCATGAGAACAGCCTGGTTATAACACTTTAAACGAGCTTCCTGTTTTTTATGCTAATCTAAGATGCAGTAATGGTTCTTGCTTCGTAAATAATGGAGCAACATGAATGTGGTATTGATCTTTTCATCCCTCTCTTCTCAAAATGGTGATGTATGTTCTTTAGCAAAGACCAAACATGTTTGAGAAACTCATTCTTTCAGCTTTCCTGCAGTAACTGTTTCACAATTCACTACTTGGATTCATAGATTTGAATGTCGTTAGAATGATTGATCCTCACGGTCATCTTGCCCCTACTGACTCATATCACATCCATAGATGTTGCATAATGTAAAATAACCATGGTCCAACAAAAAGTTCCCTTACTTTTCCCAAGTTAATGTCTAATTTCTTCATATAGTTCCAAACTTTCACTGTGCAGGAATCCTGCCGTTGGAAACGTATCAATCCATCTTGAGGACATGATAACATTATTCTCAATGATCTATTGACGGCAGTTTCTAATAATAGGCTGAGGCAGTTCCAATGTGAGCAGTATCCAGGCGCCACTCTCTTCCTCTCTGCCTCGCATTAACAAGAGGCCGAGGGCGTCCTGGGAGGGAAACCCCACCTCCGCCTGACCCGTAGCACATTACTTAACCCAGACAAATGGCAAATCAGCAATGGTTAAAACAACAAATTCACCAAGGTAAACTCACAGAGTGTTTTATGTATGGGTTAAGACAACAGTATGGGTATTGTGCAGGTTGCACCGTTGCCCTTCCTGCATCTGTTGATGCTTACTGTGCATATATCCTGTTCTTCATGTTGGCTACATGTTCTTCATTAAGAGTCTTCTGAGACTTTATCTAAATAGTGCTATTGGTTTCAAAACCTGAGAAATTAAATATCAGAGAGAGCAGTCTTATGAAAACAGCTCTATTAAAACAAACAAGAAAAAGGGATGCCAGTAAATACAATCCGTTCTCACTCCCAACTCGTCAAATACTGACACTTGGTCAGTGGCTCTCAGAAACAGATACCAACGCAAAAATCCCCCTTCAGCATCTGTATGGAACGCACCGGGCAAAGCAACAGCTTGACTGCGGTGCTGTACAATGATGTAATATTAAGAACGACAACGGTAGAGTAGTATGAAAGACACACAGGACTTTGCTCCAGGAGACCGGGGTTCATGTCCCGTTCTTGTGCCGCGTGTCACTGAAACGTACATTTTGTAACCCTACCCACGCCAGTTAAACGTACATCCCGATCCAGAGTGTAAAAATTGACGCCAATAGTCTAGACCAAGCGCGTCTATATAAAAGGGCTAGACGCAAGTCCCGAGAGCATCAAATATGCAACTTGGGTCTTATTTTTGGAGTTTGGCCTTCATTCCAATTAGTTAGGAACGTGACCATTTCTAGAAGACTTTGTTTTAGTGATGGGACCAGAAACATTAGCAGTTATGAGACGTTAGTCTAATTTATAGGCGTAGATTTCAAGGATTGTTAAGGGGGTGCCTGAAATTCCGCCGGATGTCCCTCTTTTTAGGCAGGATGTCTTTTACCTTCCTCTTTCTTTGTGTTGGCGTTCTAACCTCCGGTGGATTTGTGAGGACTATGGTTAACTGCTCCTCAGATCTCTGCAGGGTAAATCCAGACAGCTAGCTAGACTATCTGTCCAATCTGAGTTTTATGTTCTCACCACTTAAACAACTTTTGTGTTGTGTTGTTTTGTGTTGAACTTTTGTTCCACCAAAACAAGTTCCTTCTTGAGACTATTTATATATATATTTTGAAGGGGCAGCGTACTGCGTCCAGCACTAGGCACCACCCAAGACAATTGTGATTGGTTTAAATAAATTCCAATAAACCAGAGCACGTTTTTTTTCCATCCCGTAATGTTGTGTGGACTAGCCAGAACTTCCTCCACAGCGCTGTGGAGGAAGGTCTGGACATGACTATAATGTCACTAAGGTCATGCCAAAATGTAATACGTCTTGTACATGAACAAGTGTAAGAACGAGCTTTCCTCTATATCACAGCCAAGTGCATTTGTATTAAAAAATAACAACTATTATATCCACGTTTATATCATTAGTAGTTAATTATTAACCATTTTTGAATGGACACATTGGGAACATAACAGGTGCAGGTTTATCACACGCCAGTGTTGGTGTTGTAATACTGATGGTTCCCCTCATTTCAAGGCTCCATGAGTCCATGGTATGAAGATGGAGCAGGTTTATTGACCTTACGTAACAGATTTCAATGCACCTCCAACAAATTTACAGCTACTATAAGCTGCAGGAATTTTTATGAGCTAACATTTTTCAACTTGTGAGTCAATTTCTCAGTGTTATTCATCGCGGGGCCACTAACATACATCATCATTTTGTGAGGAATGTAATCACAGCATGGATTTTAAATGACAATTAGTCGCTTTCTTGACACCCTGCGGTCTTAAACCAACCAAAACACACTGGTTTGGTCTCCTCGGGTTACCCTATGTGTCATAATACCGTGGTGAGTGAGGCAAATACGTGTAGTCCAGCTTTGTCACATCCCTAATGTGAAATATCTCCCGGATATTTCCCTGAGGACCAGCGGGGCTGGAACCCCCAGTGCCCCATGTGACTTCATAAGTCAGTCTTCTGCCAAGTTTAAGAATGAGGTGCTGTGAGGATTTAAAGAGGTGATTCATTCTTAAATTGAGTTACCAGGCAGGAGAAATGGTAGCCGACACACTGCGCTATGCAAGCTATTAAAACAGAAGCTCAGACAGAGGGAGAGGGAGAGAGATTGCTCAACTAAATGGATGCTTTTACCATGTGTGCTGGAGGAGTTTTGCGCTCCACACTACTCTTGAGTGTTAAAGCGGAGGGTCTCATTCTAATAGCTCTCGCCTGTTACGTTAATAACAAAAGCAGAACCACCAACATAAACATCACAAGTCTAACGTACTAGAGGGGACCAGGGGGAGTCTGGATCTAATCAGAGAGGGTTAAACCAAACTGGAAAGGAAGTGAAAGAAACTATAGTAACAAATAGATACAGCAACCCAAATTATATGAGCATTTCTAGATGGTAGATAAATGGAAAAGATTAGATTGGGGCCTGATAAACAGAGGAAATGGCCCCAAGCCTTCCCTGTGCATTTTATTAATATTTGGCCACCAATGTACACCCAAGTCCTTGAAGTGTTTCTGTGGCTCCACAAAGCTGAAAGAGGAGCCCGAGATTCATGTGGAACCACAGCAAAGCTTGGGTTTCAGCTTCTCTGAACACCCACACCTCTTCACCCTCGCCCCAAGATCTGACACACCGAGCAGCGTAGAAGAAGAATGCCGATGTGGTTGCCAATATATTTGGAGTAAAGCCAGACTTGCATTCTTTGTTTTTCAGAAAACTGCTTTCCCGCCAGGTTGAAAAATGTCTCTAAAAAAAAAAATCACTTTAACTGTGTTTAAACACACTCTAATTAAACAAAACCAACCTGATATATTTAGATCAAAGCAGCTGATAACTAATATTACGGGTGTAAAAATAAGCCGGAACATACAGTGGTGGTTCTAAAGAGGGGGGGGGCACGGGTGCCCAGTGCTTCTGTAGTCTATATCGACAACGTTCCACTTCCAGGATTGTTTAGGTGCCGCTGGAAATTCTGCCGGAAAATGTCTGGCCCTTGATGTGATTCTTATTTTCCAGTGTGGCCCGTAGTGAAACTGAGTTTGACACCGCTGTCCTATTGTCAAGACGAAGAAGTTATTTAGGTAGTGCCTGGTATTTTGCAGTGCAATAAAGTCACTGAAACAGGCTTTTAGGCCACAGAAAAGTAAAACTTAGGTTTTCTTGCATACTTGGGTAAGATGCTTTGATTGTTTGGTTCAACCCCACAATCACATCCTCCACTTAAGTTTGAGTTAGCCAAGAAACCCCAGCCCTCCATAGCAAAGAAATCCTCCATCATCATATCCGAGTGCTGTTTGTCATTAGCCGGTACACTTGAATGTCATATGGCCAGGCTCAGAATGGGTGCTGTCATCAGAGACATTAGTCAGCTGGACGCCTCCGTCCAAAACAAATGAATCAAGCACAGATGGAGACATGATGGGAGTAAACAATCACTTTAAAATAGCACACAGCAACCCTATTCATCTTCAGGTGGAAAGTGACATTGGATATAATGTCAGTGCAAAGACATATGTTGTGATGAACAGGAAATGCAACGTTTTATTGCTCACCTAATTTAGACAGATGTGTCGGTTAGTTACGTTTGACAGTTGTTACTACTTTTTTATTATTTTTAAACCTAAAAGCACATAATATATGGTGCATTATACTTAACTTGAAGTCAAATGTTGAATTCCCCAAACCTGGGGCCAGGAATAATGAACAGAGAGGGAACAACAGGAGGTCAACAGGGGGCCTCGCAGCTCAGTTTTGCCCTGGGGCCATTGTCACCAAGTGTACCTATTTTTCAGGATTTTCTCTATTGAATTATGTTTTAGACAAAGTCCTGGTGCTGACACAAGCATTAGTATGTTAATCAGAAACATATTCAATTAATCTTTTAATAGCTAGAGTCATTTCTAAAGCAAACATGCTGAACATGCTGGCTCCAGCCTCTCCAATGTGAGGATTGGCTGCTTTCCCTCCTTCATATCATTTCAAACTGAATATCTTTGTATTTCTGCTGTCTCATTGTGCTACCATGTATGCATGGAACACATATGAAGGAGGATGGTTACATGACATGAAGAAAGCTTGAAACTGAAATGACATTCAGACAAACTGATCATTAATTAGGCCTACATTATATTAATTTGAGGCCGATGTAAACATTTTCAAACCAGTTTGACATTAATTCAAACACTGAACCAGTAAACAGAATTTCACCACTAGGAGACTGATGAGAAAGCCCATAATGAGAGTGTAGCGACTCCAGACCACATGGTGGCGGTATTGTTATAGAAAATGATCTGGCGAGAGCACTGTGCTTTCCTACGCTGTGACAAAAGTTTGTGAAGTTGTTAAACTTCGCTAATTTAGTTGCCAGCTGGCTAGCTAGTTAGTTAGCTTGCTTACTAGGAGGCTCAGTTCTCTGATCAGCATCATCTGTATAGGAGAAAATAATCACTTCATCTGATGTTTAAAGTGACTAAAATAGCCTAAAATAGCCCCCCCACCCCAAATCTGTTAGATGAAATTTACGCTACCGCAGTATACTCAATCAATTAAAGAACTAAGCTACTGAATAGCTATTTAATTCAGAAAACAGCAATGCTATTTAGAAGTAGTTAAACTACTGCCCAACACTGCTTGCAATACAAGGTGAATTTATCGCTGTGACGATGTCACATGTTACTGACATACGCTACTTTTTAATTTGTCAGAACGACAAATGACGATTCAGCCGGTTTGCATAGAAATCTAAGCGGTTTAAGCTCATACATGGGATCGGACCGGTAAAACGGGAAATCGACCCAACTCTAAATTATATGTCATCACCATTATGTATTTGTGGACTGCACAATCTATTATTATTATTTATCATGACACAGCTGTAACACTAGCAGGCATATGGTAAATGAGGATCGGAGCCACACAGGGGGGTGTTGTGATTCCTGTGGTAAATCTTCAGGTCAATGCATAGTGGATTGTCTCGCTCTCCTTCCCAAACAGCCTATCAAAATAAACAGTAACGTCTGATGAGGGATGGCATGTCCACTGCAAAGACAAACAAAATGAAAAGCTCAATCACACGATGGGATCCGGTTTCATACGGAGCAGCCCGTGATGAGAAAAACAGGCCTGGCCGCAAAAACGGCCGTTTACCTCCAACTTGGCAGAGTAATGACTGACAGGACATTCCTTCATCTCACCACCAGCGACCCCTTCTGCACTTCCTTGTTTCCCACCCCTCTAGCATCCAGAAAAGAAAAAATCTTATAACAAAATAGAGCTAAATTATTCTCATGTGGACCATGCAGGCTTGTGAGGCTTGTAATGCTGAGCATTGATATGTGACACTCCATGCTGTGCACTTTGGGACACCACAAACATTTTACTGCTTTTTACACTGAAAACACATAGTGTGCATCACTGTTTTTGATACAGTATAGAGCACGGACACATTGTCGTGTGTTGGTCAAGCTCACATTTAGACCTAGCAGGGTTGCTAGAGGAAAGGTCACGGAGGCCACCAAGAACACTAGAAATCATCCTCTGGGGACCATGAATGTCCACAGCAATTTAATGGTCATCTGTCCAGTAGCTGTCAAATCTTTTTTAAGTAAGATTCTCATCACACACTCAACAGACATTTTAATTCCACGTTCCACCAAAACAAGTTCCTTCCCGAGGCTATTTTGCAGAGGCACCATTGCGACATGTGGTGCTTAGCCCCGCCCAAGACAATTGTGATTGGTTTAAAGAAATGCCAATAAACCAGAGCACGTTTTTCTCCCATCCCGGAATGCTGTGTGGACTAGCCCGACCTTCCTACGCAGTGCTGTGGAGGAAGGTCTGGCAATGCAAGACTATATATCCTGTAATGCTCATTGTAAAGAATCCAAACAGTTTTGAGAGTTGAAACAAAGACTTGGACAAATTAACCAGATGGTGGCACGATAAAAAAAGTCAGCGGATCACTCAAGCTTACAAAGATCATGAAGGCGCACCAAATTGCATTTTAATCTATCCAATAGTTGTTGAGACATTTCACTGGGAAAATAAAATGTTAATTTGCTGGTGGCGCTTGGGGAAAAGTCATCAGAAGTCATTATGATTCATCCTCTGGGGACCATGACTGCCTGTACCAATTTTTGTGCCAATCCATCTAGCATGTCTAAAAGTCTTGAGGAAACGTTGACTCTTCAAACCTTTAAAAACATTTGACATGAAATTCACAAGACATGGTCTGTCACCAACGGCAGGCTTGTAATACCAGTCTTGATCTTGAAACCATTGACAGTGTAACCCCAATAAACCAAACTGGTTTCCACAATCTGCTCTTTATAAAAGTATTTTTAAATTAATGTTTTGATATTAGAGATGTGACAGCTAATGATGGAAAAGAGATATTTGATAACATGCAACAAAAGTCCCCAGCTGAATCATACTGGTGGTGATGCTGTAATTACATGGTAAGCATCTTAAACCCTTGTTGACCACAATGCCCCAAATTTGTTTTCTTTTTCAGAAAGCTGTCTTCCCCTAAATATTCTCTTTCAATTGTTTTCCTCTCCCTTTATTTCTGACTGTTTTTCTTCCTTGGGCAGGCACTCCTCGTCCCTTTCTACCTTTCTCTTTCTGTCACATAAACATGAGTTCTCTGTGTGTCTGTTTCCAGATGGTCTCTGTCCATAGACACACTCAGATCTGATCTGATCTTCATGGGATTTCCTACACATCTGCCTATCAGATCTGCAGTCAAACACACACACACACACACACACACACACACACACACACACACAGAGCACTGTGCACACTGTGAACACTGCATGCCACCCAGATTCTAAACCTAACTTAATAGAAAACCAAGTTAAAGCTACAGCTGGGAATCAAGTGTAGGATATTCATTTTAAAATGTATCATGTTACTAATCAATTGAAGACCTTCATATTCTTTTGGCTGTTATTATCTACTACATCATCTCAAGATAAATCAAGTTGTGTGGTGTTCATATGTAATTGGAATCTGAGATTCAATTATGTTGTTATTTGATAATATGAGATTTTTTTTTGCTGTGTTCTCTCATTGTGAACGGGAAGGACTATGATGATGACTACAATATCATAGTAACTGTTATGGTTTCAGTATTTTGCTTTGTTTTCTGTTCTAATTCTGATCTGGTATTTTGGTTCTGTCTTGTCTCCTTGTGATTGTGTAATTTTCGGTCTTGTTTTGTATTCTATTCTGTTTCTTGTTTTATTGTGATAGTCTGGTTTTCTGTGTTGGGTTTTGGATATCCTGTTCTTTGGTCTCTGTACCTTTCGGAGTAAGCTTTTTGCCTGCTTTTGTTCTGGACTCTTTTTGTATGAACTCTGTTTTTTTCTGAAATAAACCTTCAAGCAACAAATTGTCAGCCTGCTCTCTGCATTTGGGTCCTCTAATTCCCTGGAATACAACAGTAACCCTATAATGAAATGTTTGAATGTTTTAAATAACTTTCATTCTACATTTGAGCCCCATTTGTTATCTGGAGATTATAAGATCAAGATGTGTGTGTGTGTGTGTGTGTGTGTGTGTGTGTGTGTGTGTGTGTGTGTGTGTGTGTGTGTGTGTGTGTGAACAAGTGATTAAGACCTGGAGGTGGTCACTGGTCATGCACTTCCACTTTTTACAGACTTTCATAACACGGACCTCAGTTGTGCCACAAAATCCAATTAAAACAACCCCAAATTGCTTCACACTTGTTGGGGTGATGATGAAAAAAATAACTCCAGGGTTTCCAGACAGAGGAAGCTCGGAGACACAAGCACTGGGCCTCTGCTCAGTGCTGATTATGTTGGTCCAGATCAACCATCTGCTATTCAATTGTTACCTGAAGAACAAAAAAGTGGAGGCCACTGTTTGTCTCTGTGTCTCAGATCAGCAGAGTAGAACCTCTGAGCCAACAGGTCTCTAGTCGCCCAGTGGGCCCTCTGACAATGCGCTGCAGGCAGGGAAACTGTGCTGTACTTTGTACCGAGCCACTGTGGAAACACACTGGTTGTCCGAACCCCCTTTGGTGGCCGTCTGGCCTCATAATCTGGGATATCCATGTCATCACGCGTGAACGGGCACAATAGGGCAAACCGTGACGGCAAACACTGGGCCCCCCCCGCAAATGAGAAGCTCTGATTCACAGAAGGTAAAGGTGCAGTGCAGGATAAAGGTGTGTGGTTTAGGGTATGATTCAACAATATTCTATACCTGTATTGATACCAACTTTTGAGAGCAACAGGCAATCAGCTCCATTTTGCCTCAAATTTGTGCCATCTGCTTTTATTACCAAAGGCTGTCGGCATGCATATTGTTGTTTTCCCACACTCACTCACGTGTGTGCACTATATGCAATATCAGGAATGTTATTTATATAACTCATTTGAAAAAATCTAAATTGTATTATTTGTATATTCCATTGGTGTGGATGTGCGTGATCAGATGGCAGGTTGGCAGGTTGTGTGAACTGAAAGACGCACTCCGCACGGAAGAGGTGGTGAGACAAACATATTTCCAGGGCGCAATTATTCTCCTTCTTTCATTTGACAAAATGTGACAATGTAATCATTGCACTGTGATTATATTAACCATTTAGTTTACTTGCCAAAAAAAAGGGTGGCAGTAGCTCAGTAGGTAGGGAGCACCAAAACCCCCCAACTGCTCGGGGCACCTGTCCAGCAGTCACAGCCCCCTCACTCTGACATCACTACATTTGTTCATGTAAAGGACCAATTAGATCTGTTTTTTCGTAAACCTCCGAGACTTTGTGTCGACTGAACTGAACGATGCAATGACCGGACGATTACTGCCTCGAGATTTTTTTTAAAAGTAGATAGCATAATCGCACATTCCTGCTAAGAGTATATCAGTTTTGTTTGGGCTCAAGCTGTTAGCTAGACTACCTGGCTGGGAATCGTGTGTGGGGGGGCTGTGTGGCTGCTATAGAGATGGAGACTAATGATGCGTTAATGGCCCATCAGCACAAACAAAAGAATACAGACGCTCTCTGGCGTCGGACGTGGTGGTTAAATTAGCCCACCTATGAAGAGCCTGGTGGTGCAAGTGTTAATCCAGAATTATATTAATTGCAATGCACCCCCCATTGATGGCGCCAGTGGATATATAAATAATAATTTAATTTACCTAACCCTTGTGTTGACTTCGGGTCAAATTGACCCGTTTTCAATTTTTGTTTTATATCAGAAAATATGGGACGTAGAAATAAGCGCTCAACATGTGTAGAAGAAAAATTTTACAATTAAAAACGTTGGAAAAAGCAAAAACAAAACGTCGAAAAAATAAGTGTTTTTTTCAAGGTTGACGGGAAGGCAACACAAGGGCTAAAGCAGGTTGGGAAACACACATCCAGTATTTCCACTGCATCCCTTGTCTATCATCTCGCTCCAAAGACAGCTATTAAACAGCTTTCAGCATCAAACAAATGGCACAATGTAATCCAACATGTTACCATGTGCAATCATGTCATTGCAGTTGCATTTGCATTCATGACAATAAACCAAAAAATATGGTATCTATCATAGTACAGGGTGCTGACAGAAGTCAGACACCTTGGACATCATCCTGAACAACATCTCCATATAAACAGGGATTTCACAAACAGCTTCAACAGCAGCAGAGCGGAGCGGTTCAATTCCCAAAAGCGGTAATGGAGTTTTACAGGCAACACTGGCTGTAAAATCCAGCGTTAGAACGTAAATGTATAAAACAAGTTGTGTTTAATTCTTTCTGCACCCCTGCAGTTCAATGAGCGTGAAGCGTTACTCTTAACTGGAGGAGGCTATGTGACAAGTTAGCTGTTCACTGAATAGGACGTGTAAAGCCCCGCCCATTTCTAGAACTTAAGTTAATTGTTATGCATTGTTCCAGGGATGTACCCATGTTGACTGGCTTGGTTTGAATTTCCAAAAGTTCAGACAACCCTGGCCCAACCCTGGTCATTGGTGTGAAAAAGTGGCAGAGGAGATCATCCCTGCCTGTGGGCATCAATCTGTGGCAGTTTGACATCAGAGGACTGGGAGGCTACTAAGGTCATACTGGACTTATTCACTCTAACTGGACTCACAATTCCATTCCCTGTCTGTCTGTCTATCTATGTAACAGACTGAGTGTGGAATGTGTAATTCAGGATGTGAGGAGATGTTGGACTGGGAACCTGGATCTTCCTCTGACTGCCCTCCGGAGCCTATGCTTGATGACAGCATCCTGGGCTGTTACTCAACCATTAGCTGGGGACACATAGACGTCTATGTCTATGATCTCACCACTTAACTGCTAAGGTGTATCTGTCCAGCTAGGTTTGTTTGGATTTTTTTTTCAGTGTGGAGTGTCCAGTGGTGGAATGTAACTAAGTACATTTACTCCAGTACTGTACTTAAGTCCAAATATTGAGGTACTTGTACTTCACTTGAGTCTTTTCTTTTCATGCCACTTTCTACTTCTACTCCGCTACATTTCAGAGAGAAATATTGGACTTTTTACTAAACTACATTCATCTGTTACAGCTTTAGTTACTAGTTACTTTAGTTACTCCACTACATTCATCTGTTACAGCTTTAGTTACTAGTTACTTTAGTTACTCCACTACATTCATCTGTTACAGCTTTAGTTACTAGTTACTTTACACATTCAGATTGCTGCACACAGAACACATGTAGTTAATAAAATCTGATGTTTGATTCTAAAGTAAACTAGCCGACAATATAACGAGTCAGCTTACAAGTCCAGCTGAGATGATGAGACCATTAAACACACAACTGGTTGGATCCTTTACTCTTTCTAAAATGTGCATTGCGTACTTTTAATACCTTAACTACATTTTCCTGATGATTCTTACTCACTTGTACTAAAGTTACATTTTCAATGCAGGACTTTTGTACAGTGTTGTATTAGTATTTTTACTTTAGTAAAGGATCTGAATACTTGTTTCTACCACTGGGAGTGTCCCTCTGTTGTGCAGGGTTAGTGATGAATCCTGATCGAGGATCTTGGACAGTCTGAACTTGTTGGAACTGATGCATAGCATGTGTTGTTGTCATCGTTTTCTCCCAAATGTCCATCCATACAGTGACCCAACAGTTTGGCTACAGACTAAAAGTATTTCCATCCCACGTCCAAATTATTGTCAAAGATAATGGCAGGTAATGAAATGTTAATGTTTGTAATGCCTGTAGTTTTTTGCTTCTTATTAACTTTCTGCTGAAAGCAGCATTTGACCAATAAAAACTGACCCATCGAAATGCTCAAACAACTGTAATCAATTTCAGTTTTTCAAATTGTTAAGTAAACTAAATTGTAAATATAATCATGGTGCAAATTTGATTCAATTCAATTTGATTTCATATTATATCTTTCATTTCATTTTAAATCATAAATGATTATATTATCACATTTTGTCTAACGAAAGAAGGACCATAAGTCCCCTCAGCATTTATATTTGTCTTTCAGTTCAACAGTCAACACACAACCTGCCATCTGATCACACACATCCACACTGACCCACGTATACAAATAATACAATTTACAAAAGTTCATGTTTTGTTGAAAAGAGTCACATGAATAACATTCCTGATATTATTATTGCGTATATAATATTTATATTATATATTATTATTTATAACGTTTATAAAATGTTGTTGATTAGTTTTGATTTAATTTCTGATATTTTACACATACAGGTATGACAGAATGAATACTGTTGGCCTAAATACCTGAGTGTGATTATAAGAGATTATTAGTACATGTGAGATAATTAATGTGATACATCCCATTCATAGTCTCAACACGCTGTACGGTCATAATGCAAATGCATCAACTAGGCTGCTGAACCCCCCCCCTAACCCATTACTGTGGTTGCTCAGCCTGCAGTGTACCATGGGAGAAAGAGCCTCAGTAGTGTTCTCGCGCTCCACCTCTCCTGATTAGTCTCAGTCATCACCTCCAGCTGAGCTGATGTTGACACAAGTTAAACAATAAGAATAACACACACACACACACACACACACACACACACACACAGAGTGGGGGTTAAACGTTGAATACTATAAAGGGGGCCTTGACAAGCTTAGAGCACTGATCAGTGCGCGCACACACACACACACACACACACACACACACACACACACACATGGGGGGGTGAAACCTTGAAAACTATGAAAGGGGCCTTGACAGGCTTAGAGCACTGATCAGTAGATGCATGCACACACGCACACACACACACATACACACACACACACACACACACACACACACACTGTACTCAATGCTGGGAGGTATACACTGCAGTAATAATGATATCAGGTTTTGGTGGCTGGGATGTGAGGCCCTGGATGCCAGATTTGTTCTTTCCACACAGCCTTTACATTTGTGTGTGGGGGCCCCGGGTCCTGGCTCCAGAACACCAAGAGGGTCCGGGGGCGGTGGGGGGACACGTTGGTGTCTTGCACACAGGTTTGTTTTGTTTTCATTTCAAATGAGAGTTTTCATTTCAATTGGCAGGGTTTTACTGTTCTGTTTGGCCGCTTAAGTTGTTTGTTACCCTCTTTTCTATCATTTTCTTCCTCTCCTTTCATGTTTTCTGAATTGTTTTGCTTTTCATGCTGATGTTAAACGCTTGTGACCAGCTGACTTCAAGTAGGGTTCAACTGGTATGAGTTTATGAGGGCTGACATCTGACTGACTGCCATTTCCATGCTTCCATGCAAAATTACAGAGATTATAGGCTTCAGAGTGACTGTCACACTGTGAAAAGTTTCTGAAATGACACCACAAAAATCCTATCATATATTCTTCCAAGCAGCAATTTAAAATGGTTAAAACATAGGACAAAAGACAGGCACATGTGCACCCACAATATTCCTGTTGCAATTTGTGATGGGAGAGTCCGTGGTTGTTATCTCTGAACTATTAACTAACTAATATTAAAATGTGAATGGAATGTGACTTAACAGAACTCTAAAGTGCTCTCTGCGTGGTCCAGCTCGACTCTACTCCCCTCACTTCTGGCACCAGGTATATTTCTTTCTTTTTGTCTCTTTTGATAAAACATTTTTTTTATTGATTAATGTAGGTGAACAGCCATGACATCTTCTTCGACACAGCTATCGCTGAGTCCTTCATCGCCAACCAAACAGAGGAGCAGGTGCACGCAGTAGTTGTGTGTGCTGCCATTTTTTTTTTTCTTAAATCATGGCCATGGAATAAGAAATAACAAGATATGCTGTCGCTATTGATGGTAGCTTGGCTATTTAAAAATGATTGGGCAGGATGCCACTGACGATTGTCTCTGACCAATCAGTGGTCTGCAGTGTTTAAACTCCACATTTTAGTATAAGCCACCCGGGTGGGACCAAAAGATACTACTGTATCTTACCCCATGCACCCCATGCAGTGTAAATACGGCCTAATGCCCCCTCAGCTGATGAAGACAATGAGTAGAGCATCAGGTTTGTACTGGGTAGCTGTCCGCGTGAACGAGAAGCACGCCGCTGCTGGAAAACAGCGTGGTGTGCAGTCAACTTTCACCAAGGTAAACAACCAAAACACACATTTGCCTGACGACTCCTGTGTGTGGGGGGGGTCAATTAAGAGCGAGTAAGTGTCCGTCGCCCCCGACTCCTTACCACCTCCTCCTGCTCTGTAAACAACCCTGTTTATGTTAGTATCATCAAACGGCTGGTTAACAGCTAGATGAGCAAACCAACTGTCCACCCCCCCCACACCCCAACCACCCTCTTCCGCCTTTCCTCCCCTTATACTACCACACAGTGCTCTCTCATTTAACAGCTGGGGAAGTCATCACGCACAGACGCATGGTGTCATCATCTGCCTTCACACACGCACACGCACACACACACACACACACACACACACACACACACACACACACACACACACACACACACACACACAACCCGGGGGTAAGCGAGCAACAGGTTTGACCTCTGACCTGTAGATGAGAGAGAGGCCTGCTAACTGCAGATCAGCAGCCAGATAAAATCACTTCACCTCCAGCTAGCATCAGCACAGTCGCCCTATCCCCGCAAAATGGCATTTTGATACAGGAACAGGAAGTAAATAGGAAAATACATTATGATGTTGCAGTTGGTATACAAGTAGTCAGTGTACTGACAAATAAAAAGACAACAAATTGTTTTCCAAAGATTCTAAGAAGCTTCCAGCCTGACCAGCCAGACCCCTGCCGCTAGGGTGCATCTAGATTTCTAGGCTAAGAAGCTTCTCCATTTCCTACAAAGTAATGCATTGTGTGGGAAGATAAGTTAGTGACATTAAAGTGAACACACTACAATATCAAAAACCTGTCTGGTTGTAGAAACAACCTTTCACAGAAGACAAAGGAGACTTTCTTCAGCTCAAATAAAACACTAAAGAAAAGACGAAAGCTTTGACAGCATTTAGAGCATCATAAATTATAAATAGTCACAGAATGAATACAATCTGAAACAAACATTACAAGTTTAAACATATAACACCTTTTGGGTGCCCAGGGTTAGACTCCGACCAGCGGCCCATTGCTGCATGTCATTCTCCCCTCTCTCTCTCCTCTTTCACGTCTTCAGCTGTCCTATCAAGATAAAGGCCTAAAATGCCCCAAAAAACGTCGTAATACTCTGGATTGAACACAGTATCAAACAGGTTGTGTTTACCTTGTTCAGCTTCGTTGTCCTTGTTTTTAACCTCATGTCTATTTCCGTGTGTGTGAGAGCAAGAGGAAGCTGGAGTCAAATTCCCCTGCATGTGTTCACACGCCATTAAAGACCATTCTCATTCATGCTCATGGTCAGTGGTCTTTAACGTGAAAGGGTAGTGGTGATTTCATATTAAAGTGGGTGCTGTCCTCTCTTTTGTATATAGGGGCCATTTTTGAATTCATTTGACATGTATTTTGAGCATGATGTGAATGCTAAGATTCAGCCTATCTGGTTTCTTTCACCAAAATGGTACTTAAAATGCAGTGTGAGTTATGAACATATTTGACATGGAAATGTTGCATTATCGTGTTATGTACTGTGCAAATAGGTTGTAAACTCTTTATAATGTGACACCCACTCATTGTCTGTATTTGTTCTTCATATAAATGAAAAGCATCAGGCTGCAGGGATCAGCACCATCTGACAGATGGCGCTTTTCCATTACATGGTACCTACTCGCCTCGCCTCGACTCTACTCTACTCTACTCTACTCTACTCGCCTTTTTTGGTTTTCCATTACGAAAAAAAGTACCTGGTACCTGCTAACAGGTACTTTTTTTAGTACCTCCTCAGTCGAGGTTCCAAGCGAGCTGAGGCGAGCCGAGAAGGTGACGTGAAACCCTGCAGGCTGCTGATTGGTCGGAAAGAAGCGTCACTGATCACTGCATTGCTAGCGAGAGACGGCATTTTTAAATAGTTTAGCCAGCGGTGTTTTTTTGCTGCCGGAGGCTCCACGCAGAGCTTTCTCCGTAGCATACAAGTGGCCTGATGGTTATACTGGTGCGCTGGTGTGTGCATGTGTGATGTGTGTGTGTCGAGTCGCCGTATGTGTGTGTGTGGGGAGCTAGTGAGCGAGGGAGAAGTGAGAGAGTGACGGCGATTATCTCCGCAGTGAGTAGCAACTCTAGAGTCATATATATGTGACCACGGTGGGAAATCTGGAGCAGTAAACGTTAACTATCTCTTTGATATCATGTTGTTTACGGAGACAGAGAACCAGGAAATGAGTCGGGGGAAATGCGACGCCACTAAGCCACGCCCACGGCAGTCGCTATGACGACCAGCCACGCTGAGGCGATACTAAAATCTGCAATGGAAAACAGACGCACAGCAAGTCGAGGCGAGTAGAGTCGAGTAGAGTCGAGGCGAGTCGAGCAGGTACCATGTAATGGAAAAACGCCAAGACACATGCTTTGCCACGGTGCCTCTGCTAAATAGCCTCTTGAAGGAACTTGTTTTGGTGGAACATGTGTACGTTCAAAAGTAGTTTTAGTCGTGCAGCAGAAAACTCAGATTGGACAGATAGTCTAGCTAGCTGTCTGGATTTACCCTGCAGAGATCTGAGAAGCAGTTAACCATAGTCCTCACAAATCCACCAGAGGTTAGAACACCAACACACAGGGAAGCGGTAAGGTCACTATTTTACAATTTGTTACTTGTTGATTTAGCAAAGCCAGTCCTCTTCTACAGATTGCACTACTAACGCATTACAAGACATAAAATGCTGCCTGAACTGCCAGATTCTGCTGAAATGGCATTGTTTGGATGAATACAAAATTATAACCTTTCACCAAATTGATGCAGTCTTCTCATTGTCTTTCTTCCAACTTCTGTTTTTCTCTATGCAACTTTCAATCTAAGATGTTCTGAGCATGAAAGTGTAACTTTACCCAAAAAAACATTTCCAATTCTCACTCTTCCATCTTGCAAAGCAATACCACAATTTGTATGTTCACTTAAGTTCGAAAGGGAGTTTACCATTGCTGTCAAGATATTTTTTTATTAAAACTGCTGTTATTATTAACATCAGCTTGTCACAGATAGGTTTACATGGCTTCCCCACTGTGGTCCTCTTAAAAGTTGACCCTTGTCTGGCAGGCATTTTGTCTGTCGTTTAAAGTGGCTTTGATGGAAGGACTTTGGGAAGGCCTCGGCCGGTTGACAGCTCCATAGTCTAACTGACACGCTGGCGAGCAAACACTAAACTATTCTTAGATAGGGGGGCTTCTACGGCGACTGCAATTGATAAGTGTATGTTGAAGTATGGGTTCTGGAGAAAAGCTTAACCTGACTACAGCCTCGGTCTTGAAAAAAAACGGTACTTACCCTTTAAAAGTACTAATACCACACTGTGGTAGTGTGTTGGATGGTGTAATCATTTCAGCTACTTTTAGGCCTGTATATTGTTGGGTAGTTTCATTTAAAATAAAACATCAGATAGTATAAACTACATGTGTTTTGTGTGCAGTAATGTTAATGTGTAAAGTAACTAGTAACTAAAGCTGTCAAATGAATGTAGTGGAGTAAAAAGTACCATATTTCTCTCTGAAATGTAGCGGAGTAGAAGTAGAAAGTTCAACATTTGTGTTTAAGTACAGTACTTGAATAAATGTGCTTTCCACCGTTGGATATGTGTTCCCAGACCTCGGCAGTAGAAGAACTGACTTTTTCAGCTTTTCAGATGCTTAAGTGTCTGAGACCAGGAAAAGAGAGAGAGATAGATGGACTGGTGAGTGGAAGACCACACCAGAGGTGGCTTTTGCAAGGCCTTTGAATGATGGATTGACAAGACTATTCGCCGTGTAAGAGCCCAGCTGAACTTTCCGTCTGGATCAAATCTCTGCAGTTACTGGGGTGTCACATGCAACCTGAGCGCTTCGATAGTCTTCTTTCACTTCTCACTTCTTCACGATACAATGCTCCAGTCATACTCAGTTCCACTGCTCCGGGTTTTTTAGCTTTTCACTGACTCAGTGTCTCTGGTAAACCCATAGAGCTCCTGTTGCATTCTTCCACTCACCTCAGAGACCTGACGCGCTAACGTCTTTACAAGATAACAAGAAGCTCCTACGTGGGTTCTCGGCGCATTCTTGGGCTACTGAGAGGAATCTTACGCACTTTGGCTCCACGTCTAAATTCACACGACTCCATTTTCTTTGAAAGGAGAGTGTTTCTGTAGAGTGGGCTGCATAAATGAAATGATTGGGAAGCATTGACCAAGAGGGAGCACTGATGAGTGTGTCTTGGTTATATTTGTGTTAAAACCTTCACATTGTATTCTTTAGATAATTAAGCCAAGCATCCTAAAAACAGAAGTGAACTTACAGCACTGTACCTTCAGAAGGAAGAACACGATTGCCATTAATCATCACTGTTTGTTTTCTCAGCATCATAAAGTCACAGAGTGAGACACGTCCAAGTTCGTTTCCTTCCTGTCTCTTGTCCAAGAGAAAGCTCCAGCTTCAGCAGCGATAAGAGCAATTCAGAAAAAAAACATCTCCTACAAATGTGACAGTGCAATGTCTGGTTGTCTCCACTGTAAACTTGCAAATAATGTATTCATGTTATTTGTGTCAAATAATATCTCGAGCAAGAACAAATAAAGACTGGCCACCAATGAAGTGGGGTTGGGGGATTCAGGGTGGTGTGATGGTGGGATTACCTTACATGGTAAATTCGGCCCGATGTACTGTATATATTCACAGCACTGATTCCATCCGTCCAACAAGAATTAAAACAGAAGACATAATTAAATATGCAGAAAATATGAAGTAAAGGCCTGTCTGTAATATAAACTTGTTTTGAAATAAAGGCCTTGTTTTCTCTGTTTGTGGTGTATATTTATGGTATTACAGGTCATTACCTCACTAAAACTCAATAATGCCAAATTACAGCAGCTGACTTCCTACTTTAGACTTAAAGAGACACAGAGAGGCTGTTCAATGTGTGCATGTGTCCATCATCGTGTCTGAGGTTTATTGGCATTTCTTTAAACCAATCACAATCGTCATGGGCGGCGCTAAGCACCGGGCGGAGCCACGGTGCCTCTGCTAAATAGCCTCTTGAAGGAACTTGTTTTGGTGGAACATGTGTACGTTCAAAAGTAGTTTTAGTCGTGCAGCAGAAAACTCAGATTGGACAGATAGTCTAGCTAGCTGTCTGGATTTACCCTGCAGAGATCTGAGAAGCAGTTAACCATAGTCCTCACAAATCCACCAGAGGTTAGAACACCAACACACAGGGAAGCGGTAAGGTCACTATTTTACAATTTGTTACTTGTTGATTTAGCAAAGCCAGTCCTCTTCTACAGATTGCACTACTAACGCATTACAAGACATAAAATGCTGCCTGAACTGCCAGATTCTGCTGAAATGGCATTGTTTGGATGAATACAAAATTATAACCTTTCACCAAATTGATGCAGTCTTCTCATTGTCTTTCTTCCAACTTCTGTTTTTCTCTATGCAACTTTCAATCTAAGATGTTCTGAGCATGAAAGTGTAACTTTACCCAAAAAAACATTTCCAATTCTCACTCTTCCATCTTGCAAAGCAATACCACAATTTGTATGTTCACTTAAGTTCGAAAGGGAGTTTACCATTGCTGTCAAGTTACTGTAATGTGGGAGTGTGTGTAAGTGGTATGAAAGCCAACTCATTTGCTGTGTTTGATATTTTGAGTTGTCAGAAAATACTAAATAACAAGCCAAGCCGTTTTATGTCAAGCGGATGAATTTAAGGACGTAAAGGATTCGGATGGCACAAAACTCTGCATTTCTGCCAGTCAGTGTAAGAGCAATGCACAGTATAAAGTGGCCCCACAAGCCCTGTGGCTTATGGCTTCATATGAAAAGTCCATTGAGCGTGAGGGGGAAATGGAATAAGCTCAGCCTCAAGGCTGATCGGACAAATCAGAGCCGCATGTCTGACACAAAAGGTAAGCCATCCATGGGTGAAGCCTCTCATACTGTGTGCATCTGGAAAAGTCCTTGGTAGTATAAAGGCAGCATAAAAGCTGAGGGTTTTATCCACAATGACTGATCTGTGCATTGATTTGGTCTTTGAAATATCAGACACAGCACCTCTTTATGATGTTCAAACAGCATTACCTAAACCTCTTGGCACTCTTTGTTAAAGCTGTGCCTCTGGTACTTTAAACTAAACCACATAGAAAAATAGGATGTGTGGTCCATTATTAGCTATTTTTGGAACTTTCAACTGCATCTCAGCTGTTAATCATCCTATGGAAGTGGCTCAGGTGGCATGACATGACCTAAGTGTGGAACATCCAGCACAGTATCCTGAAGAATTACGCTCATATTGGACAATTCCGCTGATTTGCGTCCAGTGTCAACATTCATTGCCAATGCAGGAAGTAGTGTGTGCTTTATACAGCAAGGTGGAAAGTAAGGTAGGGGTGTGGCGGTGGTGGAAGTTTGTCTGACTTTCAATTGCAAGAGACAAGAGTTGGTGTTCTGTCGGACATGCAATTAACATTTGGTTTTATTACCACAATCTTTCTCTAACCATAATCAAGTTTTAAAGTTGACTTTTCTCTTTTCTTTTTTAGATTGTTCACTTCTACTTAGATCTTCTCCATATGGCTGTGTGCTCATAACCTGAACCAGATAGAAATAGATAGAAAGGAGAGTCCATGGAAACCCAAAAACTCTCACCTGCCTGGCAGGAGCTGCTTCTAAAGCTCCATTCAAAAGAATACAGCTCTTTAGAAGCTGATCATCCAAGTTCCTTTTCCTGAAGCCCATTGTAGGTTTCAGCTTTCCACATGGCTCAAATCTTTTTAAAAGCCAAATATGTGGATGGGTTCTCCAGTAACCAACTTGAAATGCAGAACGGAATAGTAACTCAGCAGGAACCACATAACAGAGAGCTATCAGTCCTCATCAAACCTTGGCCCTGAAACTCCCCCACAATCAAACCAAAAGCAACAAAGTCAGCTTTTACAATACACCAGCCTTGGGTTTGATTCATGCCATTAGCGGACAAGATGTGTCAGAAGCAGAAACATCTTGTGAAAAACTGTTCTAGTGCCTGACATAGAGGGGAAGCATCCATCAATGTCACCACGGCACATAAACCTTTTCCTCCTGAACTGACTGTTGATGTTACAGCTGGACAGAGAGGAAAACAATCCACTCCTGGACCATGGTTTGCAGACATTTTTTACAGGCGGACATAATATTATTCAAGGTTTCAATCCTTTTGCACAATCAGACGGTGATCCAAGGCAGATGGTCCTTCCCTTATTGACATTCAGCATTAAAGGGTCATTTATTTGTGTGTGTCTAATAGATGGCCATCCAATTATATTGACCTCATCCACATTGTCGAAATAATTTCAATATTGAGCCATGGCACTGAAAATCTTTTAGATAAAAACACAAACCTATAATTTCTGTAGCCTACTCCAAAACAACAGACTCCCAGAACCTCTTTTTGCTGACTCCCGTTCCATTCTCCACACCGCTGTCTTCGGACAAGAAGCCACCACGTGATGGTGATAATTGTCACGACACTTTTACTAACAATCGGAGCCTGTCAGTGGCAAAAACAATCACTTTTAGTGGACAAAAATCAAGGTTGCACAATTGCCCCATTAAGTTACATTGCAGCTCGGTTGGTGCCGGCCCGTCACTGCGTCCTCCTCAATACTGGACCAACATCAAACATTTTTGGTCACGTTAGTCTAGTCTTGATACTGATGCATGGGGAAATAGGGTCCAAGTAAAAACAAAAAAACTAAATTACCCTTAAAGTAATGGTGTTTTTCCATTGGCACTTTTGGCCACGTAGAGTTAAATCATGTTGCGTTAATTTGCTTCCCATTACCAGTTTAAACACACGAGTTGGCCTATGGATACGCTAATGGATCAATCAGTGTAGCCCTACGACTGATAGCAGTGCAGCAACTAAGGATTATTTTGTCCAATAATAAATAATTTTTTGTCTATAACATGTGAGAAAACTGTGTGAGTGAAAAATTCCTATTATATTTTATATTTATTAAGTCCAAGATGGCGTGTTCACATTGCTTCTTTTGTCTTTGCAGTCTTATACAGCAGCAGTTAATGTAGTGCATACAGTAATACATTTGTGGAATACATATGAAATTACAGTGCATTACTTTTCATAGCTCTATGTATGGTTCATGAGAAACAGCCTGATCCAGCAACCCAATCAGCTGTAACTGATTGGGTTAAATATTTTGGTGATTTTCCTGCTGTCCAGCCTGCAACTTTATTTTGTATTAATCTACAAGTAGATATCCAACAATCTACATGCCACGCAATGCAAATAATCTGTATCTCTGTTCTGTAAAATCTAAATCACATGTCTTCATTATATGGGAGCATTCCTCTGGATTTAAGTACTTGAGATGCTTGTAGAAAATTTTCACTTCAGACTGCTTGTGATAGTTTTAGATTATCAGACATTTGAAAGATTGCGTAAAGACGGTCAGTTGCTCAACACCATATGTTGAAGTGGGCAGTGTGTGTGTGTGTGTGTGTGTGTGTGTATGTGTGTATTCCCTTCGGTCCAGTCTTTCAAGTGCTCCTAATTACAACTGAACTTTGAAGGTGATACATGACCTTTTGCAAATGAGCTACTGCAATTTTAACTGCCATCCCCTCTGCCCTCCTGTAGCCAGCAAGAAGAAAGAAAAACTCATTCTGAACTGAATTCCTAAAAATGCCTTCTGAAACGTGCTGTTGTTGGCAGGCAGCCCAGGTCTGTTAACATAAGAGCATGCTCCCTGTGGGTTTGCTAAATCACTCTGATACCCACAGGATGTCTGGAGCGAAGCAACACAGGCCTCACAGACTGTATGCCAAACTCTGAGTGTGTGTGTGTGTGTGTGTGTGTGTGTGTGTGTGTGTGTGTGTGTGTGTGTCAGGGGGTCCATGGATAGCTTACAGTATATCAATTTTGGCTCAGTGTTTCCTGTAAACAGCTATTATTAAATGAATGTATCTTAATGACTCCCATTAACTGACACAGTAGCACAGTGTTTTCCTGTACGGTGGGTGTGTGCCCAAGAAAGAACTAGGTGTTGGTCACTATGAGCTGTGTGTTGAGCAAATTTTGTAATGTCACACAGAGTCAGACAGTAATTGTGTGCTTTCATCAGCTGTTTTAAAGGCAATGAATCAGCCTTCCAAACATCTGAACACAAACGAAGGGAGGGGGTCTTACTGATTATTAACTTTGAACATTTAGAATTAAATTCTTTATCACAGTATGTAATTCCATATTGCGATATTGATATACAATATGATACAGTACTTTTTGCTGTTATGGAGACGTTTTACATCTCGTCTCTTCAGTGTTTTCTGAGGCATTTTTTTGACCAACTTGGGAAGACTGATCAGACCGACTGCCTTTTCTGCCGACGGTTGGCCGTCTGGTTGGTGTGTAAGCAACTTTAAACTGTAAGACAAACTGAGAAACTGTTACTAATATCTGATCAATCTAATACTAATACTTCTGAATCTGGACCGCCAGTATGTTGAGCAAGTACCTTGTGACAAGTTCTACCTCTTAAAGGACAAACAGTCCTCCAAACCATACAACAATAGGTTGTTTATTCCTCCCCTCTAATTCGACCCACAGAAGAGTTTTTCTGTCCTCATATCTAAACGAGAGAACCTCACAGTTGTGGTTTTAAAAACATCGGTAATGTTGTGAAACGATCGCAGTTTGGTTAGGTTTAGGAACCAAAACTACTTACTTAAGTTGAAAAAAAACCGTCCTGGTTAGGGCTCAACTCAGACGTTACTTACCTTCCGGTTACACATGTGATGCTGAACACGACATGGCTATGTTAACTTAAAAAAAAAACTGACCATTTACATTTACTTTCAAACGGGATTCAAACCCGGTCTCTGGGTTAAAGTCTTGTGTTTGTTTGACCCATCCACCCCCCATCCGGCCTCCTTACGCAGAACTTAGAGCTCTCATAATTTATCACCGTACTTCATGCTTTTCTAACGTCATAGTTACCACGGCCACTAGAGGGCGCTACCACTAGAAACCTAAGCATGAGACCTAATTGCTGCTTGGACAAACGACCTATGGGGGCCTTTTTCTGTGTCTCTTAAGTCTCAGTCTGTCATTGTGTTATATTAACAGGTATCTTTTCTAATTACTAGGGTTGGGGTTGGGGGAATCGATACAGCATAGCATCGCAATATTTTCCGTGGCAATAGTGTATCGATACACAGACGCCAAGTATAGATCTATTATTATACATGTGTTGGTCAGTTTGTCTGCTTGACAATCCCATTTTGCAGCAATACAATTGAAGTGAGATGAACAAACAGAGAAATGTGTCTCTATAGATAAAACAGATGTTGATGTTTTTTCAAAGATTTTAAGTTGGAAAAAAGGTAATACATTGCAATATATCGCATGTTTAAAAATCGCAATATCATATTGTGACATAAGTATCGTGTTTATATCATATCGTGAGGCCTCTGGTGATTCCCACCCCTATCTAATTCCATAAATTATCTTCAAAAACGTGCCTACTATCAAACTAAAGCACATAGTTTTTTTTCCTCTTCATACAGTGTCATAAATGTGTGATACTTGATGCCACCTCTTTCAAATGTACAGTAGGTCTCTTATTATTTACAGTACAGATACTCCTCATCCAATCATTTTCACAACTATTTTCAAAAAGCAAATATGTTTTGGGGAGAAAAGCCATAAAAGTGTCTGCTAAAAGCGTTGGATGTGAAACTCTCCAGTTCAGTGTAAAGAGCAGTGGACCTTGGTGTATGTTGTGGTGCAGAATGTGTTCATCTAGCGGTTTCCCGGCTAGCACAGCCTGTTGCTACAGTAGTGATAGTGTGATATTCACACAGGGACTAATTAACACTATAAAAAGCCTGAAATGTGTGAACATGAGCAATGTGTCAGAGTGTTTTGTTGTAGAGGGTCGACTTGTCCAACGAAGCTGTTAACTTTCCACTCTGTGGTTGCAGATCCGTGCTAATAGCCAGTAAATATTGACGTAATACCATAATGTGAACAATCATACTGGCTACACACCAGATCAACCAACAGCAGTGTCAGTACTGAAACCTGTAAGCTGTTTGGTTGGGAATTTCAGGACCATCTGGAAAACAAGTCAGCTATCCATGAGAATAACATTTGACTTTGAAAATGAAGCCGAAGTGCATGTGTGTTTGGGGGTCTCCATCCAATGCAAACAAACATGGTTTTGCATTCACATGCTTCAGTTTTTTTACTCTCAGTTCCTCGCCTGCATGTTTATGAGGAAGAATTCAGCCAAATCTTCCACCCATGCGCTAAAGGTTTGGCTGGTCCACATATGGGAATTCATCAACCTAGATACAAATTGAATTTTTAAGGATACTTCTGATTAATTGCCATTGTTTTGTAGTGTTGATCATCATTCCTATCTGTAATAGCATTGTATAGTTAATACTTGTGGACTGAGAAGTCTGACAGGTCAAGAAACATGAGCAATCAGAAAATCGAGGTTGTCAACAACCCTTCATGTTAGTCAAACTTATTTGGAAGACAAAACAAAGGCAAACAGTTCAATTATTCCTCAAAGTGTCTACCTAGCACAGTCCTGATCATTGTAGCGATGTTACCATATTCTCACATCTCAGAAAATATTTGATTGTTTCCAGACCACTCAACCGCCACCCACATCAAAGATTTATGTCTTATTCTTGTGCTTATTTACTGCTGTTTGAAAAACAACCAAGCCATTCAGAGCATTGCAGGTGAGCATATGATTGGGGGAGTTATTCCTGAGCTTGAATAATTTTTGAACAAAAATAGCAACATAAAGATTGGAGCAGCTGTGCAGGTTATTGTTGTTGTGTTTTTGTTGGAAATAACTTAAAAGACTATCCGCGATGGACAGTTTAAAACAAAAAGGATTGAAATCAGCAGAACCAGAGATACCATCTGTTTTTATTCCACACATTCTTCATAGTCTATATCGACGACTCTTCATTTAGGGGATAGTTCCGGTGCTGCCGGAGGTTCCGCCGGATGTCCCTCATTTTAGGCCGGATGTCCGTCCCCTTCCTCTTCCTTTGTGTTGGCGTTCTAACCTCCGGTGGATTTGTGAGGACTATGGTTAACTGCTCCTCAGATCTCTGCAGGGTAAATCCAGACAGCTAGCTAGACTATCTGTCCAATCGGCGTTTTCTGTTGCACGACTAAAACTACTTTTGAACGTACACATGTTCCACCAAAACAAGTTCCTTCCTGAGACTATTTAGCAGAGGTACCGATGCTCCGTCTGGCGCTTAGCGCCGCCCAAGATGATTGTGATTGGTTTAAAGAAATTCCAATAAACCAGAGCACGTTTTTTCCATCCAGGAATGCTGTGTGGAGTGGCTAGACTACATTCTTTAAAACCTGTCACCTACATTACACACAATGCAACTCCACCACAAAATTCGGTCGAAGATTCGGGTGTGTTATGCTAGTAGCGGCTAATGTAGCCTGGAGCAGAGAAGAGCAGCGGGCTACAGAGCTCTGCTAAGATCACTTCTTTATAACTCCACACCTCCTGATTTTTTTTACCTTTCAAAGAGTCAACCAACGCTGACTCAAGTGACATCACTTGAGGACATTTATCAGACATCACACAGCTATGTCTGGAGACACTAAAGGCTCCCCAACACCTGTAAACAGACTTTGATGTGTACAAATGGGGTTATCCTTTCAGATAAGTGCTCCTGGCAGAAAATTTACAAATCCCACTGTGGCCACGCCAAGTCCCGACCTACCAAGCAGCTTGATTGGTTGGGGTTAGGCATTTGACCTTGAGTGGTTAAGGTTAGGACAGCCGATTGGTCAGGGGATAGGACCTGTACAAATGGGGTTACGTTACCTTGCGTAAGCATGGACGCCTGGCCAATAAATGCTTTTGAAGGTCGGGTCTTGGCATGGCCATAGTGGGATTCGTAATATCGCCTCCTGGCAAGCATTAGCGCTGATACGGATCCAGTGAATCAGATCAGTTCATCCTCATATACAGGGTGCTCCCGGGGGATTTCCCCCTTTCTGGTCTACATATCCCTGCCTCTGCTGAATTATTTTTTTTATCCCCAGGGACAAAATGTATCCCCCCTCAAAACGATCAATGCTACTTCACCAATAGACCATATTATATACCTAAAATAGAAGTATTATAAACTAACCAAAGCTATACGTTCAAATCTGAGCAGCAGTTGCTGGTTGGATTTAGCTGCTACAGAGCTCCAGGACTCCGGCTACCAGCAGCAGTTGTTTAGCCCCCAATAGGTGACTGTGAGCCGGGCACCGGAGTTTAGCCAGAAAAAGAGAGCATCATGCGGCGATGACAGTTAAGTTTAGGAAAAAGATTGTGGTTTGGATTAAAACACTCCGGTGAAACGAACGTGTTTCCTGGGTGAATGTATTTTGTTGTCACTGTGAAGTGAACTCTGCTCTCCAGCTTGACAATCTCTGGGTTTTATGTTGACACCAAGTTGTTCTATTTCATTTTGAGATTATTTTCCATTGGATATTTAAGTTCATAAATAAGTGTTGTGGCATGGCTGGCCGAGTAGCTCTATATCTATGGTATTGAAAGGGGGATTTAATTCTTGCATGTTTTGTTTTGTTGTGCATGATCAAAAAACACCCCCCCCCTCTGCTTTTTTTCACAAATCACACCCTGCTTATCTCTAATTAATGGGTAGGACAAAATAACCCAAACAGAAAAGAGCTAACAGGAACATGATGTCAGACGAAGGAATGGAGTAACAAAAAGGCAATTCAGTCCTAAGATATGCAAACCCATCATAACTGAAAGGATCACAACGAAAAAAGCTTAAACTCGTGTAGCAGCAAATACTCAACCTAAACTTTTTTAAAGTCAAATCTGCACCCCCAATCTGCTGCAATCCATGTGTTAAAACACAACAGACACAGAAAAGTCACGTCAGTACATATTAAACCTTGTGGGGCCGCAGCACTGTGCCAATACAGCCGGACTCCATTTGAATAAGAGGCAGCTGAAGAGTAATTGTACTTTGGGGATTGGGGTGCACTATGGGAAGGTCAGATTCAGTTACATCTAATTTCACCTTGCTGTATTCACCAGCATGCTTTAATTTGGATCAGAAATGGCTGCTTGTTTGCAGTCAGCTCCTGCTGAATGACCAACGTGCACTGAATGGGCCGACGTGAAACAAGATAAAGTGGAGCCTTTGGACAAATATCTCATTCACAAGTGTCTTCAGTACCGATGATCTATATACATTGATCTATAAATCACATGCTTAACCCTCATGTTGCCCTCGGCTCAAATTTTGTTTCAAAGCTTCTAAATCAGGAATTTGGATTTCTTTCAACCAAAGTGCCCAAGAATTACACGGATGGTTCCACACAACGCTCTTTGCAAGTAAAATGTCAGTTCACTACTTTCATTGAATGTTTGGGTATTTTATTCAACTGCCATTAACCAACTGGAATAGTTTCTAAACAGTATCCTGACTACACTTTGACACATAGCAATCTGTGATAATCCATCAACATACATTATATAAATTAGGTGTATTAACCATGAATTTAAAAAAAAGTGTGTAAAACTACTGCTAATAAGTTGGCAAAGACAATGTTAATTGTGATTATTTGTATGCTTTAGAAACTGGCAAAACAGACCGTGAAACTCTGTCCACGCTCACACACACACACACACACACACACACACACACACACACACACACTCCATCCCAATTTGCATTTCTAAAATTCAGCCTGACAAGATGCAGGAGGCCAAATGGCCCGTAAAGAGACTTCTCTCTGAGTTGGCTGTGAACACTTTCCAAACAAGATGCTAACAAGTTCAGGGTGTGAGTGATGTGCTGCGTGTGTGTGTTGTGTTCAAACTGGAACAGTGGGAGAGAGAGGAGATCAGGTGGCTGAAAGCTCATGAGGAAACCAGATGGTGTTTTCTTACTCACCTACTGTACTGCAATCACCTCTTCAGACTCACTTTCTCCTGACTGCACCCATGATTTAGACAACAACTATTAATGTATTCAAAAGGGCAAACTGTAAGTGACCCAAAGCGAGGGGTGGGTATAAGTGGATGTTAGAGCTTTAAATGCCAAAAATGTGCGACCATTAGACTTCCCTTTACATTAAGCTGTATACATTTGAAAACAATTTGCGTTCACATTAGCATTTCTAGGTTGTGTTAATTAGACCTCGTTTCCCAGCGAAAGACCTGAACAACTTTAAAACGGCTACATTTCTTCTTCACTCTCTTGCATTGCATTACTGAGTGAGAAGTGGGACAGACAGCCGGTGGACCAAATGATTCATGGTCGGGACGTAGTCATACAAAATCAACATAAACAGTGAAAGCCTGTTACAACTCCTTACAGTGTTGTGGAAGCAAAGTGTGAAAGTAAAGCCAATGTGAAAGTGTCTCAATCCTGCATTCTCTCTAGCTTCCAGCAGGGGGCGATTCCACTGGCTCCAAAAAGAAGTCTGTTTCTATAAGTTTAAATCTATGAGAAAAATGATCCTACTCCTCATTTGGTTTATTACCTCAGTAAACGTCTTCATAATGAGTTTATGGTCTTAATCACCAGTCAAGACAGCATGATGTTCATTTTGTAAATGATGGTCCCATTTATTTTAAAATTGACGATAACACAGGGGATGTTTTAGGGGCGTGGCTACAGGCTAAGCTGAGGCTTAGCAATGCTAACCATCCTAACACTGTGCTTCAGAACTTGAACCTCCTATGACGCCATTTTGATGCTACAAAGCCATCACCTCCCGTTAGCATTCCACTGACTAGCATTCATTTTGACGTCACTTGACAGCAAATAACTTTACGTCTGAAGCATTTAAAGACTCTATTTGTCCATTGTTTATTTCTAAAGAAACACGACATTGTATAAAAGGCTCCATTACCTTGTACCTCACGTTATGGCTCCGTAGCAGATTGTGTCACATAGTAGAGGAATTACCGTATAGTACAGGAGAAGCTCGCAGGCAGTTTCGACTTACATGGGCTGTTTCCGGAGGTCCGTGTTTACCCACTGGTAAAACTCAGCTGGATGACTCCCATCAAAAAGGTTGAAAATTGGCAACTTTCTGTCTTTAGCATTTAGCTTAGCGAAGCACCATTGAAACTATACACAACGCTGGCTTAGTCGGATGGGAGGGGCTGGACGAGGGAGAGGTCTCACTTTACTTTTTCTTTTTAATTCTACCTCCTGCAGCTGTAAAATGAATGATCATAGAAAGTTAGAGGTGACTTAAGGTTGCCTTGACTGGCACTGTGGCATCTCTCTGAGTTTTCCGAAACAATAACATTAGCCTCCCCTGATGTCACTGTTTGGGAAGAGCTCGGTTATCTCTGTACACACTGAAACACCAAGCTGGCATTTTATGAATTTACCCATTTTGGAGCCGATTTGAGGAAAAGGTGGTACTTCATTTATCAGCAGTTTGGCTACCAGCTGACTAGTAACGTCCAATCATATTCACGCACGTGTTGCAAATAGTGACTCATTGGATGGTGTCATCACTGGGTTTTCACATAGTTAAGCCTTTAAATGCTTTAATGTTGTGTATTGGCAGTGCTTTCACTTGGGTTTAAAGCTCAGTTCAGTTGTGAAGTTGGGTTAGAGCTGGTGCTTTATTCTGAGAGGTGTTTCCATCATTGCAGCATTGAAGCAAAAGCTGAAAATTGTACCTTGGACAAATATATTTATTGCAAGGCTGTTTAAGGTTTGCAAGGTTTGCATACGTTTATTCATGCGTGGCTAATAATAAACAGTGTTAGGTTTTGGGAAGTGGTATGGAGCCCTATGCTAGCCTAAATGATCAACAATCCAAAGCCAATTACAAAATAAGATTATTTCATTCATATTGTGTGTTCACCAAAAAAACATTTTTGTTGAAGCTCTGCTTGAATTTCTTAGCTCCTTACTGTAGTAGTAGTAGTAGTAGTAGTAGTAGTAGTAGTAGTAGTAGTAGTAGTAGTAGTGCTGCAGTATTTGAAAACACAGGCTATTGTAAGCTATAAAGCTAAAAACAGGTCAATGTTGCAAATCCTACAAACCACAGATAGGGGCCAATCAAATAAAAAAATGCCGCTTTAAAATTTCTATTCTTCTCTTCATTTACTTATTTGTCTATCTCCTTGTTTGTCTGTCAGTCTCATGTATTTTCCCTCTCCCTGCCTCTGGCTGCCACATTCCTAGTATGGCCACACACTGGCAGCTGCAATGTGAACTTATCACGGACGAAGAAAGGGGATCTGCCGTGCTCTCTTCCTGTCAGCACAGATGTCAAGGTGAACTTGGGGAACTCCTTAAATAACCTGCTTTGCCCCCCCTCCCCCCCCACACACACACACACACACACACACACACACACACACACACACACACACACACACACACACACACACACACACACACACACACACACACACACAGATCTGAATGTATCTTCCCCTTTCTATTGTCCATGATAAGATTCTATGATGAGAGCAGTGAGATGTGGTTAAAGACTCCACAAAACTACTACTACTCACCAAGTCAGGAATTAACATCCATTAATCATGATACAGATATGTTGTGTGATTTGATTACAATTTGATATGATTCAAATCATCTGCTATTCAATACTAATAAGCTGAGGTTCAATAGCAATTGTTAATTTCAATTTTACATGAATGAAGTTCTATTACTTTTGAGTATAGGCTGTACGTAAACATGGGCAGTGACACCGTTAGGACTCAAATTATGCTGGGTGTCCTGGTGGCTTAGTGGTATAAGGCGCTGGCCATGTACAGTAATTGTGACATCCCTAAATTGAGCAGGAAACCTTTTGATGCATGTCATCCCTCATCTCTGTCTCCACAAAACTTTCCACTATGCAAAATAAAAAGGCAAACAGTCTCCCCAAATACCATCCCTGTGTTGCCGTGTTCACGTCTAATTATTCAGACTGTAATTAAAAACAGCAGAGTGGGAAAAAACAATGAAGTCAACCTTAAAAGTTCTAGTTCCAAATCAGAAAAGTCTGGCAATTGCTACAGTTATATCTCCCGCTTGGTGAAAAGAAAAACAGAAGTGTTAACAAACGTATGGCAAAACCGCTGCAAAGCCTCCATCATTTGCAGTTAGCTCTAAAAAAAAATCCAATATCAACACTAATACAGCAACGATTACGTACGTGTAAAAAATGTAACAAACGTCTCCCAGCGCAAAGTCAAACGTGCACTTTGAGCATTATTCATTCGGCCACCAGGGCTCCCGGAGGCCATGTCCGCGAGGACTTGGACAGGCCTCTGTGTTGCCAGATATATGTGGCAAAAAATAATGATTGTTAGGATAGTTTGCAGCATCTACACATGTGAGGACATGTCTGTTTATGCAGACAATCAATATCAATATACGTAGAAAGTCTAGGAGTATTTCCTGCTCAGTCTCCAAAGAGGGTGAGTTTTCACTAAAATGCTTGGGAGAATTGTTAACCTCAGTTAATTGGTAAGTTAATTGACATCCATCTAAATTTGGTATTGTCAACAAGGCTATATGGGCAGATGACATTCAGATATTGACTTTAACTGAGAGAAATTTGTGGCAAATGTAATAACGCTTGCATTACTGGCCTTAGGGTTACTGTTCCTGTTGCTCACTTTACCGTCAATACAAACTTTACCTTTTTAAATTAGTAGAGATATTTGTGGTGCCACTGGCATATTGTGCTTTTTTTCAATGCACATATTGAAATTTATTAATAAAATTTTCCCTGGCTGCTCGCCTGACGTCTTTGCAGTTAAATTTAGCCGAGAAAAGGTGACTTTGAGCCAGGTACAGAGCACCTTGAGCGTTGTAGCTTTTTGTACAAATGGTTCATGAGAACAGCCTGATTTTTTAAAATGATAAATGCAATGTAAAGATTTCAGGTGACTTCAGTGGAGTAATCTGATGCCCTACTCTTAGTGCCCGCAGACCCAGTTGCCCTCTAGTTACACCACCACCCTAGCAGCCGGGGTTTGTATCTTGGGTCAATAAAAAAGTCACATTGTTCCTGCATAGCACTGTCTACACATGTTGCCCTGCTGTCCTAACCAGAGTGCTATTTACATCTCAGATTCAAGCACAGCTAAGCTCCTCTGGTATTAGCATGAAATGGCTGAGAGTAGAGCCAGTTCTGCTTCATCAAAACTATCTGTTTTGATGAAGCTTGTGGGAAAAATACTATGGACAACTTCGTTTGTCTGATGGTTCCTCCATCTGTCCATCTGTCACAAACAATGTTTGGGACATCTCTGGTCATATTTTAGTGGGATTTGTTTTATATAAAAACTGAGTCATGAAAAGGGCTGTACCTGAATCTGAATTTTTTTTTTTCAGATCTGATTCATTAACTTTGAAGATTTGCAGTACGGGTATGATGTTAAGGGTCTGTTAGTTAGGTTTACAGTTTAGATACTGACAGGATTTAAACAGAATCAATCAGTGTTCTTTTACTTGGTGGGAAAGTGACACTTTTCCCTGCTAGAGATCTCATGTCTTACGCAACAAACATCAATCTAAATGTCAGTAACCTGAAACTATAGCTACAATAAAGAAGTGTAGACCTTTTGGTGAGTGAGTAACAGTTTGAATGGGGTGAGGGCTGAATTATGCCAACCATGCCAGGCTGCCAAGCTGTGCAGCTGGCAGGGAGAGAGTAGAGGGGCGATGGTGATCAGGGTAGAGGGGTCAGATTCTGTTCTTCTCTGTTGACTTCCCCTGGAATCCAGCCAGGTAAACTGTCAAAGTCCACTTCCTCCCTTTTGAAGTGGCAGGCTTTTAGGGGCCTTAAAAACACCCACCAGCCCTCGCGTCTCCTGTTTTTACCCAGGACTAATCCACCCTCACAGCCCTGCCATTTCCATCCAAGCCAGTATTGGTGGAGGCTTCGTGTTATTGGCCAGTCCTCTTTAGAGATGGGCCGACAGTAGCAATGACAAGCATGCCCCAAAATAGAAGTGTGGTCACAAGCACAAAAATATCCAGGAAAGTAAGGGTTTGAATCAAAACTGTTAGTATCACATGGGGGTCTTGAAGGAAAATGTTGATATTTTGATAGTTTTGGCAATCATTTTTATCAGTTACAAAAACATTGCAATCACTAAAGTAATTGCTGAGTCCTGGAAACAAGGCAACAATGCAACAATGCATTTTGACAGGTCACAAACACAAGCAGAAAAGAAAACTTTGCTCACACAACTACACTGCATTCCATCCCAATTTCCCTAACAATTAGGTTATTGTTATGTAAATTCATACATTCATTCAATAACGTAAATACATAAGACCCTACAATTACCAACGTCCTATGTAATGCTGACTTTCATGCAGAAAACTAGGGTTTGCAGTCTGTCACAATCCAACTGTTATTGTGAGCATGATCTTTCTTTAAATTGCCTAACCCCAACCATACCTTGTTTTAATGATTTATTAATTGTTCTGCCTCATGGTGCCCCGGCTGGATGCACACTAAGGATGTTGCAGTTCATGGTGAGCGTTTTAACTGCTAGGCAACCAGGGTGCCTCAAAATCTTTCCTTACCTTAACCATACCACAGTTGCCATGAACAGATATTGTATATTGGCATGAAATGCTCAATGCAATCCTGTGTTTCGCAGAATTGTCCAATATTGACAATGTTGTCTGCTGATAGCGTATACAGCAGATCAAAGGTGGTCAGTATACTGAGATGGCGGTCTACAACAGGTTTGGCGGAGGAAGGTCTGGCAGTCCAAACAACATTCCAGGATAGGAGAAAAACATGCTGTGGTCTATTGGCATTTCCTTAAACCAATCAGAATCATCTTGGGCGGTGCTAAGCACCAGACGGAGCAACGGTGCCTCTGCAAAATAGTCTCAGGAAGGAACTTGTTTTGGTGGAACATGTGTACGTTCAAAGTAGTTTTAGTCGTGCAACAGAAAACTCTGATTGGACAGATAGTCTAGCTAGCTGTCTGGATTTACCCTGCAGAGATCTGAGGAGCAGTTAACCATAGTCCTCACAAATCCACCGGAGGTTAGAACGCAACACAGAGAAAGAGGAAGGTAACGGACAATGAGGGACATCTGGCGGAATTTCCGGTGGCACCTGAACAATCTCGGAAATGAAACGTCGTCGATATGGACTATCGTAACCCTAACCGGTTTGATTTTTTTGTTTTTTGGTTTCTTGCCCCATCTGAATTTCTTTTTAGCAATATCCCTGATCTCATTAATTCCAAACTGTGATCATCAGCTCCCGTATCCACTCTCAAAACCCCACATATTTCCAGACTTAAGCATGGCTTCTCATAGATCAATATACAAAACCCTCCCCCATAGCTTGAAGTCCTTTGGCATTGTGATGCAGTGGCACAAAGCAACTAAATCCTGTGAGTCAGGGCTTCTTTTCTGAGGTGGAAATGCGATTGATAGGAGAGGGAGGAGGGGTATCGGTGTTTCACAGTCCTTTCTCCCTCTTCTCTTTTGTCTTGTCCAAAAAGAGGTGCCACTCAGCCTCTCCCTGAAAACAATATGGGGAATCAAGACAATTGTCACACGTCAAGAGTGCCATCCCATCCTGCCATGTTCCTCTGCTCTTCACTGTGACCTGATGAAATACTTGTACTCACGTTGCTTGTTTTGCTCAGAAATAGTTGGTGAGTTGGTATTTGGCTCTCTCTATGGTGTTCTAAATAAAATCAATGCAAACATTGTTCATGACAGGATGAGGCTGATGAACTCTTGCTCATGTATGTTCACACCCATAAATCACTGTATAATGTACACACACTGTATCCTTTGACCTAAACACAATGGCCTGATCTCATTGCAGAACAGGACAACACAAACAAACCTAAAGCTCTGTTTATGTGACGATGAGTTACACTTCCTCTGATAGTTACTCAGATCTTAAAAAGGTTATTTAAAGCTATGTACATCTATATTTAATTCCCTGTAGCACAACATGACTTTAAAGGCATTACATCCATGTATAGACTAAATAATTCTTCTCAATCATCACTTATGACTCACTAGAAGTGTGTGTGATCTTTCAAGCTGCTCAGTGGTCCAGAGTCTTGAAGATAAGAGGATGACATGTTTGGATTTTGGAGGGTGTCACAGAATATAACATGCGTAATGAGTCTCTAGTTCCTGCTTTTGGACCTTTCAACAACATTTTGCTGTCTTAATTTAGCCCCAAAAGCTAGCAAGTGGACCTTTAAGCTTAGATTATTTTCTTACATATACTGTTCCCAAAGGTAAAGAACAAACTTCCATGCTCAAGGTAACTCTCTGTTTGAGAAATAAGGGTTTAAGAACAAGAACCAGCTGGAGATCTGCATGTTTCTTGCCTGCTGGACCCATTTTTAACAATGTCGCCACGTTCCGAGATGAGTGGGTTATCATAACCGATTGAATTGATGGCCAAATTTAAATAAACCATAGTTTTACTTTATAAGTCTGATCGGTATCAGCCCAAGCCTGATTTATTCATTATGAAACACTGACTTTATTGTTTTTGAGCATTACAGGCTCACATGATCAAAGGATCACTGTTCCTATTACTGGTCACTGATAGGGCTCAACAGAAAATCATACATCAACTACCCATTGAGAGAAAGAGTTTTCAACCATGTGCCATAAGTTCTAGCTCTTCCTAGCAAATTGCACAAGCAGACAGTCCTTAACTCTAACTCAAACTCCAAATTTAGATGTACATAGACCAATTACCTACTTCATCCCAAAATGGAGTTGGTATTTATAACTTGTTAGGACCAAAAGCATGCAGGTCATTATATTAAACAAACCTAACAAACAATGTTTTAAACTGAAAACAAAGGCTCTGCGGAAAGTCCTATCCTCAGGGAAGAATCTTTATTCCCGGCAGCATTGCTGGTTGGCAAGTGATACTGAGTGAGAGTTGACACATACAGTACATAGCTTTATTCATTCAGATAACCAGGCCAGGGTGTTCTCTGGCGTACAGACCAGGATTAGACTGGTACAGTATATGGGGAATGTTTAGAAAATAACTAGACTAGAATCCGAGCCTGCAGGTGTGCGCTTAGACTTTATAATCTAATAATGCTTAGACAAATGGCTCGATATTGAAAAAACATGGTATCTTGATAATGCTTTACTTCATGAATCCATAACTTCTTAAGAATTTTTGAGACACTTCTCGCAAATAACAATCATTTGGTATTAATCACAGGGAAATATGTCCTTGGAATAAAAACTAGATTTAAACAAAACTAAATATTTGTCATTGTTCATTTATTATCAACAACTTTATTCTCAGTTTGTGTGGAGTGCTATGCTTTCACATTTTTCATGTTCAGACAAAAAGACTAGCTAGCAGTGCATTAGAATAAATTTATTGAAATAAATGCATCAATTGGAAACTGTCTCAAATGTCCGTATAATAACAAATTGCTGGGATATTATTAAGAAATGGCAGACCCATTAAAAAGTAAAATATGTTATATGTGGTATCTTTCTTTAGACCAATTTCGTACAGTGTAAACATAACACCAGTACTCACACTTGGCCCATTTGCCTTGAACCGTGCCAAACATTCTACCATTGTTTTTACGGTTTCTTCAGAAACTGCTTCTGACCTTAACATCCCAACATACTGCCCCTAGTCTTGCATTGCCAGACCTTCCTCCACAGCGCTCTGGAGGAAGGTCTGGCTAGGGCTAGTCCACACAGCATTCTGGGATAGGAGAAAAATGTGCTCTGGTTTATTGGCATTTCTTTAAACCAATCATCTTGGGTGGTGCCAAGCGCCAGACGCAATGTCGGTGCCTCTGCAAAATAGCCTCGGGAAGGAACTTGTTTTGGTGGAACGTGTACATTCAAAAGTAGTTTTAATCGTGTAACAGAAAACTCTGATTGGACAGATAGTCTAGCTAGCTGTCTGGATTTACCCTGCAGAGATATGTGGAGCAGTTAACCATAGTCCTCACAAATCCACCGGAGGTTAGAACGCCAACACAAAGAAAGCAGAAGGTGATGGACATCTGGCCAAAAATGAGGGACATCCGGCGGAATATCCGGCAGTACCTTGAACCATCCCGGAAATTAAATGACGTCAATATAGAATATACTGCCCCTCATGACGTTCATGGGCTTGAACTGCATGTTTGAAGACACAACTTCAGGGAATGTGGAATAGCCATCATGTTGTAAGCAAGTATAGAAGCGCTCTAAGGGAATAGCAGCAGTGAGGGTATGAGAGGAAGCTGAGCACTGACAGCTTAAACACACTATCTTATAGCTAAGAGTGTGTTGGATGTGTGATGTACAGAGTGGAATATGTTACATGTGAGTGTCAGAGCCCTCCAGTTGTCTGCCTAAACCGGCTCATGGGCTTTGCTCTATGATTGTCCCTCAAAAGCCCATCCTGGTCAAACCCTAATAGGGCCATGTGGTGATTGCACATACACAGCATAGCCAGACTGTTGATATGAGCTTCACTCAGCCATAAGCAATGTGTCTGCTGATTCATCTCCATCCACTTAAAGCAACACGTATGTCACACATAGTTTTAGGCCCATTGCGCTGTTTCATGGTCGTGATAAACATTTGAAAGACAACAGACTCCGTGGCACCTTAGAGGCCTGAAGTGTCTCAAATACTGCTGCTCTACTTTTAGCAACGTACAAAGTTCATTTTTCACAGGCTGCACAGAAACATGTCAAGCTCAGAATACTACTCAGTGTCCTTCAGATGGAACACAGACTGCCAGGACACCCAAACGCACACACCGGCTCACGGCTACAACTACAGCTATGCCTGAGTACTAGAATATATTCACATCCAAAACATTGATGATGTATAGATTGGTGGTAGAGAAACTGTTACTGGGTCATTCCATTCCACTGGGCCATTCTTATAGGTAGCATACATATGCTCCGTAAATTGAACGCCCTTCTATCATAAGATATGCTATTTTGGTCTATTATGTCAATCCGTAGGCCCCACCACAAGTGTGGGGGTTAATAATTACACATACACCATGTTTCAAGAGTTTTAATCATCTAGATCAGGGGTCTTTAAGCCAAGGACCCCTTAACTGAAAGAGAGATGGAGCAGGGACCCCCTAGTATAAATTTTGTATAAAATTAATAATAAACTGAGCCTACAATAAGGTGTAGGGCGGCCTAAAGCCTTTATATATACCTTTTTTGCATAGAATACTAAGCTGTTGAAATAGCCTAATAATTGTTGGCATGATTTTATAAATGATGTGTTAATGTTAAACACACATGAGGCACAGTGAATCTTTAGGATGAACTGGATCGGTGGATGTCCTCAGTGACTACCTTACCTACAGGCCAGTAAACAGTGGGGATTTACATTTGCTAATATGTTGGATTCATGTTAAGATGACTTTAAAAAATTTTTAAAACTTTCAAAAATTAACATTAATTTGGAGGCCCCCTCCTGCATTGACTCTGCAGACGCCCTAGGGGTCCCAGACCCTCTGTTGAAGATCCCTGATCTAGATTCTTGATCGCATAAGCTGTTTCCTTCTTTTTTCCATCTTCATTAATCAAATGTATTTGTCCGTGATTAAATTCTGCAGTGTCTCTATGCAGGCGTCAGAGTTCTGCCCTCTGTGTCCCCTGGCGCTGCAAATAATCAAAAGCATGGCAGTCATGTGAGCATAGTGTGCAGTGGGTGATCTAAAGCCATCTGGACATAAATACATCCCACAATTCCCTGCAGGGCAAGGATCAGGGCATGGCCTACTGGACTGACAACAGCTACAAGTTAATTAAGAGAATATTAAACAGTGGATGTGTGGATGTTGTCCTCCATCACTACCATGTCAATTGCAGTGAGAAGGGATGTCTTAAGGGCCAGTATGAACAGGATGAATGATTTCAACAAGAATTTGGGCACCTGACTATGGTTAAAATCAGTTTTAGAAAATAAATTGTGAACCTATCCTTTAAAGAACATATCGTTCCTACTCAAACATACACCACAAAAAAATTGATCAAAAGTAGACAATAGGGCAGCGGTTCTCAAACATTTCACTCAAAGGTCCACATCTGATTTTTATTCCAGGTCAGAGGTCGAAACGATTGGCAATAACAAAATAGCATTTAATTAACTCACTTTTAACTTAAGCAACATTTATTCAAGTTGAGTACTCTGCTCAACCTTTGGACCGATTTGGGTACTGGTACCCAACGGTACTTTTCCAGCTTCATGCAGTAAAAGTACAGCATTATTCTCAGATCCATGCAGTAAAAGGATTTTTTTTTTTTTTAAATAACATTTTTGTTGCTGTTTTCAATGTTGCTGTTTTCACAGTTTTTTGTCGCTTTTGTCATTTATTTCTGAAAAAAAAATTTCTTGTTTTTTTGCATTTTTAATCACCATTTTTCAAGATTTTTGTTGCCGTTTTTTTGCGCTTTTTGTGTTTTTTCAAAATAGAAACCGTTACACTTCATAATGTTTTGTACTCATAAGGTGTGTGGTCAGGTCCTGATTGACTTACATTTTGGTCCGGATGCGAACCTTGGTCTGGACTTTGAGAAGCACTGCAATAGTGCTTTTAGGTGGTCAGTAAGTTTTTGCTTACAAGTAACTTACAAAACAAAAACCTCCTTCTCCCAGACTCCCAGACTCCCAGTCAACCAGTCGTGGGACACAGAAAGTCACAAGGAGCTGTAAAAGTGGCGGACCATCTGGCAGCTCCGAGTTGAAAGACTTCCACACCTGCAGCGAGCCGAGAATCTCCTCTGAAGCCGCGAGCAAACCGCCACCTTAACAGGCGTTCACGAGCCATCTCTCAGACACTTACCGCCATGTAAAAACACTAACAGACCAATTAGCACTAATGTGGAGTGGCTGGCCCCTCCCCCTGTTCTCACAGGGGTGTCACAGGTACACACACACACACACACACACACACACACAGAAATAACAAAAAGGCTTGTATCCTGGAGTGGTCTGTCTTATTCTTAGCTAAACCACAGTCCTTTTTCTGTATTCAACCACTACAGCTCCCATGAGTCTTAGCGATAAGCATACTTCCAAAATGTCACTGAAGATGAAACTGTTAAATAAAAAATACTCATTTTTTTATTATTAGTATTTTTTAGTAACAGTAAACGAGATTTACAGTGAAAAGAACACTATTTTTATAAAGTTTTTATTAATACCTCTGCCTAGGTCTGATTTTTCCCGCAAAGTCACAAAATAATTTACGGCAGGTAGACCGGTCCTACAGTTACGCATTTGAAGGCAGCTTCATTTCACGTAGAAAGAGAGAAAGAAAAGAGAGGAGCGAGACATAGCGAGTGCTTTATTGTTGCAGGAAACATTCAGTTATCACACACTCAGCAGTTGCCTTAGCTCTGGGATGCAAATCTCAAACATTATTGAGTATTTGTAGTTACATAAATCTAAATTTAAAAATGTCTGACGAGTGCAATGAATCCAACAAAGACGGGCGCACTGGCTAGCTGCGGGCAGCTGTGCATTGTGCCACAGTCCGTGCTCCATGTCCAGTTCTTACGGAGCCAAACAGAGTGATGTGGCCCGTTACCCAGGGATGCTTTAAATGATGCCACCTCATCACAACAGCTTGCATCATGACCTAATATGACACAAAATGGCCCTGGCCGCCAGCTGGGCTGGAAATACACCTCGGCTAGTCGTTACGTCTGAGTGAGCTGAGGCCACCAGCTGGCATGTACACTGTTAAATGCAACACATAGTTGTACATCAGTAAAACACGCTCGATTGCTAACGTTTGATTCTTCAAGTGAAAATAAGGCCTAACCCAGAGAGAGAGAGAGAGAGAGAGACTTATATACAAACACACACAAGCCTGGAATACATTTACACATTCTTTTTTATTTTTATAACTTTTTATAATTATTATAATTAATATTTGAATAGCTTAGTCTCATATTAGTTGGATTATTACCATTGGTATATTATTGTTGTTACTTTGGTTTGGATTTTTTCTAGTGTTGTTGAATTTGTGTATATTAATTGTGTGTGATGCTTTGGCAATATTGTTCTGTACATTCATGCCAATAAAGCTAATTGAATTAAGAGAGAGAGAGAGAGAGAGAGAGAGAGAGAGAGAGAGAGAGAGATAGAGCACTACATGACACAAGTGGCCAAAGGGAAAGAGTGTTGTTAAGTGGGTAGCACTACAAAGTAAATGTACACATTACTGCAAATCTCTTTAATATAAACTCATTATTATAAATAGTTGTTTAAAGGTGAAGCATAAGCATCAACACCGTCTCAGCTGCCCCCCGTCCATTATGAACGTTATTTGTTGTATCATTTGACTCTGTATGTAGCTGCTGCTGTTGACCACAAACGCTGAAAGCACATTCTCAATAATCATCACGCCAGCTCTCAGTCATCAAGGTGTCGAGACACTGCTGCCATGTTCTGAAGAGGCCACATGCTGATGAGCTGGTGTGAACGCAGCCCTAAAATCTCCAAAGATGGAGGAATAAAACGCTGCCACAGCAACAAGGCCACACATGATCAGTCTGTCCACTGATGGTGATGGTCGGTGAAGATCTCACACACTGCAGCTCTGTCTATTGAGACACACGTGCTCAAACGTGACGGTAGAGCAAAATAGGAACTCGTCATAAGGAGACCAACTCACTGCTAGGTCTAAATATTGAATATCCAGTGTGAAAGCAGCATTTTTGGGAATGTATGAAGCGACACCTGCAGACTTACATTGTGCGTTGAGCGGTGATGACTTTGAATGTCCAACAGTTTGAATGGCCAAATGCAGCTTCTCACTAAAGGCTGACATTTTTCAGGAATCCTGTGGATCACGGGATTCCAGCGGGATGGGATGGGAATTTATTTATTAATCAGTATTTTTATGGATTTTATTGTTGTTATTGAGCCGGAACAGGTACATTGTATTGTTTATGATTGTGTATGTGACAAAAAAATTATTTGAATTTCACTTGAATCACACAACTGGTCAGTCACGGGAGCAGACGGGATGGGAGTCAACATAACAATGGGTCAGTTTTTATACATAAATAGGACTGTACAGTACGCAAAAATCAGGTTGTGCATTGAATGAAATGGGAGCAGTAACACCGGTGTGATACAGCTTCAGCTGTGTGTGTGTGTGTGTGTTTGTGTGTGGGCTTGTTTAACTATATTTGTGGGGTCCCATAACCGGGAGTCCAGTATACATGTGTGGTCCCAAAAGCTTTGTGGGGCCAAAATGCTGGACCCCACAAGTTTAAAGGGCTGTTTGAGGGTGAAGACTTGGTTTTAGGATTAGGGATAGAATTAGGTTAGGGTTAGGGCAAGGGTTAAGGTTAGGCATTTAGTTGTGATGGTTAAGATTAGGGTAAGGGGCTAGGGAATGCATTATGTCAAGGTCGGGTCCCCACAAAGAGTGCAACAAACCTGTGTGTGTGTGTGTGTGTGTGTGTGTGTGTGGTGACTCAGTAGCACATCGCTACTCTACTTGGTAGTTGTAGTCCATCGTGCGGCGGTGGATGCAGGCGTCAGATGCAGCGCAGTGACAGACATTTCACAATGGAATTACTTGACTCTTTAATACTCGTGCTAAAATGTTGTGGCCTGTGCTCCAAAACTTTCAAACTCTGTAGAACCTGTGCTATGTGCAAACAAAGTGAACAGACAGCCCTGCATATGCAGTAAAAATATGAATAAATGTTTTTATTTTAAGCATAATGCCGTTCTGTTGTCTTTTTTATTATTTTTCATTCCCTCCTGTTTGTTTTGGTGGCTTGAAAACAGGAGCGGGATGGGACAGGAGTCGTTGTTCTGCGATTGGGACGGGACAGGAGTTTTTTGGAAAAGTGGGATGGGGCCAGTAGTGCAAATCCACTCCCATCTCACCGTCTATTTCTCACCGGTGTTCAGTGTTGTCCTTTGTGTGTGTGAAGTGGAATCAGTTCAGTAAGAGAACGAGAGAAACCTGTGGATGGGTGAATGGATGGACGCAGGGAGGAACTTACCTGGGGGGCAGAGGCAGCTGTGGGGAGCCTCCCTCGCCTCTCGGGTCTTCGGTAGTCGCGCTGCAAGCTTCTGCACGAGAGAGAACAGAAGAAAAATGTTAGCGCTCACTAGGCCTGAAACAATTATTACATAATTATAACTTTCAACATAATACGCAGTAACAGAGAGTCAGATAGTGTTGTGGACGGGGGGGGTGGGGACATTAAGTCAGACTGAGTGGTGAGTGAAACCGAAGCAAAGGGACAGACACAGAGCTGTAGCCGAACCAAAGTAGAACACTTTTTAATTCATTACCTTTATCGGTTATCAGGCAAATTAAATGGTGATACAGATTTTTTTTTGGGAACTAGTTTTTTGTTGTCTCTTAAAATAACGACGGCGAATAATTTGAATCTCCCTCTGAATATGTAGACCAGAAACCAGAGATCCCACACATCCCCCACACAACAATACCTTTACATTACAATTCCATTCCTATGTTTCAGTCTATTCCTTTCTGTTTTGGTCAAGTATTGATTTCTTTAATTTATTTTGGAAATTAATGATATTATGGCTCTGTTTGATGTCATTGTTCGGTCCATTCCATAAGTCGCCACACAAACTGAAACACACATACTTTTAACCGCAGTTCGCACAAGAGCTTGTTTGAACATACAGTACATTGTCCTCTTAGACGATACCCCTGTCTCTTTCATTAAACATTGCGCGCGTGTTACGTGGTCAATCCTTTTCTTTAACTTTAAACATAAATGCAATCTTTCTGCACATATCCAAGTGTGACAGTTGACCTCATTAGATAAACAAAAGCCTGCGTGGGATTTGACCCTGAACAGAATAGAAAACCATCTGAGGACATTCTCCGCGGCATAGCAGTCAGTCCCAGTGCTGGTGGTTACTAGCCGGAGAATGCCAGCGGGGGCTGTTCAGAGGCCTGCAACAGGTGCTGAAGGGATGCTAGGAAGGCGCTGTCATTCGGAGCATGGCTGCAGTATTCTGGGTACAGCCTCATTTACCCGTCATCCGGTTTGTGTGAGGACGATGTGGTGGCGGTGGCGCCTGCTGCCACACAGCTGATTTTAAAGGACAGTTCACCCCCAAATCAAAAATACTTATCTGTAGTGCTATTATCAATCTAGATTGTTTCGGCGTGTGTCGCCCAGTGTTATCGGCCCGTAAAGACGTTGGCTTTTCTCTCTAACACAACGGAACTAGATGACACTCGTTGTCGGCTTTCTTTGTTGCTCAGAGCGTCCAAAAAAAATACATTTTAAAAACTCAACAGCCTTTTGTCTTTCTAGAAATCATCGGCAATCTTTATGTAGTACCAGTACAGCTTGGCAAAGAGAGATGAGTGAGGAGTCCCAGAGAAATGGACGGGCAATGAATTTACAGAGGGCGACAGAGAACTGTCTGAATTTCCCTTTGCATGAACATTTTAAACATTATTGACATTAACATTAATTTTTACATGTTTCATCATTCAGATCATTTCTCTGCTTCTGTATTTCCAGATTGTAGTGTGGATCATTGATTGATTTAACCTGATTGTCATGTATCACTGCTTGACAGACCATGTATGCTCCTGCCAACTGACATGGTTGTAAAGCTATTGTTATCCCAGTTTTGCTCTCCAAACATCTCATAACATTCCCATATTTAGATCAGGGAAAGGGCCAAGGCTCCAACCAGGGATCATTATGGGGAAATGGTTTTGTGTATATTGACGTATGAACACGTCTCAAGCCTGCCGTTAGAGAGTGGGCCAAACATGAAGTCTTTGAGGCATTCTTGTTGTTACATTACAAGAGAAATTCAAACCCTGCTTACTTTTAAACCTCTTGAAACCTGGCAAATTACTGCATAAAGAGGGCACGATCAGATCACCATCAGGTCAGATTGTCTGTTTCGTAAAGTTATCAAAATTGTTGGATGGCGCATAAACCCAATTTCGCAGGGGAGTTGCAGATGCTATGTCCAATAAGCATTTAGTTTGAAGCATATTGATTTGCCTTAATGAGCATACCAGCTGAAGAGAAACCAAATGTAGATAAAACATCTTAAAATAAATAGACATGTATGTCCTACAGGCCTTCTGTGAGTATTTAATTCCATAAGTATGGGGTTAGCTATGAAACACACTCTTAAAAATCTACGACTGCCTCAAAAAACCAAAGATTCCAAAGTTAAGTGCTCTTGTCATTCAAAAGTCCCATGCGGAATCAATTGTAGGACGGCACACATTTCCCTTAACCCCACTTTATATTATTCACGAATACTTCCAGGAATTTATTTGGTTGATACTGGCAGAGCCCACTCACAACTGGAGAAGTCTTTAGCAAGACTAATGCAGAGAGGCGTGCAGCCAGAGCTCCCTATGGCCCAACCTGAAGCAACAGAACTGAAAGACACACTCTCCAAACTAGATCACGGAGATAAAGCAGAGTGTGGATTCAGTTCAGCTGTAGCAGTCACATCTAACAAAAAGAGCTGCACCTAAACCACATCAACGCTCACAGCAGAGGCAGAGACATGTAATGACCATACTTCACTTTTACATTCTCCTACAGTCTAATGACCTACCTTAATCAAAGATCTTTATCTTAGGGGGTCCTTAGAGTTACCCCAGGGGGCCACCAAGTTATTGTTTAGTCATTTTTAATTTATTTGACCCTCTAAAAGTTAAAATATGTCTGAAAATATACATAAACATGACTCCACACACATTATTAGCAAAGATAAATTGCCCTATTTGTGATTTGTTTATTTATAAAATAACATTGATGACATGCTTATTGGCCAGGTAGGTAAAGCAGCCACTAGTCATCCCCAGATACAATTAAGTTTAAGGATTAACTGTCCTACATGTATGTTTAACATTAAAACATGATGTATAAATATATGAATATGTCAATAATGATTGTAATACCTTAGTATTGTATGCACCATAAAAAGGTATGTAATCCAGACCTTTCAGCACAAATAACATAATGGAATGATTGATTCTCATGGTCCACTGTGCTTTAAGTTGTGTTTTCCTTGTCTCCTGTTTTCTGTGTTATTTCCACTAGTGATTCCTGCTTTATTTAAGCTGCTACCGTGGGATTATTTGACTGCAGCTAATTTATCAGGTACACTATTAGCACATGGGTATTATCAATCACACAGTCATATAGCATTTAATACCGTGTCATGAAATGTCTCACTTTCCTTGTGGACAGCGATGGGATGTTTTCATTAAGAAAACCCTTAAATTTGCTCGCTGTATATCTTTGCAATATCTACAACTGTCAGCAGGCCTGTTTAGTCTCAAACTCCACTGTAATGTATCATTCAGGTAGGCGAAGAAGTGACTCAGTGTGTGTGTGTGTGTGTGTGTGTGTGTGTGTGTGTGTGTGTGTGTGTGTGTGTGTGTGTGTGTGTGTGTGTGTGTGCAGCCATCACTAACTGTGCTCTGACGAAGTGCAGAGGTGGCTCGGCCACTTCTACTTGAGTGTGCTGTTTGCATTAGGCTGTCCGATTAGCACATGGTTCATTTATATATACACACACACACACACACACACACACACACACACACACACACACACACACACACACACACACACACTTCGTAGAGGATGTAGACATGTATTTATTTGTGTTTGTGTTGTGTGAATGCGTAGACCTGGTGCATTGGGTGACAGCTCTGTGGGGAGCAGAGTGAGGAAACCGGGGCAGGGTGAGACTATATTTTTCATGTTTCTACACCTCACAACATGGCCTCCAGCTCCCATCATGCCCCTGCATTTACTATGTGCACCAGGCATCTACCAGGTCTGCAGAGAGTCTTTTGTGGTTCATTGTAAATGTTAAAGGGGCCAAGTTTGGGGCGAGATAACGACGGAGGGAGGGGGAGGTCGGGGCTGTTTTCAGGGGTGTTGTGAAGGTTATGGCAGTTGTTTTGGGGGAGGTACAATTCAATTCCAGGACCTCACAGAGCTTATTCTTAACTTTGACACCTGTTGAGAATGTGCAGTTACGAGGGGCTGTGAACCTTTATACATGCTATTTCTTTTCGTTTTCTTCAATCTGCACAAAAACAGTAATGTGAAAAACAACAAGGGGACATGCTGGAACTAGTTCTTTTTTTTGATGGACAACGATTTGTCCATCTGGCAACCCTTCTGTGTAGTGTCTCCTGCTATAGGCTGCCAGACAGGTGTCAGGTCATGGTTATAATGGTGTTATGTCAGTCTTATGCACACCCCTTCAAATAAAGTGTTACCAGAGGCTCAATTATTTCCTACGACAGCTGCTCACAGTAGTTTATAACTAATGTTACCTAAACAGGACAAATAGTGACTTTGTGGGGACTATTTTCAGCGGCGGATGAATCTACATTTGGTGCTCTAGGGAGTATTTGGTTTTGGTGATGAAGGAACATGTCCCCCAGAGCAACAGTGTGGGAATCACTGATGTGTTGTTTTTTATTTGTATCTGCACAGCCTCAGACCCCGGGCACAATAACTGCCAACAAAATGGACTATAAACATTACTCAATCAGCTAATGGATTCTGCTATGATCCAAATTTGACTGCAATAGTACTACTAATAATAATAATATTAAGGAACATCTCTGTGCAGCTTGAACAGGGCACATTTTCCATAACAGAGGAAAGGGGTCACCACTGACGGAGACGTAGTGTTGGGTGAAAGTACCACAGACGTCTCTCTCTGTCTCTACAAAAGGACACATCTGTGCTGGTGTCCCATTAATAATGACTATGTTTACACGCAGAGCTAAACAGAGAGGCAAGCTGCATCGCCCCAGGCCCGTCTGGAGATGAAGACGGAGGAGCTCCTCCTCACTAGGCCCCATGGAGGAGCTCCAGAGCCAGGCGCTCACACAGGACTGCATCCCCAGTAGAGCTGTGCAATTAATCAAATTTTTAATCGTGATTATGATTTCAGCTCCTAACGATTACAAAAACAGAGTAATCAAGATTATTTTGCACATTACATTTTGCAAGTAAACACGTATTTTGTCTTGTGTTCAGAATGACAAGCGCACTTTGGCCCTTCCCCTCCTGTTTGTGTTATCTGGTGCGCAAGCAGACAGATAGAGAAGACAACCCCAACAACATTGTCCAATATTTTAGACCGACATTATAGTGTAATTTATCCCTCGAGTTCGGAGAAGCACAAAAAATAACAGGTGGCGTTGAATACTTTTTTGAGAAAAACATGTGCCCCATAAGTTGAGAACAACGGCTTTAGAAAGGAATGTGAATATAACAAGCAATATAAATTCACATCTCGCCACTATTTTACCAGAGCTGCTCTGCCTGTTTTATATGACAAATGCCTTGCAGAATGGGAAAAGTTTGAGTTCAATAAATGCAACATCTTTCCAAAAGTCAACAAGTAATCGTATTAAATAATCCTGACTTCGATATTGACCAAAAATGTTGTGATTATTATGTTTTCCATAATCGAGCAGCCCTAATCACCAGCACCTTTGACGTAACTGTGTCCTTCAGTATTTTAATTAGTACAACTGTATTGCTTTTTAATGTTAAATTCTGTATTCTCATTGATAGTTATTCAAAATATATCCAATCTAGTTGTGGCCTTGGGCTGTGCATCACAAAACCTGTGTTTCAGAATAGCTCAGTAAGATGTGATGATTGATAATGGTTTCATGAATGTGTGTTCAAAACGGAGATGGAGACAGGATATGGTTAGCTTAGCTTAGCATAAAGACTGGGAACAGGATTATAAATTATTATAAATTATTATTAAAATTATTGATATCGTCTTCCAAACACAGTCTTTTTTTTTGTGATATTTGCACTGATAAAATGAATGGTGAGTGCAATACCTGCCGTCATCCACAACAGTATACCCCACACTGTTAGAAAAGTCCGTAGAAATACGGGATAATACACTGCGTTAATATGAAGGAATTTTCAGTAATGATTTTTCACAAGTGTTTTTTCTGTATTTTCATTTTTGGATTAACAGAAATGTCCGTTAAAGATACAGAAGGTATCATAGGCGTAATTTACGGGAGGATTGGGGGTTACAACCACGCCAATTATCAAAACTGCCCCCCCATATCTATAATAGTTTCCTTTACATAATTAAAGACATCTGAACCATAAGTTGAAAAAATTTTTGCAAAATTGTTGCAGAAAATTCCCCAGAATGCAGGAAATGAAGTGTTTGATATGCTCAAACTTTCAAATATGCTCAAAAGTGGAGATGTCAATGTTGAACCCAAACCCAAAAGGGTACGCCCTTGGAGGATATACTTTTTGGATTAACAGAAATGTCCGTAAACTTAACGGAAAAGGTACTGGTAATTTTCTGCCAGGACATTATCCATTTTTCTACGGATTCATACCTTGCACTCAAACTGTAGAATATCTTATTCATTCATACTGTAGCACATGCTATTTAATATGTATTTAATAACTGCTTAAGCACTTCTGGTTAGACACTAACTACATTGCGTTGCTCTGTACTTGTGACATGGGCATTGACAAAGTTGAATCTAATCAAATTTTTTTTCTTACAGCATATGCTCTTTCTTCTCCTGGGAAGTCTATTATACTGGCCCTAGTGAAAGGGGTCAAGTTGGGGGTGATAAAAGTTAAGCCTAAGCAAACGGAGGAAGGGAAAACAGGGTCCCTGCCTGACTTCAATCACGCTGGAAGAACTTGTTAGTGTAGCTGTGGAAGTGGTCAATGAAAGGGCAGCACAGAGGGCGACTTTAAAGCAACAGATGTGAAAGGCCAGGGAGAGCTGCTCACACGTTATCTCAGGGAAGATGCACACATGATACGTATAACACATGGACTGCTTGCTGTTAATGCTCGAATTCAGAGACGTGCACAAATGTTGTTGAATTTGTCACTCTTTGACTAAAGACATACCACTTTCTAATAACTTGCTGAAGTCTTTATAAATACTGCCTGGGGGCTTTGTTAATGATTATTAAAGCATCTATGCTTTATGAATCAGGCAAAAGAAGGCCCGTAGCCAGTCTAGTGGAAGTAGAGCGGGGGTTCTTTTATTCTAAAAGTAGTCTATATACACGACGTTCCACTTCCGGGATTGCTCCTCTTCCTTTGTGTTGGCGTTCTAACCTCCGGTGGATTTGTGAGGACTATGGTTAACTGCTCCTCAGATCTCTGCAGGGTAAATCCAGACAGCTAGCTAGACTATCTGTCCAATCTGAGTTTTCTGTTGCACAACTAAAACTACTTTTGAACGTACACATGTTCCACCAAAACAAGTTCCTTCCTGAGACTATTTAGCAGAGTCACCGTGGCTCTATCCGGAGCTTAGCACAGTGTAAGATGATTGTGATTGGTTTAAAGAAATGCCAATAAACCTCATTTTGTATTTAATTATGAGTTTCAAATATTTCATTTTGGAGACGTTTTATGCCCTTATTTGTGCTGGATTAAGTTGTCTGCTGGTATCTTAACGAGCACGCTTTGTGATGCACTGAAAATATTTACTACAATGTTGTCAATTGCTTACCAAGATCACCACCACCTTTTTTAGTCCAAACGAACGCACGCATGCCTCAAACATTTTGTTATGAGTGCATAAAGTTATGAGCATTGTTGATACATTAGACGTTAGATTGTCACTGCTGGGTGTCAGTTAACACATTCACAGAAGTGGTGCTTTTAACCAGATCAGGGCTTCGGTTTGGTTTACATCATTTTTATTTGAGGAAGATTCTAATTATTGTCCGTCGTTATTTCAAAAGACACTTGTTAATTACAACAACAAACTAGTTCACAAAAAAAGGACTTAAATTATGGACCTTTGCCATTGAGGGGGGGTCTTTCAAACCACCTGAAGACGTTTTGGGTTGCCAGATTGTAAAAAGAAAGAATGGTTTTGCTTGGTGTTTACCCTTTCGTTAACACTTTCTAACAAGGCAGCTTTTTTCAAGTCTTTATAGTCGTTACCAATAGCTTATTACTGATTAATGACAAATGTACTTATGCTTTATAGACCAGTTAGAAGCCATGAATAAAAACAAGTTTTGCTTTGCCTAAATAAACTGTTATAGCGGACAAGTTATTTAACTACAAAAATCTTTTCAAAAATATCAGTCAAATGAAGTAATAGTTCATGTTCACGTTACTCACACAACCATAAAAAAAAAAAAATACATGGCCTTAAAATTCTTATTCCATCAACACTAAATCAAAGAGTTATGGACTTAGTGTACAGTCATCATCCTTGTTTCCTTTCCTTCTGACACTATCCTCTGCTCAACGTGACATCAACTAAAGCTCCCATCTGATGGTTGTCCAGCATAGAGCAGACTACAACTGAATGAAACGGAACCCTTTTTTAAAACTTATAATTCCATTAATGTATCTATTAATAATGATTTGGGGGATTTAACAGGGTAACTGAAAGCTTGTTATAAGATTGTCCTACTGTATTGTAATGTATGATCTTCTTTGTCAGGGTAAAAACCTTAATGAAATTGACAAAACAGTTGAGAACTCCCCTTAAAACCCCAGAACCCTATTCATTAATTTCCCCCAAAATCAGACCCAAACCTATAAAGACTGAATAATAATCCTTAAAAATATCATTAGAATGCACAAGAAACTATGTCAGAGCCCTAACGTGAACCAAAGTCTGGACGTTGATAACACAATGCTTTGGGTAATTAATGGCTCAGACAAACCCATATATGTCAAATGGATCGCCTATGTAAATGAAGAACAAAATAGTCCTTAAAATGTATGCAACGTGTTAATCAGGGGCGTTTGTGAAGGTACTTTCAAGGGGTAGTTTTTATCTTTCCAAATTAATGGACAAAAAGGGGATCCCAATGCTTGCTGTGTTTCAAGGGACAAATTAAATATCAATTAAGGGGATCTTATTTTAAGGGGTTGTACAGAGTCCACTTGTGGAATGAGTCTACACTAAACAGCAACTTATAGTTCAATCATGACAAAGCCAAATTATTCTATAGTTCATTAAAAGAGGAATAGTTCATTCCTCTTTTAATGAACAAATGTGCTAAATAGCCTAATATTTTTAATAAGGTTTTTCCTCACCACTGTTTCACCAAATGCTTGCTCTATATAATTTGTAAATTATAGGGTCTAGACCTACTCTGATCTGTAATGTGAGATAACTCTTGTTATGATTTGGCACTATGAATAAAATTGAGTTGAACTGAATATATATATATATATATATATATATTCTATATATATATCTATATATATATATATAGATATATATATAGATAGATATATATCTTGTTTCCAAGGATATATTCCCGTTCATAAGAAGTCATTTTGCTGCTTCTAAAACCTTTAGATTTGGTTTGGAAGCGAAGCCCTCACCTCGTCCAGGATCTGGTCCAGCCGGCCCAGGATAACGGGCTCCACCTGCTCCAGAGACAACATCCACGCGCCCCGCTGCTGCTGCTCCAGACTTACTATCCGGCTCTGCAGCTCCGAGCTCCGCACGCAAACCACGCTGCAAACTCCCAGGCACAGAACAGACAGTGCAACGCAAATCGTTACTGCAGACATATCCCTCCAGTTCCTCCACAGCGGCTGCTTGGAAGCCGCTGTGTCACCCGGTTTACCAGCGACTCCCCACTTCTGATTCTCATCCATTTTAGACGCGTAACTCTGGTTTTTATCCACACGGAAATCCCTATACGCATCAGGTGAAGAGAAGAAGAGGGATCCTGACAACCTGGGAAACTGCAACGCTGGAGCTTGTGTCAGGCTGTTGGGGGGGATAAAAGTTTAACAGATGTCTATTTTCTTCTTCAGACTGTCTCCAAACACTCAGATGAGCAACTGCATCTCATTTAGAATGCGAGTCATTGTGTAGGTTGTGAGCAGTCAGTCAGTGATGTTGTTGGTTCACAGGGACGGACTCTTATTCCTCTTGCGTTCCGCTCCGTCTGTCCCATTCGCTGCTTCTCCTCTGAGCGATCCCGCAGTGTGCCGCAGGGCCAGCCGTCAGTGCGCGTCTCTCTGAAACCCGAGTCAGCCTCTCTCTCTCTCTCTCTCTCTCTCTCTCTCTCTCTGCGCAGCTCTGGATGCCGCGGGCCCTTTGCTCTCAGTGTAGGCCTATGCTCCTCCTCTGAGAGGCTTTGGGGTTAAATGCCGGGGCGGGAACCGTGAGCCGTGTTGCTGCCCCCTTTGATCCGCGCACTTGGTGAAGGATATTTTTAGGGTGCGCAAAGCGAGGACGCACAGTCCCACAGCCGGCATACTGAACGGCCTGCTTGACATTAGTGCTCAGCTCCGGACCAAAACAAACGCAGCACTCTGCTTCCCTTGGTCCGGATCCGGCTCTGTTGGCAACAGGGTCGCTGGATCCTTTCGTGCGCGCTGAGCAAAATCAATAGAACAGAAACCTCATGGCCTTATCTAGTTTTCATATCCAGTGGCGTACCACTAAATTCTGGGCTATACAGTGCGTGTATTATTATTCTAATGTATTTTTTGACTGCTTGACTTGCAGTGATTGTATTGATCAGTGGTGGAACGTTACTAGGTACATTTACTCAAGTACTGTACTAAAATACACAGGTTGAGGTACTTGTACTTTACTTGAGTCTTTTCTTTTCATGCCACTTTCTACTTCTACTCTGCTACATTTCAGAGAGAAATATTGGACTTTTTACTCCACTACATTCATCTGTTACAGCTTTAGTTACTAGTTACTTTAGTTACTAGTTACTTTACACATTAAGATTCCTGCACACAGAACACATGTAGTTTATAAAATCTGATGTTTGATTCTTAAGTAAACTAGCCGACAATATAACGAGTCAGCCTACAAGTCCTGCTGAGATGATGAGACCATTAAACACACAGCTGGTTTACTCTTTCTACAATGGGAGGATTGCTCTTTACTTTTAATACTTTAACTACATTTTCCTGAAGATACTTACAGACATTTACTTAACATTTTCACTGCAGGACTTTTACTTGGAACAGAGTATTTTTACAGTGTGGTATTAGTACTTTTACTTAAAGGTGCGATGTCACACGTTTTTTAGGCTACAACATTTATTATCACATACAGCAAACTTCTCCTCACTATCTGCTAGCTGCCTGTCCCCTGAACACACTGTAAAAAACATCTCCTCACTATCTACTTGCTGTCTGTCCCCTGAACACACTGTAAAAAACATCTCCTCACTATCTGCTAGCTGCCTTTCCCCTGAACACACTGTAAAAACATCTCCTCACTATCTGCTAGCTGTCTGTCCCCTGAACACACTGTAAAAAACATCTCCTCACTATCTGCTAGCTGTCTGTCCCCTGAACACACTGTAAAAAACATCTCCTCACTATCTGCTAGCTGCCTTTCCCCTGAACACACTGTAAAAAATGCGGTCTCTGTAGACAGCCCAGGCTCCACAAACGGCAACAAAAACAAACTGTGGCAACCTGCACCACCAAACATAACAAACAGTGTTCCAGCGTTCCAGCCAATAACCGACAAGAAGGATTTGAGGGTGGGGGTTGGGGGGGTTAGTGCGCTGATGCACGGAAGGGAGGGGGAGGGGACAGGATGAGGAGGAGGGAGGGGCGAGCTAGCCTCCGTTTCGTTTGACAATACTTTGAACATCAAAAAAGAGGTAATGTCACCCAACATCGCTTAGAGCACCTTTAAGTAAAGGATCTGAATACTTCTTCCACCGCTGGTATTGATGATGATATACTGTAGGTATATATATACATGGCTGGTTATTAGGCAAACATGTTGTTGGGTCCAGTGATGGAAAGTGCGATACATTTCAGAGCAAAATACTGTACATTTTACTCCACGACATACTGTATATCTGATGGCTGTAGTTACTAGTTACTTTTTAGAAAAGACTCTGAAGCTTAAAGAGGCATTGTAGCAATTTAAAATTGCTGTTATCAAGTCTGAGCATGCTCTTCTTGTGGATTGTTTCATGGTCAAATAGCTGCTAGGAAACCACTGCTAAGGAGAGGCAACAAGCAGAAGAGATTTGTTTGGGCCAAGAAACACAAGGAATGGACATTAGACCAGTGGACATCTGTGCTTTGGTCTGATGAGTCCAAATTTGAGATCTTTGGTTCCAACCGCCATGACTTTGTGCGACGCAGAAAAGGTGAACGGATGGATTCTTCATGCCTGGTTCCCACCGTGAAGCATGGAGGAGGAGGTGTGATGGTGTGGGGGTGCTTTGCTGGTGTCACTGTTGGGGATTTATTCAAAATTGAAGGCATACTGAACCAGCACGGCTACCACAGCATCCTGCAGCGACATGCCATCCCATCCGGTTTGCGTTAGTTGGACCATCATTTATTTTTCAACAGGACAATGACCCCAAACACACCTCCAGGCTGTGTAAGGGCTATTTGACCAAGAAGGAGAGTGATGGAGTGCTGCGCCAGATGACCTGGCCTCCACAGTCACCGGACCTGAACCCAATCGAGATGGTTTGGGGTGAGCTGGACCGCAGAGTGAAGGCAAAAGGGCCAACAAGTGCTAAGCATCTCTGGGAACACCTTCAAGACTGTTGGAAAACCATTTCAGGTGACTACCTCTTGAAGCTCATCAAGAGAATGCCAAGAGTGTGCAAAGCAGTAATCAGAGCAAAGGGTGGCTACTTTGAAGAATCTAAAATATAAGACATCTTTTCAGTTATATCACACTTTTTTGTTAAGTACATAATTCCATATGTGTTCATTCATAGTTTTGATGCCTTCAGTGAGAATCTACAATGTAAATAGTCATGAAAATAAAGGAAACGCATTGAATGAGAAGGTGTGTCCAAACTTTTGGCATGTACTGTACATCCTGAAATAAATGAATGAGGCAATAAATACATAAATATATAAATATATGTAAATATTAATATATAAATGAGTCAATTAGATAAATAAATAAATAGATTTTACTTTACTTATCTCATAAGTCCACATTTATTTATTTCCATGGACTTTTATTTCCTAATACCACATTTGTAGATTTCCCTCTCTATTTATTTCTAGTCCTTATATGCAAATCAGGGGGCGTGGCCGTGGCTATCTCACATTCAGAATAGATCCGTTTGGAAAGGCAGTTGTAGGCTAACTTGAACATTAAATGGTTCATTATAATGTCTGAGAAAAGCATTTTAGATTTATTGTGAGCGGCTGCCAACCGCCTCGATGGGATGGAAACCCCCACCACCTAGAGCTACCCCAAGCACAAGAACCCCTCCAAGGTAACGTTGAGGTTAACATAATCCAAAGTCGGAGTTCCTGAGTAAAAGTAGCTAGGAAGCTGCGCGCGCTAACACAATTACAAGTTAACGTTAGCCTAGCTAGTTTAATGTTCGAGGATATTCAGTATAGATGGCATTAAAGCTTTAGTGCGTAACTTTTTGATATTAATGACCATCCGTTCCATTCAAGCCATTGCCAAATGAGTTGCTACAAAGCTAATTAAGACTATCAGCTCCACACAACTCTCTCTGGATTTCTCAGTGTGACTATGTTCAGAAGATTGTGGCGTCCGACAACTTTCCCGCGCAGAAACTGAAGAGAAGATAATGACCTCTTCTGAAGAGTCCATCATGGTTTTTTAATCCTCCGTGTCCTCCCTGGCTACTAGCAACTGGGTGGAAAGGGGGGGATAGGGAGCGGTGCGCGGTCATGGAAGGCTTGTATCATGTGGACGCGCCAACAGTGTTGTTGTCATTACTTAGAATTCCTCATGGGGGAGACAGAAACCGCACACTATAGCTTTAAGTCAAAATGTGGGTGTGGTTGACACAATTCAATCACAAATATATGTTAGAATAAGAGAATAGAAACACGTCCAAAACATTGTGGTGTCATTAACGTAGCTACTTCAACTAACGTTAACATGGATACATAGGAAATAAAAGTCCCCGGAAATAAATAAATGTGGATTTATGAAATAAAAGTCTCTTGACATAAATAAATGTGGAAAAAAAGTACCATGTAATAAGAAAAAGTAAAACCTTTTCATATATTTATGTAACTAACTGATTCACTTATATATTTATATTTACATTTATTTAATTATTCATGTATGCACTGCCTCATTTATTTATTTCATGATGTATTTCAAAAGGCATATTCATTTATTTGATATTAAATGAAACAGCATTCCATACTGCAGGGGGGGTTGTATTTGTGTGGTAGTTGAGTTCAAATGTCAACATGTCAATGTCAGCAGCATCGCTCACCGCACCTTTAATGTGTAAAATACATTGAGTGTCCCATAAAGATTTCTGACCTTTAGTTGACCGAGATGGTTACTTAAGATCCTGTTCAGTTGTGTAACACAAAACACACTGAAGACAGAGCATTTTTACAATTTATAATGTTCACGATCTATTCATATTCACGATTTTTACACTTTAAACCTTGCTTAATGTATGTCAGCCTGAAGGGGAGAGTGACTCTTGTTCCTGGAAATACAGATTTTTGCATTCTGGGAAAGAAAATAAAGGTGTCTGAGGTGAGTCCAGCTGGTTATTGTCCTCCGAGCCTGATCATTAACCGTCGCTTTTTCAAGTCTGTATTCCACTGTGTTTACTGGGTATTAGTTTTATGACCTGCACAAATATATATGATATAAATATAAATAAATATAATATGATGTAACGTAGCCTTCATGCTGCCAACATAAACCTTTAATAAACCTCTCCCAGCAACAGCGATGATGGTTCACATCAGTGTCTCTCTCATTTATATACTGTCATTATTATTATTATTATTATTATTATTATTATTATTAGGGAGAGCAGCATGTTTGTTTTCATCATCTGTCCAGATGATATTACCAAAACTCTGACTCTTATTTTACCCACTAAAATAAGTTTTAAAAAAAGGTCACTGTGAAAAGGCTTCCTTTCTCCCTTTTCACTAGGCCCTGTTCCCAAAATGAATACTGTTATGTGTCTCCTTAATTTCAGTCTAATGTTGTAGGTTACTGTTTTAGTTTATTTGTTACTTTATTATTTGACATAGGCCTGTTCAGCAAGTTTGATGGGTTCATAGTGTTTTTCTATGTGATATGTGTGTGTGTGTGTGTGTGTGTGTGTGTGTGTAGGGGGGGGAAGGTAGATCAGCTGATCACTAGCTTCATTGAGGAGAGTGCATGCAGGTTGGCCTCATTAGGACCTTTCTGTAGGGAGGGGCTGGGTAATCCTAAAGTGTAGAGCAATAGGCAAAACAGTTTTTGCACATATATAAATATATATATATATACACAGTACAGGCCAAATGTTTGGACACACCTTCTCATTCAATGTGTTTCCTTTTTATTTTCATGACTATTTACATTGTAGATTCTCACTGAAGGCATCAAAACTATGAATGAACACATGTGGAATTATGTATTTAACAAAAAAGTGTGAAATAACTGAAAAGATGTCTTATATTTTAGATTCTTCAAAGTAGCCACCCTTTTGCTTTTTTATTAATAAGGGAAATAATTCCACTAATTAACCCTGACAAAGCACACCTGTGAAGTGAAAACCATTTCAGGTGACTACCTCATGAAGCTCATTGAGAGAACACCAAGGGTTTGCAGAGTTATCAAGAGGAAAAAAAAGCTGTTTCACGCTTTGGCTGCTCTGACGTGGCAGCGTTCTTCGATCATGTTGCACTGTCGCAGCGGTGTCTGTTAGCAGTTAGCTCGCTCGTTAGCCGCTGAACCACAGCAGAATGCAGGCAGAGCGAGCAGCCGCCAGCTGTTGTATCCGTGCAGGACTTCACCGTGTGCGGACTGTTTAGAGACCATGTGACGGCAGGTAACGTTAACTGGTCCTTATACGCAAACAATGTCATATCATAAATGATAGGGGAACCCAGCAACGGCGATTATGAGATTTCCCTCCATTTTCATGGAACTAATGTCTTGGTAGTATGTAGTATCGTATGTTTCTCCAGAATCAGCCAGCGTGAAGGACGTCTATATTCCGATTGGTTGCTGACGTTTGCCGCTGCTTGCCGCTGAACCGTGTCATAGCTCATTACCATAAAGTTGACCAAAGTTCAACTTTCTGATTGACGCTCAAAACGCCCAAAACGCGACGCCGACAGATTTGACGCTCCTTGCAGCTGAGAGAAGCCAGCTTCCATTGAAAATGAAAGACTTCCGGTATCTTTAGACACTCAAGTCGGCGGCGGTGTGTACGTACAGTAAGGGGAGAGAGAGTCAACGACAGTTCGCTTGAGTTGAGTAGAGCACACGGCTCTGCTGAGTCGTGTAATTATGACTTTTCGTAAACAGCTGAAGGAGCGCCGGTGCGTGATGTACAAAGCAGAAACCCCGATGTGGGTATGCCCCATTTCTGATACCGTGGAGCCAGAACTTTTTTACCGTGGCGGGCAGCTGTGGTAATATCAACAGTACAGTAACCATAGCAACGCACAGATCTGACCATAAGCCACAAACAGGCAAGAGGTCGTAAATAGCGGTAAAAACCCTGATTGAGACACATATTCCGAATGCATTGTATACATGTCCAGAGAAGGCTTCTAAAACCCTAATGATACCGAAATATCCCACATGATGTCTTAATCAGAAAATGCTATATTCGGAAAAAGGCCTTATTCTGAATATCCAACCGGAATATGCTGTTTACATGACCTGTATCAAATTTGTAATATTGTCCTATTCGGAATACTATTGGAATATTGATGTGCATGTAAATGTACTCATTGAGCTGTTTCTACCAGTTAATACAGTTAAAGTGTGATGCCCCTTGTGGCGTCATTGTGAAGTGATTTTGCTGTTGACATTGTGGAGGTGTTTTCTTACCTGTGCATCCGGTTTTCAGGTAACAATTAGAGCAACTCCGTTCACCCAGGCCCGGTGTGCTGAGTTCATTGAAAGCCTCTGAACACCCACACAGGTGATTTCAGTTATTTTGGCTGATTAGACCTCTGCTCAGGTTGAATGTGGGCTGAAACTTTGATGGGAATTTAAATTATTAGGTCACAAATCTTTTTTTTTACCAATAAGAATGATAAAGGTGTCATTTGTGCTGCCTTAACAGGTACAACAATGGTAACAGGAGGCTCAGGAAGATGTCAGTCTAGACAACCCCACACAATCCTTGGAAGAGGTCTAATCAGCCAGATCAACTCATAACACCTGTGTGGGAGTTCAGGGCTTTCAGGTCTCTCTCTGCTCTGGCTAACTCCACAGGCACACCAAGGTTTGATTTGGTTGTGTTGTCCTAGGTTTGCCTTTTGCTAAGTTCACACTTTACAAGCCAGCACACACTCACCTCCACCTCCCATTCTGTACAAAGTTAATTTGGTCTAATTTGATTTAATAAAGTATTGTTTAAACATTTACCATGGTGTCGTCTCCCTCTCTATGTCCACCTGAGCCAGGTCATGACAGCGAGTTAAAGGTGCCCTGCCACACATATTTCATTACTTTGTGGTAATGTCTTAAGTTCTACCATGGTAGAACTGTAACATTTTTTGTGGAAAAAAAATGCCTTGGTTACCTTGTTTCAAGCCATTCTAGCATGGTATAGAAAGCCTGCAGGAAGATTTCTGCCAGTTCTCCTTAATATTCAATGAGCTATGCTGCTGGACTCTGATTTGCTAACAGCTAGCCAATGAGAGCCTGGCTATCAGCATCCTTTACCCAGGGCAACTGTGTGAGCTTATGAATAGTAATGAGCTCAGGCAACATAATGTCAGACTGACCAGCTTTTGTAATTGGCCTGATTTCTCCTCTTATTTCTGTTCAGTGGCTAGAGCTGACAGAGGAGGTAGCAGTTAATTTTCACATTCACCACAGAACACAAATACATATAGACCTAACATATTTCAAAAAATACAAGTAAAAACGGTTTTGTGTGGCAGGGCACCTTTTTTAAGGCTTTCACCATTTTGTAGCTTCCCAGTGGTGTTGCTGATTCATTTAAATCCAAACATTTACATTTTGGTTGGAGAAAGTGTGTTTTAGCCTCAAAATGCTGTTTTCCCAAGCCCTTCTAAAACCATTTTTTCCACTTGACCTGACATACGTTTCTGTATGACGATGTTGGTTTAATATAATACAGTAAAGCAGAGATCTTCAACAGGGGGACCCTAGTTTTAAAAAAAACAAAAACAGTCTTAACATGGTTCCCACATATTAGCAAATATAAATCCCCATTGATTAGACTTACTGGCCTATACTTTAGGTAAGGTAGTCACTAAGACAGCCATCCCCAGATACAGTTAATCTAAAGGATTCACTGTGCAACAATACCATGCCAACAATTAAAAGGCTATTTTTAAAGCGTAGTATTCTATGCAAAAAAAGGTATGTTTAAAGGCTTTAGGCCGCCCTACACGTAATTGTAGGCCCAGTTTAATATGCAACTTAATTGTATAAAATATATGTAGTTGGGGGCTCCAGCGCCGTCTCTCTTTTAGTTAAGGGGTCCTTGGCTTAAGAAACATTGAAGACCCCTGCTCTATGTATCAGTAATAAGCCATTAGCAAGAACAACTTTTGAGGTTGTGAATATCTTTTTGACTAGTGTTTATCCTCCTACAGCATGACCAACAAGTCATCCAAATTCAACCCCAAAAGTGTGTATCCCACATAAGCTCATTTGATCTGACGCCTCTAACGGCAGTTAGGCAGCAGTAGCAATGCCTTTCAAAACTGTTACAAATTAACAAAATGCTACATATCACACAGAGAATCAGCATCACATTTCTGATGCAAAACAGAAGAGGTCACTGTTTCAGTGTGTCCACTGCTCTGGAGAATTTACAGCTCGATGATAGATTGAGCATGTGTTCATGCTCTGCAGGGCCCTGCACATGTAACGGTTTGATGCTTGTCCATTGACCATTAAAAAGCTAAATTAAAATGTACAGCCTTTCTGTTTTTATGTGGTGGCTTCAAGACACCATGTTGATTAATCTCTTTAATTTGAGGGGTGTACTACCGTTAATAAATCCAGAGTTTGCTGTTCCGCCGCAGTTTGGCCAAGAAAATCAAGATGTGACGACCTCATGCAGTTGCTTGTCTAACTGCATTCATAAAAAAAGCACACAGGGTTGCTTTATGGTCTCAGGCCACCACAGAAGGCTTTTAAAAGGCTAATAAAGAGTTTCCTGTCTTGTGTCTTTGTACTGTAATTGGAGTCAGACCAAAAGATGTCCCCTCGACTGTCAGCCACATCTTAGGACGCCATGCTCCTGCAGAGGTTTATGGCGAAGGCTTGATGGGCCGGAATCACTACGTAATGACTCCATGTGCTGTGGGTCCTTGTAATTACCGTGTGGTTTGGTGTGGCCAGCTGGCTTTGTGATTCTGAGCTGGGAAACACTTTGAAAATGATCCTCAAAATGAAATGTACATTTATTGCAATCATGGGATTCTTTCAAATTAAAAGTGACTAATGCTGCTGTTATAACAGCTGTGATAGAGATCGGAGTTGTAAAATGACTTGGAAATGAGTTTAACACTTGTTTTCATGCAAATCAGTGCAGGTAGTTGCTTCAGTCTCACAGCATTCATTTGATCTCTATAGACCTACTTCATTCTGGCTAACAAAGTATTGTCAGGGCTTCATTGATCACTAAACTAGGTACTAAGTACAGCACTGTATACAAATATGTCCTACTTTGGATTGATGTCTATAGCAGAGATTATCAACAGGGGGTCCGGGACCCTTTGGGTGTCCTCGGAGTTGCTGCAGGGGGGTCCACCAAATTATTGTTAGATAGTAAAATATACATTAACATGAATCCAACATATCTATAAAGATAAATCTTTTTTTTAATTATTTACACAACATTGATGATAGGCTTACTGCCCTATAGGTAAGGTAGCTATCCACAGATACAGTCAAGCCTAAGGATTCACGGTGGCCTTTTTATAGCTTACAATTGTATGCAGCATAAAAATGTGTAAAGGCTCTAGGCCGCCCTATACTTTACTGTAGGTCCACGCTTTTGTAATATGCAACTCAATTTCCTACAAAATATATGGGTCCTTGGCCTAAAAAAACGTTAAAGACCCCTGGTCTATTTGCATACTTGCCACTGTGAGACGACATGGCCCCCATGGCCCACACACCCCTGGGTCCTGGATGTCTAAGCCACGAGGAAAGGTAGGATCACAGTCTCTGAACGACAGCTGGGTACCTGGGAGAGGGCAATAAAAAACGTGAGTCTCCCAGAAAAATTGTGAGGGTTGGCATCAGGGCTTTAAATTGACATTGCCAAATGCCGGTTAAAATAATAAATTTGTCCGGTAATATTATAAAGTTATTAGCCTATTTGGCAGCCAAGAACACTGCGTCTGTTTGAATCGGCCGGCTGCAAAAATGGATCCAGATTATTCTGTTTTCTGCCAAGAATTTTGGGCAGTTTTGTGTGTGTGTTTGGCTTGGAAAAGTAACACTGCTTGTAGTACTAATCCTACTTTTCCCATGAACACCATATCGTGATGTGTCGTACAACCATTGGCTACGTGTCTAGCGTGAGGTATCAATGGATTTAAGTAGTTAAGTTGTTGTAATGTGTTGAAATTAGTAAAACAATGTGGCTAGCTGAAAATCTCATTGGCCAGTAACTTTAAAAATGTACTAGCCATGTTGGCATTTATGGTCTGTCAGTCCTGTGTGTGTGTGTGTGTGTGTGTGTGTGTGTGTGTGTGTGTGTGTGTGTGTGTGTGTGGAGAAAAGATAAGAGTGAAAAAACTTTCCCAAGGTGATTAATGAAGTAGTTATTTTTCTTGTTGATACATTCTTTAACATTTAGATTTTTCATTTTATGATATACTTTATTAGGCAGTAACATATCGCTTTAAACATACCTTTTCTAAAGATGTTGCTTTCCTCAATGGATCATGATCTAAAGAGTGGCAGCACTGAAAAGATTCATTTTTTTTTACAATTGCTCTATATTGTGTTTTAAATAAGTTGAGGAAGAATCTACAGCGATACTAGCAGCTCTGTGAGGCTGTACTTAGGCACAGGATTTTTGTATACTGGTTTATACATTATGTTGTTTGTTAAGTTTCTATCTGTTTTGATAGTATTGTCTGTATTGTCTATATCGTCAATATTTTTCCTTTTATCTCCCTTTCCCAGGGACCACAGATGTAAATAAAACTCTGGTACAGGGCTTGAACTGTGCATGGTCCTTGACAAATAAAATAATAAAATAAAAAATAAATAAATGTTGCTTTAAGCTAAATGCCAAAATAATCACCTGACGTTAAGCAGGTACTGTTTTCCATCTTAAATTTAGCATGTTAACATGCTAACATTTGCTAATTATACCAGGGCGTGGAAATGTATGAATGGATAAAGTGCTTTGTCCTTAGAAAATGCAGACCATTTAACAGAAATCACACAGTACAGCTGAATCTGAACGGAATGAGGATTTGCTAGCCTGACATCACCACATCTGGTCAAATCTTTACCGGTCCAGCGAACAGAGGGAGTGGTTGAGAACGATGACGTTGAGGTCGTCCGCTAGTTTGAGTTGTAGTTCCGTAATGGCGGCGGAGAAAGATGCGAGCGAAGCCATTCGGTCCGTTGTGGCATTGCTGCCGAATATCCAGAAGTTAAAGCCCGAACAAGAACAATCTTTGCTGAGTTGTGTTGGTGGCCATGATGTCGTGGCCCTCATCCCCAAGGGGTTCGGGAACAGTTTGATTTTCCAGATCGCTCCGTTAGCGGTGAAGGAGTTGGCTAAGGCCAAACGTTAGCGATTGGTTATGGCAGATCCAGAGTGGCTCTGGGCAGATCCAATAGTTTTAAACTTCAACAGAATACCCAACTTCAAGGAAGTTAACAATTGTCAATGGAGAGTGGCCAGACTTTCTGTACAAATGAAATGTACCAGAGTCTGGTAGGACCAGGCTAATGGACCAGAGTCTGGTAGGACCAGGCTAGTGTACCAGAGTCTGGTAGGACCAGGCTAATGGACCAGAGTCTGGTAGGACCAGGCTAGTGTACCAGAGTCTGGTAGGACCAGGCTAATGGACCAGAGTCTGGTAGGACCAGGCTAGTGTACCAGAGTCTGGTAGGACCAGGCTAATGGACCAGAGTCTGGTAGGACCAGGCTAATGTACCAGAGTCTGGTAGGACCAGGCTAGGGTTTGCTGGCTGTAGAAACAAAATGCCGCTGGACATGATAGACCTACAACCAATCAGAGCAAAGGAAATATGTGGCGTAGCACCAAGTGGCAGACATATGTAGCAGATGTAGCATGTATGTAACAGACTACAGCGTGCAGAGATGAGCTGTGATGGTGTAGCATCAATATGTCTGTGAACAAGTATCGTTTTTGCCATCAGACTTTGAAGATAAAAGCTTCACAGTCTTTCAACCACAGGAATCTGTATTTGCGATTTGGGCTGGCAATGTCAGGCTAAGAGAACGTTCTACATCAGCTGCAGCCATCTTGCTTGACCGAAGTCTTTATCAGCAGATGTAGTTTCCTCAGTAGTTCTGCAGCATTGGCCATGTCACCTACAGTTTAACTGAACCAACTGCATCCGCTGATGAAGATTGTGTGATATGGTAGAAATCTCTAGCAAAAGTGAGTTGGGTTAAGATGTTTTTTCACTGTTGTCATTAACCAAAAGTACTGATTAAATAACGGGTCATGCAGCATTTTACTGTAATGTGTGAGCCTTTGGGGGCTTGGTTTTGAAATTGGGACAGAGCTAGACTAGTTATTTACCCTGCTTCCAGTCTGTATGCTAAGCTAGGCTAATCACATCCTAACTCCAGTTCTGCGCAATTGATGCACAAACAGGAAAACTGCATTTTAGTGGAAATAAAAGTAAGCAGTGATCATTGTGAGGAAATAAAAGCAGAAAGTCTGGAAAGGATATGAAAGAAAGCATCTTTGGTAAAGTTCTCAGCAGTTAAAAACAGGATTGAACTATTTCTGCAAAATGTAAATACAAACGTAATTTATTCCTACCCCGAACTTGCTTATGTATGTGGCGGTTAGGTTTTTTTTTGTGTGTGTGTGTGTGTGTGTGTGTGTGTGTGTGTGTGTGTGTCGTAGGATTCAGGATGTGGGATTTGTCTGTTTGTAATTATCCATCCTCACTAAGAGAGAAACAGAAAGAGAAGGGAGATGGACGGGAGAAAAATATGTCTTCATCCCCTCTCCTCCGCCCCTCATTAATGCCACTCCTCCAAGTTTATAAAATCTGATTTTTTTATTATAGCCTAAATTAATCTACCACAATAGTACAGCTAAATGATTAGATGAATAAACACTTAGTTGATTGACACAACTGTTTTGATCTTTTCCAGTTTCTAAAATGATTTTTCTGCATTGAGTTATTAATGGCACTTAATAGAGTCGGCCAGCCATGCCACTTATTTATGAACTTCAATTTCCAATGGAAAATAATCTTAAAATGAAATAGAACAACGTGGTGTCAACATAAAACCCAGAGCTTTCAAGCCAGAGAGCAGAGTTCACTTCACAGTGACAACAAAATACTTTCACCCAGGAACCTTTAGTTCATTCCTCGGGAGTATTTTAATCCAAACCATGATTTTTTTTCCCTAAAGTTGACTAGTGGTTTTGATGCCTAAACTTAACTGTCATTGCTGCATGACGGTCACTTTTTCTGGCAAAACTCTACTACCACGGCCCCTGAAAGCACCGTCATCTGGCGGTGCCTGTGCCCGGCTCACAGTCACCTATTGGGGGCTAAACAACTGCTGCTGGTAGCCGGTGTCCTGGAGCTCTGTAGCAGCTAAATCCAACCAGCAACTGCTGCTCAGATTTGATCCTTCTATGGCTCTATAGACTGTTCACATTAGCGGCGGGGAGTAAGGCAGAAAAAAACAGGGTGGGATAGCTGGCTAAATTTGCATTAGATTTGTCTTCTATCGATACAGCTAGCTAACGTTATCGTGGGTTAGCCCAGTGCTGTTTAACGGCAACTTTACCTTGATTAAAACAATTATACTTAATATAACTTCTTTAACGATGTTGTAAACTTAAAACGTTCCCCACCGAGCATTAGCATGAGCTAACACTAACATTACTTGTCAACGTAGCACATTACGTTAAACTGGATCAATCAATATTGAAATGAATCAATAAATAAGATCTCTGCTGTATTACTGTGTTGTAAGTGACATGTAATCAATGACAAAATGATGCTGTGTGGCAGAAAGCAAGCTGTGTAACAGTTACTGAGTGTTCTTCTTTCTGTGATATTGTATGAATTACGATTACTCTGAACGTATCATCTGAAACGGACATTTTCATTAAAATAAAATAACAGATTTCTCTGGGTTTGACCATTGTTTGAAACATTTAGGATAGTGTAAGTTCACAACTAAACAAATTATATAACATAGATATAGTCATTTTTAGACATTTGAATGCAGAAATGTCACATATTGTACCTTTAATCTAAAATACGTCTATTTTAGGTATATAAAATATATGGTCTATTGGTGAAGTAGCATTGATCAGTTTGAGGGGGGGGGGCGTATATTTCATCACCACCACGGATCCAAATAATTTAGCAGAGGCACAAATATATAGACCACAAAGGGCGAAATCCCCCCTGGCAAATCGAACCCTGGTTGTAATGTAACTAAGTACAAATACTTTGTTACTGTACTTAAGTAGACTTTTCACGTATCTGTACTTTACTTGGTTATTTATATTTCTGGAAACTTTTACTTTTACTCCACTACATTTCCCATAAGCATCTTCGTTACTTGTTACTACAAAATAAAATCTGAAGAAATTTACAAAAAAAGCAGGTTTGGTGATGAAGATAACATTAAACACCTGTGATGGTATTTGCAAGAAATGTTATCGTATGTTGGAGTGAAAGATTCTTCCACACAAAAACAGAAAGAAAATTCTGTTTCTGTTTTTCCTTTTACTGATGTCAATATTCTCTCAAAATATGCCATGTTTGGTCCTTCAATTCTGGAGCCACAATAAAGTTCATCATCAAGGATAGTTTTTACTTTTACTTCAAATAATTAAGTACAGTTAATATCAGAAAGTTACTTTTGATTCGTAAGTACAGTAAATATCAGATACTTTATGACTTTTACTCAAGTAATATTCTAAAAGGTGAGTTTAACTTCCACCAAAGTTATTTGTACTTTACTTTTACTCTTCAGTATTGCTTTCAAGTACTTTTGATTGAATTATGTTTTGATGGTAATATTCATTCAAATGAAGTAAACAGACACCCACTGACTTGTCTAAACAAAACGCAAAAGCATTTAAATGTTAAATATTTGAAAAATGTTAGAAACCATTTTTAAAACACACTATGAGCGCTATCCAATACAGTGGTTCTTCTCTTGGGGCTCAGCATGGAGACTGGACGTGTAATAGATGATGCTGTCGCCCTGTGTGGATGGGTGAGCCTGTTTCACAGCAAACGCACAATTACAGCAATCTGTCTTGAGCTTTTTCGAAATTAGCGAAATATCCCAAGGTCAGAGGGATGTTCACAGCCCTGGAGGTGAAATACCACTAATCACCTGAAGAGCCCTGTCCTGTTAAAGTGGACACATGTGTCCACATCAGGCTCTATGTTCATTAGAGAACCTCGAGAATGAGAGGGAGCCAACAGATAATTTGTCTTTGATTGGACCACCATGAACACTGCACAATAAATCATTGAAAACTTTGGCTTTTGGACCAATACTTTCCCTTCTGTTATTTGACTTAAAAATAAGGTTAAATTAGTGTAGTGGCACACGGTTGGATAAGGTAGAATTGGGTAGCATTTTAGCACTTGTAGATATATATCAAAAACACCGTTCTTTTCTGTACTGGTGGTGAAACCCTAACACTTGAGATCAAACCCAAATTTTCCAAAAGGTATCAACTGGCAAAGGTAAAGACCCAATCACAATGTTTGTTTACAATAACTTCTGGTTAGAAAAGTCCTGCATCCTGTACATACAATTTTACCGTGCTAAGCAAACAGGCGAGGAACAACTGGACATACTCTTATCTCCTTCATGTAAAATGAATGTTTGATGCTTTGATATTTCAACACTTTGACTAACGTTAGCTTGGAGAACTAATTTACCTGTTGGGCCACAGGCTAAAGAAAATGAGACTACCCAAACTAGCGGTCAGTCCAACCGGCGGTGAGATGTTGCTTAACACTAGACTTTCACCCAGGAGACCAGGGTTCATGTTCTGTTCTTGTCCAGTGTGTCGGTGAAAAGTACATTTTGTAACCCCACCTTTTCCTAAACCTAACTGTCCCGTCGTTGTGCTACATGCGGTCAGTTAAAGAAACGTCCCGACCCAGAGCGTCAAAAAGTGATGCCAATAGTCCCGACCAAGCGCATCTAAATATGACGCTAAAGAGACTTTTTGCATCAATAACAAACGCCAACACCTGACCAAGCATCGCTTTTGGCACGATGGGAGTGAGAATGTGTTGTGGAATTAGCAAGAAAGCTAGCTGACTAGCCAGCCGGCAGCTAATCTATTATTGTTTTTTTTTTTTCATTTTTTATTTATTTGTTTATTTGACAGGAACAGTGCTAAATATTCAACTGCAAAGTAACATGAGCCAGAGTTAGCTCAGCAGGCTAATTTTCATCTGTTGTCTCTGGCCAGTTTTAAAATGGCAACCCAAAAAAATAAAATGACTTCATACAGTCAACACGTAAAAGCAACATACACAGACCAACCAATCAGGCACAATGCACAACAAAAAGTTAGAACACAACACAAAGGACAGCAAGCAACAAAACAAGACAAATCTGCAGGCAGGCAGCAAAAGTCAATAGGCAGTCAGTAGTCTAATGTGCACATGTCTGATTATCAATAAGCCAGTTCTTCAGCTGACCAGTAAAATAACGACAAAGTATTTACTTCTGTTATCTGCATAGCAACTTATTCCAGTCTTTAGATGCTGTTACAGAGAACGCTGAATGACCAAAAGCACTCTCATGTACTTCTGTTCGTGTATTTTGACAGTTTCAGCAAGAGTTAGCCACTGCACCTTTAAACAACCTTTTTCCATCTGTGAATACACTGGCAAGTCTAATGAGCACCAGCTTTTCCACGGCCCGGCAGGCTGGTGCTGAACAGGCCACAAAGATTCCATCCGTAATCATGGGGAATGTGAACTCGCTGCCGAACAAGATCGACGAGTTGTCGGCGCTGAACAACCAGCGGCTCTACCGTGAGAGCAGCTTGTTCATCTTTACGGAGACATGGCTAAACCACCTTTTACCGGATGCTAATGTGGACCTGCTGGGATTCACTGCCGTGAGAGCCGACAGAGACACAAAAGCAAGCGTAAAAAGCAAAGGTGGGGGACTCATCATGTATGTAAACAACCGCTGGTGTAACCCAGGGCATATCTCCGTAAAGACAGCCTCATGTTGCCAGGACCTCGAGCTGTTAGCTGTTAGCCTGCGGCCATATTATCTGCTGAGGGAGTTCAGTCACGTAATTGCCGTCTGTGTTTACATCCCTCCGAGAGCGGACGCAGCCACTGCTTGTGAGAAGATTCACTCCGTCACAGCAAGGATGACCCGGAGGCTTTTATGATCATTTCTGGGGACTTTAATCATGCAACTTTGGATTCTACTTTGGCTGTTTGTCACCAGGTTGTAGACTGTCCTACGAAAAACAACAGGACAATTGATCTCCTGTATGCTAATGTGAGGGATGCTTACAGAGCGACTCCCCTCCCCCCACTGGGGAAGTCTGATCACAACCTGGTTCACCTACAGCCACTGTACACTCCCCTGGTCCAAAAACAGCCGGTGACAACTCACACCATCAGGAGGTGGTCCCCTGATATGGAAAGTGCCATGAGAGACTGTTACAACACCACAGTCTGGGATGTGCTGCTCAACCAGCATGGTGAGGACATCGAGGGGATGACACATTGTCTGACGGCCTACCTGAACTTCTGCGCAGACGTGGTCTCCCCCATCAAGACTGTCCGTTGTTACCCTAATAACAAGCCATGGGTAACGTGGGTAGTCAAGGCTGTCCTCAACAAGAAGAAGGCTGCCTTCAGGAGCAGGGACAGGGAGGCCATGAAGGCAGCACAGCAGGAGGTGAAACACTGTGTGAGGGAAGCTAAGGACAGCTACAGGAGAAAGGTGGAACAGAAGCTGAGGGAGAACAACATGAGGGAGGTCTGGGAAGGTGTGAGGACCATCACAGGTCACAACACAAAGATCAGAGCTACAGAAGGGACAATGGAGAGGGCGAATGAGCTGAATGACTTCTTCAACAGGTTTAACCAGCCCTCGTCCTTGTCCCCCCCACCCCCACCCTCACTGCAGCCATCTCTCCTTTTTCCCTCTACACACCTCCCCCCTGACACCACAATCCCCCCCTCCTCCTCCACCACCTCAACACAATCCCTGCCTCACATCACCACAGACCAGGTCAGGGGACAGCTGAGGAAGCTCCGGCCCAGGAAAGCAGCAGGCCCGGATAAAGTGTGTCCGAGACTACTAAAGACCTGCGCTGCAGAACTGGCTGAACCACTACAACAGATCTTCAACCTTAGCCTACAGCTAGGGAGAGTGCCCACCCTCTGGAAGACATCCTGCATCGTTCCGGTTCCCAAGAAGAACAGGTCCAGCGAGCTGAACGACTTCCGACCGGTGGCACTCACTTCACACCTGATGAAGACGCTGGAGCGACTCTTCCTCAGCCTCCTCAGACCCCAGGTACAACACGCCCAGGACCGGCTGCAGTTTGGTTACCAGCCAAATGTTGGTGTGGAGGATGCCATCCTCTACATGCTACACCGAGTCCACTCCCATCTGGATAAGGGAAGCAGCACAGTGAGGATCCTTTTCTTGGACTTCTCCAGTGCCTTCAAAACCATCCAGCCCCCTATACTTCAGGACAAACTGAACAGGATGGGAGTGGACCCCTATCTGGTAAACTGGATCAAGGATTACCTCACTGACAGGCCACAGTACGTCAGGCTGAAGGACACAACGTCTGACACTGTGGTCAGCAGCACTGGAGCCCCCCAGGGCACAGTGCTGGCTCCTCTTCTCTTCACCCTGTACACCTTGGACTTCTGTTACAACTCGGAGCTGTGCCACATACAGAAGTACGCAGATGACACAGCCATCGTTGGGTGTATCAGGGGTGACAGAGAGGAGGAGTATCGGAGTCTGGTGGGGGATTTTGCTCTCTGGTGTCACACTAACTGCCTACAGCTCAACACCTCTAAGACGAAGGAGCTGGTCATTGACTGTGGGAGGTCCAGACCAAGACTGCAACCAATCCAGCTAGAGGGAGCTGAGGTGGAGGCTGTGCAATCCTACAAATACCTCGGGCTGTGGATGGATAATAAACTGGACTGGACAACACAAACCAGCCACCTGTACAGAAAGACCCAAAGCAGGTTGAACTTCCTGAGGAGACTGCGGTCTCTTAAACATCTGCAGCAAACTGCTGTTGATGTTTTACCAATCTGTGGTTACCAGCGTCCTCTTCTACACTGTGGTGTGCTGGGGGGCAGTATATCCAAGAAAGACACCTCCAGGCTGGATAAACTGATCAGGCGGGCCGGCTCTGTGGTCGGCATGAAGCTGGACTCACTGGTGACGGTGGCAGTGAGGAGGACGCTGGACAAACTGCTGGACATTACTGACGATGCCAGCCACCCCCCCCCTGCACACCATCATCAGCAACCAGAGGAGCCTGTTCAGTGGAAGGCTGCTCCTTCCCAAGTGGAGGACCAACAGACTCAAGAACTCCTTTGTCCCTCATGCCATCATACTCTACAACTCCTCACTCGGGGGGAGGAGGAAATAGGGTAAAGAGGACAGAACAAAACACTGTGCAATAAATTATTAATAATCTACTCACATACATACCTGGACACTCTAACTGCTCTTAACTGTTGATTTATGCTAAATGTCATTTATTTATTAACTTTATAATAACACAATACCATAAACAGTCCTATATACCTATATATCTATCTTTATTTATCTGTAGTTTATTGTTGTTTTACTGTTTGTTTATTTTTGTAAAAATATTTAGCTAAAAGTTTTGTTATTCTTATACTGTATTTTATAGTGTTTTGTAAGATGCTAAAATCTGCTGCTGGAAATCTAATTTCCTTGCGGGAGTCATCCCAAAGGGATCAATAAAGAGAAGTCTAAGTCTAAGAGATTATCACTCTCTCTTTTTCATTAATTTGCCTTTTCTCAGCCTCAGTGAAACCAAATGAGATGAACAGTTCAAGTACTCCCAGAACACAAGCCACCTTCCAGAGAACTTCAAGTGGTTTTTCATCTTTTCCTCTGTTACCACAATATCAAGCAGCTGTGGTTTTTAAATATCCAAATTACAGCCTGTCTCCCTCAGCACCGTGTTATTATACAGTAGAGCAGTCACGGGCTACACTTGTTCAAAGAGGCACAGAGGCCTGCAGGACTCTAATAAGGCCATGCTGAGGTTCAGGTTCTACAGTACATCACTTTAATTGTGATCTCCTCTGCCTCCTTTTTATGTACATATTTTTGCTCATCTTTCTTTCTTTCTTTCTTTCTTTCTCTCTCTCTCTCTCTCTCTCTCTCTCTCTCTCTCTCTCTCTCTCTCTCTCTCTCTCTCTCAACAACTGTCGGATGGATTGCTATGAACCTGCCATGGTACAGATATTTCAGGCAGGGTGTGATTAATCCATTATAGGGGCCTGGGACAAAAATAATCTGTGGGTCACAGCGCTGCGGAGGAAGGTCTGGCTAGTCCACACAGCATTCTGGGATGGGAGAAAAACGTGCTCTGGTTTATTGGCATTTATTTAAACCAATCACAATCGTCGTGGGCGGCGCAAAGTGAGACAGACGGAGCCACGGTGCCTCTGCAAAATAGTCTCAGGAAGGAACTTGTTTTGGTGGAACATGTGTACGTTCAAAAGTAGTTTTAGTCGTGCAACAGAAAACTCAGATTGGACAGATAGTCTAGCTAGCTGTCTGGATTTACCCTGCAGAGATCTGAGGAGCAGTTAACCATAGTCCTCACAAATCCACCGGAGGTTAGAATGCCAACACGAAGAAAGAGTAAAGTAATCCGTCCGAAAAGAAGGATATCCGGCGGAA